>NW_008340588.1:934754-946797 GCF_000622305.1 Nannospalax galili
ACCTTAGAATGGCGTGAGACTGATCATATGGTGAAGTCCTGAATATCTGTTGCAAAGAGCTACAGATGTTATATATATACTGATAAGTGTTCTTAATCACAAAGTCAAATAGAAGGATTAAAAATATTCTATTTATTATTTTTATTTTATATGTATGAGTGTATTGCTTGCAAGTATGTAAATACATCCATGCTGTGCAGTACCCATGGAGGTCAGAAGGGAACATTGGATTCCCCTGAAACTGGAGTTACAGATGGTTGTTAGTCACCATGTGGGTGCTAGGAACTGAATCCAGGTCCTCTACAAGAGCAGCCAGCATTCTTAACCACTGACCATGTCTCTAGTCCCTGAAGGATTCTTAAAAATAATTAACATCAAATCTAAGATTATACAAGGGCTAATATATTTCATTGTATAGCATATTTTTGAAATATTTTATAACACCCACAGGAAATAAGGAAGGTTATCAGCAAGTTTCTTTCTTGCTTGTTTTTCAACTTTCTGGGGGGTGAACTTATGGTATTCAGGATATCAGGAAACCACTCTACCACTGAGTTAACATCCCCAGCACTATCTACAACTTTTAAGTAAATTATAGTTAAATGAATTAATGTACGCTTTCGCCTATAATTTAATGTCAATAAAATGTAGGTTCTTGGGTTGGGATGTAGCTCAGTGTTAGAATACTTGTCTAGCATGATAGGGCTTATTTGATGTCCAGTGTGTGTGCGCGGGCGCGCGCGCGCACACACACACACACACACACACTTCCAAGTATTAAAATAGGGTTGTATTTCAAGGATATTATTTTTAAAAAGAAAATCATGTTTAAGCTAATGTATAGATTGGAGTTAAGTTATGCTGAATGTTTTTAACTGGAGATTCGATTTGACATTTTAAACCTAGTTGTCAAATGAAATAACTACTTCAATTCTTCCATCAATACAGTGAAACTATTTCTTTTCCAAATTGTTCTTCTCAGTTAGGTGCCTCAAGGAACTAATTACTTTTGAAGGACTGATAGTTTCATGAGCCCATAGAAAAGGAATTATCCTAAGTCCTTTTTGTAAGAGGAGAGCTCTTGCCCCTAACACACCTAAGGCAACATTAGGTGCTATGCTCAGTCTGTAGTAACATACAAATGTAGATCCTGAGTTTGTAGTGATTGGGCTGCTGTGGAAAGCCAATGGAAACATTGCAATGTAGATGTAGGCAAGAGACGACAGACTTGAGATTTATCTTGAAAGTCAAATTGGCAAGACTTGGCTATGATTGTGTGTGTATGGTTATGGAACACATGGGTGTAGGAATCTTACCAGGAGGAAGAAAATTGAAGAGAAATGGAGCTGAGAGAAAAGGATAGATACTTAATAATTTGCAATATGTAAGAAACAGCTCGGAGAACTTGAGTAGGTAACTGTATTAGCTACTTTCACATTGCTGTGACTAAATACTTGACAGGAGTAACTTAAGAGAGGAAAGTCTTATTTTCAGCTTATAGTTTCAGGGGATTACAGGGTAGGCATGCTAGCTAAGACTGCTCCACCACTAAGGCAGAGGTGTGAGGCTCCCCACATCTTAGCAGATCAGGAAGCAGAGATGGGTCCAGAATAAGGCTAGACTATAATTCTTGAAGGTCTATGTGGGTTCACCTGAAGACCAAATATTCAAACATATGAGTGTATTGGGGTATTTCACACCAAACCATAACAGTATCTGGATATACAGATCAAGTCCCAAAGAAACTATTGAGGCACATAAAAAAAATCTGAAGTTGTCAAACACCTCTAGAACTTGAAATCACAAGACTGGACAATTCCTTAGGAATAACTGGACAGAATGAAGAGAAAGCCCAGGATCTCTGCCTAGAAAACTTGAGGAATTCACTCTATTTTCATTAGGCTAGCTTCTTATATGATTTGAGATTTCTTCTTAATTTTTCCTTTTTCTTGACTTTTGTTGACCTCTTCATCTAAATTAGTAGCACCTTTACCATCTGCCCTTATCTTTCTTTAAAGTGCTTGTCTCAAGTTGTAATTAATTATTTGTGAGTGTTTTTATATTTGTCTCTTCACTATAATGTGCATTTGATGAGGCAGGGACTTTGTGTTTCAATCTGCATTTCTCATGCCTTGCACAGTACCAGCCACCCATTGCATATCACATAAATATTGAGCAATGAATTGAAGTGGGTGTGGACATCAGTGAATAAGGTGATGATAGAAATTTAACAATGAGGGAGCAATGTGACAGTTTAAGGCACTAACCAGTCATCTAGTTTGATGTTTCCTAAGGGGAGACTAAGTTGAATAGCAAAAGATTAGGAGTGGGATGTAGCTCCAGGCCAGAGTACATGCACAGTATGTGCTAGCCCTGGGGTTCAACCTCAGAACTAAAATAACAATAACAGAAAAGAATAAATAGCAAAAGACCCAAGGATTTTCATTTACTGTGTCTTTACATGGAAGGTCTGAGATATAAGAATGCATATGGAGAATTTTACATGTTTAGAATATAGACAATTTATCAACCGTCCGAGTATTCTCTCATAAACTCCCAGGATGCAGCAGCATCTGTACCTCTGGATGATTCTCTTATGTATGATGAATAGTCCATAAGTGTTTATCATTTCAACGTATGTTTTAATTATAGCACTAAAACATCTACTTGCATGCGTTAATTATAGTTTTGGCAAACAAGTTATAAATGACACTGATTTTTCTGGCATTTTGCTGATCTTATTCAAATTGCCCATTCTTGTAAATACTTTTTATACCAGAGGTACATTTCCAAAATGAATTTTAGCATCTCTTTGCAGAGAGCATTCTCCCACAGAGGACTTGAGCTGTTCACACAGCTAACACCCCTGGAAGTCTGCCAGAGTTGAGTCTTAAAGCAATCCATTTCCATCTTTGTAGTTCTTCTTCCTCTTAGGTGACATCTGCTGCCCCTTTGTACTTAGAGACTCTCAGGGCAGCATCTGGCTAGTCCGTAGACTAGGTACATGTGAATGCCTTTCTTTCCTTAGGTTTCCCTGCCTTGTTTCCAATACCTTTTTTGTTTCATTTCCTATTCTACAAGGAAATGTCTAGCTGTGGATTAATGCAACAGGCACAGCATGTCGGAACTGGCAGGGCCTTGGAAGTATCTCGTCCTCATTTTTCAGCTACTCTTTGATTATGTTAATTTGAATAATATGATTTCCTTTATGGGGTGCTGCTAACAGTGGGGAACTGGTGCTGATCAAATCACATTGCCAGCCCTCTACTACATGTAATTGTGCAAATGTGACGCTTGTTTAAATGCATATCTCCATGTTTACTCCATTTTAAAATGGAAGAATAGTTATTGAAGTCATAGCAATTTTTGCATCATTATTAGATAGGTAAGTATCTCTAATATCACTGGAGGTCTGTGGAGTTGTTTTCTTTTAATGGAGATTTCTAAACTTACTGTTTCAAAATATTAAGAGATGGCTCAGGACCAAACTCCAAAGTCATCATAGCAAATTGGAACCTACACAGATCACTGGTGGAAAGCTTTTGCTCTAGATGACCTCTTAGGAAAGAGCAAACCCTTAATTTAACATTAAAAGTGATATTTTAAAATATAATTTTAAGGCAAATCTTTGAGCTGTGGAGAATTTACTGATGCATTATCATGAATATATTTGTGCCAGGAAACATAGATTAATACTTTGAGATAAAAACAGCCAAGGGATGTGGGAAGACAGTTATGTGCAAGGAAAGAAACTGTATCTCTAGGCTACAACTATTTATCAATTTTCCTACCAATAAAACTTGCCAGCCAGTTTGTGGGCCTGGGATACAGATGAGTAACTCTATATAGAAAAATCATGTCTTTGGGGGGAAATTTGCTCAGGGAAATTATTACCCATTGGCAATATTTTACCTGATGTCCCTGTTACTCTTATCTGTACCTTGCAGATATTCTCCAGCGGAATTTAACGACAGTCTCTGCTCTGCAGGAGGAATCCCTAAAACCTTCCCTCAAATCAAGAGATAGGCATTTTTTGAAGAAAGCTTTTTACTTTCATTTCCATAGAATTATAAAAGTTAGGGTTTTTAAAAAAGAAATACAGAGACTAGTAAATACATACCTTGCAACCAAGAAAAATGTACTTCTATTATGTTCTTTTTTATATATCTAATTAAAATTGCATTTATTACTCTCTCCTCTCAAAGCCATCAAGAGAAGAGAGATAAAGTGGAAAGCAGCTTTATTGTATACTTGTACCTTTTAAAAAATATTTTTACTTTCTGTGTATGAATATTGTCTGCATGGACATAAGTGTAACTTGTTTTGTGCAGTGCCCATGGAGGTCAGAAGAGGGCATTGGATCCTCGGAACAGTAGTTACAGATGGTTTTTTTAGCCACCATGTAGGTGTTGGGAATCAAACCCGGGTTCTCTGTAAGAGCAACCAGTGCTCTTAACCACCAATGCAACCTGAATGTTACCGACACCTTATCCTGAGGAAAGTTTCTGAGCATAACAGTGCTGTGTCCACAGGGGAAAGGAAGAGAAAAGAACAGGAGAAAATTTTAGAGACTTTTAATCTCAAGTTTAGAAAGGCAAAGGAGGGACTAAGAAAGATTCTCAAGTTCTGGAAAGATTGCAACTCCTCACGTTGTTCAATTGTATGCATACTTAAGGTTCTATAGATTTTTTTTTTTAAATGGGTTTAAAGAGATTCAGGTTGGTGAAATGGTTCAGCAGAGGGTAAAATTACTTAACACCAACTCTGACAACCTCAGTTCAAACCCTCAAGCCCCCATGACAGAAGAAATAGAGAACCAACTCCTGCAAGTTGTCCTCTGACCTCCACACGCAGGCATGCAGGCACATGAGACACATACACACATGAAATAAGTTATTTTATTATTTATTTTTATTTATTATTTTTTGTGTATGAGTGTATGGCTTGCAAGTGTGTAAGTGTATCCGTATCATGCAATGCCTGCGGAGGTCAGAAGACAGTCCCTTAGAACTGAAGTTATGGATGGTTGTTAGCCATCATGTGGGTACTGGGAATTGAACCCAGGTCCTTTGAGAGAGCAGCCAGTGCTCTTAACCGCTGAGCTATCTCTCCAGCCCATAAGTAAATTTTAATGCATATGGGCAAGTTTTCTATCACTGAGCTAAATCTCCAGTCCACTACAATTTCTTATAAAAATGTGGTTCAGTTCATCACCAATGAGGTTTCTTCCATTTTGGTATCATTGCCCTGCTGGCATGGATTGATAAATCAAGATGGGCAAAGATCTTGTCTGAAACATATATTTCCTGACTCATCTCACATCCTAAAACCTTTTTGTACTAAATAAATGGATTGGGGATGGGGAAAGAGTGTAGTGAAGATATATTCCTCATGCAACTGATTAATTAGAATAAATTGTCAACAGAGCTTTATATCACTAATGCTTTATTATACAAAGACTAATTATTTCCAAATGCAACTGTCAGTGACTATTCAAAGTAACTTTTTGAAGACTGGTAACTTATAAGTGAAATATTTATACTTCCCTCCTCCTGAATAGACAGCTACCACATCTTGTATTTTTCATATGTGAAAAAACAGACCTTTCTACATATGCAGGTTCGTTTGATTGAGTCACAAGATTTTGACTGATGAGGGATTTTTCTCCTTTATTTCTTCCTGAATACAGACTTCAAAAATAGCAATGCCTTCATGTTTACTTTGGAACCCTTGATCCAAACATCACTCACACATACAAACTTTTCCCCTTGCTTTGCTTATACTTCTTTCAATCATGTTTTGGGGGCTTTGCCGACTTGGCCTAGGTCACAGCTACATGATGACATCTCTACAGAGTCTCCTGCTGTTGGCCCTTTGCTCACCCCTCAAGCCCAGGCTTCTGATGTCCAAACTTTGCTTTTCATTTGTATATGTTAGTCTGTGACATTTACCACAATATTTCTTCCAAAATTCACTGAACATCTTGCCCTTAAAACATTCCCTTTATTTAGAACTGAATGAATGGTTGACTAATTATAGCTTGGATAGTGTCTCTAATTATTAACCTTTGACCTCACACAAAGATGTTCACCTAATCCAAAACAATTCTGATTAAGTTTGAATGAAGTTGAAAGGGAGTTTAAGTATGTTCTAAATCACTGTTGTATGATACTGTTCTTGGGGAGATGTGAACAGACATCTACTCATCCCAGAAAGGGAACCAATGACAGACCAAAGTAAGGACACCATCAAAATCTAACTTGGTGAGAAAATGAGTCTGGCAGCCAGAGTTTGACTCAAAGACAGTGGCATTACAAAAGCCTACCCTAGCATGGATGGCTGCTCACAAAAGCATGAAACCTAGACCATACTTCACAACTTGCAGCAGTTCAATAGGTTGGAGACTGTCTCTTCCAGGTAACTCAGTTGGTCTGAGCCTTTTCCAAACAGTTTGGTGATGTGTCTCATCCAGGTTCCTTGGCTAGTCTAAATATCCCCTATGGCTTATCTATGCAATTAATGGGTTGTCTCCATGCCAGAGGCCTAGTGAATCTGGTCAGTTTCAGTGACTTCCTCAAGCTATTGAGTTCTTTACTTCCTGAGTTTAATAAGCTTTGTAGGATGGAATGTTTCACCTCTCCCTAGAATATTCTGTGTTTAAGCTTCTCTCCAAGATGGAAGGTTTTATCAAAGAGGATACTGTTATATAACAGTAACTTATTTTCTTTAAAATGACAATTATCTTGACAGCAAGAGACTGTGTGATAGAAAGAAGTGGTAAGACATCAAAGGAGTACCCTGACTTAGAACTGGGTAGACTTGCATTTGAATCCCAGCACTGCCATGTGAAGGGTAGTAGTACATAAACAAACTACTTAAATGATTCAGTCTATTATTGTCTGTCTGTGCAAATAAAATAAATACTATGGCTCTAGTCTCTAATAAGCACTGCAGCTGACTACTGTGTTCTCTGATCAACTAGTAGCAAAAAGCAGAAAGTCAGAAGGAAATGGTAGATAGTCTGTGATTAAATTTTATTCTAAGTGAATTTGGTACAAACTAAAGCTAAAAATAAATAACCCATGTCCCATTTTTTAAATGCATGACCCACTCTTAGATCTTCTACTTACTTTCAGAACAAGAATTCTCTAGTTGACTACACTAATCTCTGAGATAACAGTTAGGGAAATGAGAGAAATTCCATGAAGAATCCAGGAAGTGGAAACTATGGCAAGAGACAGGTTTTAAACAGGTGGCTACAGACACCTATACCTATAGATAGCAACAGTCAATGAGTTCTGACATACTAATTTCATTTCTTTGTAGTATAGCTCAGTGGGGAAGCCCATGTCCTGTATGCTCAAGGGCCTTCATTCTGAATCCCTGAGCCCACACATACACAAAAATTGTTACTGAATAAAGGAATGGTCTTGAAGGGACCCTCACATGACCTTCTAGAACAAATGGCTTACATCTTGTGTTAGCTACTCACCCAAAATTTTTGGTGGGAAATTTCTGAATGGACCAGGAACCTCAATTTATAAATACGGAGTGCTTACCAAACAGGATTTTCTATATAGCTACCCATGCCTTCCAGATCCACAGATCAAAGATTTCATAACCTCTAGATACCTTGAGCGACCAAATTTAGCTCTAATATTTAGCCTGCATCTTGGGAAGTTTGCCTCCCTCATATCCCATGCATGCCAATTTACAACTTAATTCCTTCTTCTCTTGCTCTGAACACTGGAGACGTGAATACAGGACATTCATCTATCTATTGTGAGTGAAGATACCGTTTGTTCTGTTCTCTGGGTTAACTCAAGCACACTTTCACATCTCAGCTATTTTTTTTTTACTAATCCTTTGATTATCTCCGTTGCTCTTTAAATGTGTTCCGGGATTTTAATGTCTGAAACTCTGAAGCCCAAGTCTGAATATTATATGCTGGTGGTGGCAGATAGAGGCTAATGCTAAATCATATGGTTAGACTACTTTAGGCTTCATATTTCAGTTTATGTTGTTTATACACCTCCTCTCTATTTCTCTTTCTCATGTTCCACCTGCGAATTCATTCCTTCTTTTTGTAAAAAATATTTTATTATTTTTATTTTATGTGTATGAGTGTCTTGCCTGCAGGTATGTAAGTGCACCTGTATTGTGCAGTGCCCAAGGAGGTCAGAAGTGGGTGTCAGTTCCCCTGGAACTGGAGTTATGGATGGTTGTTAGCTGTCGTGTGGGTGCTGGGAATCAAATTCAGGTCCTCTGTAAGAGTAGCCAGTGCTCTTAACTGCTGAGCCATCGCTCCAGCCCCTTCATTCCTTCTTACCTCTCCTGAAGCAGGCATTCTATACTAGGAATTCACAGATATAACATCACTTTCTATACAGTTCGTCTCTCAGTTGAAGTACTTAATGTGAATCAACTGAATTTTTTCTTTACTTTCAAATGTATGATACTATTGGCCCAATGCTAGGCAAATGTAAGAGGTCCAAATATGGTACTGATATCTGAAATCCAAGCCAACTTCATTGTTTTTATGATTACTATTTCTCCATTCTGAAATATGTTCCTCTTTGTATGTTCTCGGTCTGGGGTCTCTATACTACTACATACCCAGGCTAGAGATAACAATCATTTTTTAATTCTATCACCTCTTTTACCACCTATAGCTAATTGATTTCTAAGTCCTGGTGAGTTTAACCTGGACAGATCCTGTTGAGTTTCTCTCTGGACTCGAATACCACAACCATAATCATTCTCTACTTTCTCTAAACACATACTTCATCATGCCATTTTTTACCTTTCAAACAAAATTTTCATTGTTTCTATCGCTTAGTATTTGTTTAAGGCACTGACATCACCCTCCTTTTGCCACATCTCCTATCATTTCTCTCAACCAAATCCTTAACCAAAGGTTGTAATTATGACGATGTTGATTAATTGGAGGCATCTGCCTGAAACAATGTTTTAAGGTGCTAAGAAAGATTGTCTCTGTCTGCCATGAAAGGGGGATGCCAGCACCTATGCAGCACAGATTTCACTGTCACCTGGCCACATTGGTTTAGTATTTAAATTTCCTTGACCCTGAATTTACTTCTGTAGTTCTTGTCTTTATTGTTCAAGATTTGGTCTTCTACACTTAAGTCTCACATTTCCTTCTTAATCTGTTAGCTTAAAAAAAAATTTCAAACAAATGATTTTGGACGGTAGATGGACCTATCCCCACCCCAAAGCAGACTTAGGCTCTATGTCATATATAAAATAGGTATGAAAGAACAAAAGCTTCAAAGCAAAATGGTCTAGAATGTAACGTGAAAGAATTTATTTATAATCTTAAAGTGGAGAACTTTGAAACAATGATTCAAAATCCTAAAATCATAATAGAAAAAATAAGCTTAGCTGTCAGGAAGTGCTGCTGCTTTTCTTTTTTTCTTTTTGAATACAGGATCTTGCATATGCTAAGCACGTGCTCTACTGCTCAACCCTTTAAGCAATACCATTAAAACGAAAGTCAGCCAGACATGCTGCTACAGGCCTTTAATCCCAGCACTTGCACTCGGGAGGCAGAGGCAGGAGGATCTCTGTAAAGTCAAGGCAAGCCTGGTCTACATAGCCAGTTCCAGGCTAGCTGAGGCTATAGGGAGACACTGTCTCAAAAATAAAACAAAAACAAAAACAAAGTCTTCAGTAAAGCAAAGACAAACACAAACAAGCATGTAAACAAATTAATGAACAAAACTTTCACAACACTATAAACAAATGCAGAAAACAAATTGGGAGAATTAATTAGTAGGAAAACTATCAATAACCCAGCATTCAAAGTGAGCATTGGGGATGGCCTTCATTGATTCTGTTTTCCATATTTAATGCTTTAAAATTTGACTCTTAATTAGTTGGAGAAATAAATTAGCTCCTATTTTTAAAAAAATGGACAAGACTTTGAAAACAGAAAGTTTGCATTAAAAATAGAAAGGGTCATTAAACACAACAAAAGCTGTCCAACTTCATTCGTGATAAAAGAGATTCAATTAAAATGTTAAGATACCCTTTTTAACCTATTGGATCTGAAGAACATCCAAAATCCACAGCTGAAATTGTGGGGGAAAAGGGATTCATATGTTTCTGGTGATATTGTAAAATTATACAATATAGATAGAAGGAAATTTAGTAGTATCACTAAAAATTATAGTTTATATGTTTATGACTCAGCAATTTCCCTCCTGGGAAATTATCATATAGATACATTTTCAAATACGAAAAATGTCCAAAGTGTAAAATTATTCATAGTGGTACTGTTTGCAGGAACAAAATATTGGAAGTAACCTAACTGACATCCATATAATAAAACAACACGAAGCAGCTTTAAAAACATATTTTCTCTTGTTAAAAAATAAGAATGTTTTCTAATTAAATGAAAAGAACTGTAGAATGAATGTTTAAGCAGGGAAACATGGCTCATAGGTGCAAATACACAGTGCTTAGAATCAGATCTAGTGGTGAAGGATGGCAAGCCCAGCTACACAAGAAGCCGTGGCAAGAGGATTGGCAGTCCAAGGCTGCCCGCTACAAAGTGAGTTCCAGGTCAGTCTAGGACACTTAATGAGACCACACTTCTAAATAAAGAAAAGGAGGGATAGAGCTATAACTCAAAAGGAGAGCACCTGCCTACAGTGTACAAGGCCCTGGGTTCAGCTTCCAGTACTGAAAAATAAAAAGAATAGAGTACTTAACATACATTTGATTGAGCATGCTTAAAGATACACTAAATGCTTAGAATTGCTAAAAGTTGTCACCTGTCTGAGGACTTGGGTAGATGGGAGATAGGCACAGAAAAGGGACATTTCAGTGAAAAAATAATTCTAATTTCTGGTCTCTCTTCTCTGTTCTTTTCTCACTCTTTCTTTCTTAGTGTTAATGACTGACCTAGAACCTTGAATCAGCCTGACCCAGGGTCTTGAATTCTACAACTGAGCTACTCCCCAAACCTCTTAATTTTCTCTTTAAAAATTTTTTCTTTAAAATATCATTCAAATGTATCATTAATGGAAAACTTGAATTTTTTTTTTTATGTTTCTAGGGATTATAACATACTGAACATGATGTTAAATATTTAGGGTCATTCTTACCTTTGAACTATAATCAGTTAGCTAGTTCTGTGAATTCCAAATGCTATGATCATATATATGGAATCTGTAGCTTCTTACAGATTGACAGTTCCTGCTTCAATCATGCATGCCCAAATAACTGAATTTACTATGCTATGATTTACTTGGTGGGTTAAGTTTTCCATCATAACATGATGTTAAATATTTAGGGTCATTCTTACCTTTGAACTATAATCAGTTAGCTAGTTCTGTGAATTCCAAATGCTATGATCATATATATGGAATCTGTAGCTTCTTACAGATTGACAGTTCCTGCTTCAATCATGCATGCCCAAATAACTGAATTTACTATGCTATGATTTACTTGGTGGGTTAAGTTTTCCATCATTAATATTCACAAAGTTTCTTCTGTTTTCCTAAGTACTTTGAAACATCTCTCATCCTGAATCGTCTTTTCCTTTTTAAAAAATATTTTTTTTTATTTTTTATTTTATGTGTATGAGTGTTATGCCTGTATGTACGTATGTAAGTGCCTCCGTGTCATGCAATGCCAATGGCGGATAGAGGAAGGTGTCAGATCCCTTGGAAGTGGAGTTACAGATGGTTGCTACCTGCTACCTGGGTGCTGGAATTTGAACCCCAGTCTTCTGCAGGAGCAGTCCGTGCTTTTAACCTCTGAGTCATCTCTCTAGCCCCCATCCCGAACTGTCTTTAATAAACTCAGTTGCAAAGCCATTGCCATGTCAGAACCAAGTTTCTTTCCAACAGGGGGTTAGTATGTCCATTCTCCTTCCCCAACCCCAACTAGTTGCTTCTTTGGATTTGCATTTTTTTCCTTAAAAAGACTCTTTTGGTCTAGAGAAGTCCAGCATCTCTCATGTCTTACTGAAATCTTAGAACTGTTTTTGTGAATCCTTGTGAATGGCTGCTCCCCC
>NW_008340588.1:946819-986143 GCF_000622305.1 Nannospalax galili
CCCCGACTATAGCTGCTAAGGGCTGAGAAGGAAGGCTTCTATTTTTATGCGTCTCACCAGAACTTGAACTAGTTGGCAAGCAGAACCCGTGTGAATGTTTTCATGGACTTTCTGTTGAGTAGACACATGCATGCTCAAGGCATTGTGGGACATTTAGTTGAACCCGCAGGGGGAAATATAAAAGAGGTGATATAACCTTTGCTTCTACATAGTTTATCAACTAGGGAGGTGAAGGTAAATATGCATAATCAATAATGTGGCCACTGCCTTAGTATTACAAACTAAGTTGTATGAGAATTAGAAGTTAGAGCAAGGTGATTGCTAGAGGACTTTTTTCTTCTTTTGAGGCAGGATCTCACCTTACAGGTTGGCCTCCTACTTACTGTGTGGCTGAGGATGGCTTGGAACTTCTGATCCTTTCTTTTCCACCTCCTGAGTGCTAGGATTACAAGCATGTGTCACCACACTGAGTATATCCTGTGTGGAGGTTGAACCCAGGGCTTTTTGCCTGCGAGGAAGTACAACCAATTGAGTTAAGTTCCCAGTCCTAGGAGACTTTCAAAATCATTAAATATCTGAAAAATGCAATAATATTTGAAAATTGGTTTTGAAAAGCTAGTGTGATTTTTCTGAAGAAAGATTAGGACAATTAATTCAGAATGTCACAAGTCTATGGGGGCCAGGCAAAGGATGTGTGGAGGAACACAGGATAAAAAGAGCTGGAAGTTCTTAAATCGGGATGCATCTGACCTTGGAGGTTTTATCCTGCCTGCGACAGAACACTGATTACCCAGTGCATCTGTCCAGTGTTTTCACAGGGAATGCAGGCCCTGCAATTGTAGATACTCTAATTATTCCCCGTTAACAGTGCTAGTAACAGTACAGAGTTGAAACCAGGTACAAACCATTAAAATGTGGTCACGGCTCCTCACTTTACTAGAGAGGGGATGATGAATTAGTGGAGTTTGTCTAAGCTTAGATTGTCATCAGGCAGAAGTTAATGTGAATTTTTCTAGTGTTTATTTAAAATTTTCTTTGGGTAGCTGAAGTGTCCCTAGTAACGATGCTTCATGACAGAGCTCAGCAAGTGGCACTACTTTTATTTAAGAGGGTAGGGGGTGTGGGCACACTACCAGGTCAGCAACTTATCCCCAAGGTTTCCTTAAAGCAAAATTTAAAGGGTATACTGGAAATAAAACCATGAGAATTTGAAGTTTTGAAATGTGAAAGCAAAGCTTTCTGCTTAATTTTGGCTATGTAAAGTCACTCAGTATTTTTAAGGCCAGGATTGTAACTGCAACAGAAAACAAAAAGAAAACTTGCTTCATCATGATTCAGTTGGAGATGTGTTTGGTATAAAAGAAAACAGCTAGAGGAGTCCATGTACCAAATACTTGTCAAGCTCCTCCAATGTATCAGATGCTATTCCAAGTTCTCTTCTGTGGTCATGGGCTTTATCTGTATCCCTAGCTAGCCAGCCTCCTGGAAAATTGATGTCATTACTCAGAGAGGGCATGATCTCACAAGATAAAAGTGTGAGTGACTCAGACCAGTCACTCCTCCAAGGAGAGATTATCAGCAGATAAGTAACTCTGTTTCTGCATATACTAAAGACCACTGAAATCTGAGCATGACAAAGGGAAAGACAGAACAGGTGAAAATACTCCACTGGTCTCTACATTGTTAAGGAGTTTAGCAACAGTTACAAAATTTAAAATGACAACTAGGATGTAGCTCTCAAGGAATAACACAACCAACAAGCATTTTCACTTTCACTCGCAATCCTTAGATGATCTGGGGTTTTTGTTTTGTGCTTTGTTTTGGGATCCTGTGTGAGTGTGGAGGTGTGCGTGTGTGAATCAGCGCGAGTGTGTGTGTGTGTGTGTGTGTGTGTGTGTGTGTGTTGCTAGAGATCTAGTCAGACAAGTGCTCTCCCTCTGTGCTACATACCTCAGTTCTGTTAGTCTTTAGTTAATTTGTTACACTAGGTAATGTTTTTTACCCATCTCTGTTGAAATATATAGAATCGCTTTTACGATAAATATACCTAATTAATTACAAACAGAACATCAATTCTAAAACTTTAATCTGTTCAATCTCCACTAAAATACACATAACTTTCTGAAGCACACTAAGCATTTTTGTAAATAATTCATAAGAGTAAAAATAAAAAAATTAACAAAATGGGTTTCTATACGAAGCTTGTTGGTAGTTTTTCAAAAGAAATCTGTACAATTTCAGAACTGTAAACACTCTAAGAATACAACCACCAGGAACAGCTGTATATTTCCTCTATGATTTTAAAAAGCATACATTTACTTTGTTTTGATACAAAACTCACATTTGGTTTTCAGATGTGCTCAACCTTAAGTAACAAAGGAAAAGAAATATTGGAATGTATCAGATAGGCAAGGCACAGACATCGACAAAACGAAAGCAACATTTCTTTTTGGAACTAAAAGGAAAGGAAAACATTACTACCATTCTACCACTGAGGAGGAAGAAAGGCAATCCCTGAACAAGAAACATATTTCCCCGTTTTGAACTCAGAAGACGTCGGGGTTGGGAGTGGGGAAAGAGGGTGCCGGGGAGAGACCGTGGCTTATGGACCTTACCAACGCAACCTTGATTCATAGAACAAATCAATCCACTTACAGGACCTGCTTAATTTCACCTGTAGGAAGGTAAATTCAGTCTCTTTCCCCTTCTTTGAATGAATGGGGAAGGCTTACTGCGGAGGTTCTGCCGCCCACCAAAGGAATGCATGCTATCTAGAGTTGTTTGGAAACCCACAGTACTTAAAGGAGCTGTATCAACAGCTTTTTCCTTCTCCTTAACACTGAGCCGATTGTAAATGTTGAATGAAAAGCTTGAACAAGTTAAATACTACCTTAGGAATTCAAAGTCAGCTCTAGGTGGGATTTTTTCCCTTTCTTTCCATTTTCTTTTTGCAATAGAATCTAAACTTATATTTTCATCACTTCTGTCTTTTTGAACACATGAGCATCCAACTGATGGAGGGCTATTTCCTGAAAGCATAAGAAAAGTGTATTTTAAGGGAAGTGTGGATCCTAGCTTGGGAATTTGGTTAACATAAAACTGAGACATTTCCCAAGTGGAACTGCTGATGTGCCAAGAAAACCCAGTAGAGTAAAACACATTTCCTGTCAGGAACACCATAAACCTCCAGTCTTTTATGGCTATATTATCTACATGGAATTCTATGGCCTCTTCCCTTCAACATCAATACACAAATATTTATCTTTTCTGTCTCAACTTTTGCTTAGACAGTTTCCATTCTGTCTTAAAGCAAGACTACTTCTAGAATATGGGTGATGAGGTAAAGGAAACTTCACCGGTGCATCAGCTCTTAGTGCTGAGGGGAAATTGTCACTGACTGTGAGTCGAGGGGTCCCAGGCAAACGTCTTCCTGTGCTGGTTAAAAACTGGAAATTGAGAAGTCTTGTGTGTGTGCCTGTGGAGTGTGAGTGTGTGCACATGCCAGTGCATGTGCGTGTGGAGACCAGAGGTTGACCTCAGGTGTCCCCCTCTCTTGTTCTTCCCCTTGTTTTCCAAAACATGGATCTTTCACTGAACTAGAAGCTCAACACTTCAGTGAGATGAGCTGACCAGCAAGCTGTAAGCTTTCCTCTGGGGATCTCCTTGTTTCTACCTCTAGAACCAGGATTACAGGCACAGGCTACCACACCTAGCTTTTTAGTTGGGTGCTGGGAATTTGAACTCATGTCCTCATGTTTGCATGGCAAATATTTTACCCACTGAGCTATCACCCTAAAACTTCTCCTCCTTTCAAAAACTATTAACTGGTTTTTGGTTAAAGGAACAATATTCAGAATTTGGCTTATAGTGTTTGTATAGCCATTTTTCAGTTTCCTTATCATTTGCAATTTATTCTATTGTACCACATGATTTTTAATTTTGGAAGCTTCTGCACGACAAAGAGAAAATAATCAGGACAGTGAAGATTGCCTGCAGAATTAGGGAGAAAAATCTTAGCCAATTTCTATTTTTTTGAGGTATGATTTCTCTAAGTAGCCCAGGCTGGCCCCAAACTTAAAATCTTCCTGCCTCAGTCTCTCAGAGCTAGAATTACAGGTGTGAGCCACCACATCTGGCATAGATGAATAATTTATGAGGTTCAATTACTTCATATAATTGATCATGATGCCTCTCAAACTTTATGCAATATAAACTTAACTGAAAATGGCTATATGCTGATTTCAACACTGGACAATGGTGTTACAAGAAATATGTGCCCCCCTACAACTGAACAAACAAGAATACAATGAAGAATAAGCCAACATTCCCCAAAGAAATACATAATAAAAAGATCATCCTTGACCTTAATGGTAGAAATTTAAATGCCTGTAATAAAAAACTGCTCATCAAATAATTTGATAATTGTCATCACTGATTATTTTAATTACTCAGTTTCCTGGATGATCTATATCTTAAAATCCAAAAAGGACACTATTTAGGTGCTTAATTTATTCATGTGGTAGATTCTAGAGCCCAAAGAAGCAAAAGTCAATGTCTAGTGAATTTATGCATTTGAAGTAGCAAAACAAAGTCACAAAAAATGCCAAAGAAATTCAGAGGAAATGGAAGAATAAATCAAAATACAAGAGTGAGCATTGCAGATGCTCAGACCACAGTGGAAGCTTGAAGATGCATTCCATTTCTTTCTTCCACATCTCTGGGATCCCTGAGTCTTAAGACTCTTCATGAAGCTTTTAGAAGCAACCACAAAAATGCTTTCAGGAGACATACTCAAAGTCAACCAAGTGCCTATGTGACCCTGGTCCTGAAACTTGCACTTGGTGCTGATTTGATCTCTTCTTAAAGGGATATGATGAAACTTTAAGTCATTTCCAAAGGGCATGGAGGATTTCCAAGGTGGGGCGAAGTCTGTAATCATGTAAGCATTACTTACTTAGCCACTGAACCATTACGATGATTAAATGTCTCTATAAAATGGGAATTAAGAGTTTTAAGATTTTTATAACAACATGCCTGTGCATTTTCTTCCCTGTCCTGCCCCTCTTTCTGCTTTGTCTGTTTAAATTTGGAGCAATGGTGAATTTCTGTCTTTCTTTGAATTCTGGTTTCTGTGTAATCCAAATAACTAATGTGGAGCCAGATGAGCCAGGTACTTGTAAATCCTCCCAGCACTTGGCACCGACCGTTTCTATAGGGAGAAGGCATGAAAAAATAAAGAATCCACACTGGAGAGCCTCCTGATTCAGCCTCCTGAGTTCTGGGAGTATGAGCCTGCAGCACCATACCCAGCTAGTTCCTATCTTAACTACTTTGTCTTCCCTCTCTCCCTTCCTTCTCCTTAATTTCCTTCCTTTCCAGACCTTTTGGGTGTGTTTTTGGTAACTCTCCAGCTCTGGGTGTCCTGTCAAAAATTAGATGCTGACACAGGTGTGAAGTGTACAGGGCTTCAGTCTTGCCCTGAAGTTTCCTGCTCTGTCATTCCTACCTCAGGTCTGAATTTCTACCACATTCAACCACTGAAATTGTAACCAATTATATCCGGGCTGTGCTTATGAACCTGATTTAATTTAGAAATTAGAGATCAAAATCAATGCAGATGGGTGATGCAAATCTTGAGCATTTCATTTGAATAACATATATGGGGGAGGAAAAAATAATTTAGGACTATTCTATGTTTGGTGTTTTACATACATTTGTCAGTCATGAAGCATCTATAGGCTAAAACTTACATCTCCACAAAAGTACTAAATATGTGTACTGGAAGAAAGTGGCAGTTGGTCTGGAAAGAAAGATGACAATTCCTTTTAGTGAGATTTATTAGCATGAAAAGAGCTCAAGGCCATAGCTGTGCCTCAAGGTAAGAAGGATAGCATTAGACAGAAAATAAATATATGAAGATCTAAACATGGTGGGACCCTAGTGGGAAGGAGAGGCTTCCCTTCAAAGCCTGGAAAAGAGCTTTATTAGCAGTGAGAATAAGAGAGAGAGATAGGGAGAGAGTGAGAAAGACAGACATTGTAACATGCATGGCAGAAGGAGGCCAGAGGAGCCTCTTCAGAAAGCAGTCTTCAGAGCTATCCCCCCAATACCCCCCAGCCCCTCTGAGGAGTCTCAGACCAATCCACAGACCAAAGGAAAGGTCTGACTTTTGATAACCTCTCAGAGGTGTCGGGAAGTTTCACATCATGTGATTTAGTTCAGTATAGCATAGGTAGCAAAGAGCATGAAAGAGCCAGGCAGATAAACTGAGAGCTGTCAAGTTACAGTTCAGACTGCTTCTTGACTGTCTGTCCCAGAGAGAGAGAGCTACAGAGAAGCAAGGCCTGATTCTGGCCATGGCATCAAGACTAAAGGTACAGGCCTGAGTTCTGACTATCTGCAGACAGGGACCAAATGCAAATTCATCTGAACACAAAACCATTTTCCTCAACGCTACTGTGGCAAAAACGTTCCCTCACATAGGACATGGCAGTGAAAGTCTGTGATCCCAGCCCTTTGGATGCACAGACTGGAAGATCTCTGTGAGTTTTGAAGCCATCCTCGTCTACATGAGAGTTCTAGGCCAACCATGGCTATTTGCCAGATCCAGTCTCAAAATAAGACAAAACAAAACATCAAAAACCAGAAAACAACAACAACAGAAATGTTTATTCACAACATTCAGAGCTAAATTGCTCTTCTATAAAAGAATATATGTAGTAAATTACATCAGATAAAACAGTAATCTCCTTGAGGGCAAAGACTGATAACACTTGTTTTTATGTGGCATAAAGTAAACCTGGATGTGTTGGGGGAATTATTGCCAAAAAGGTAAATGTGAGATTAATATTGATTTTAACAATAAACTCTACAAGCATACATATATAACAATTTCCAAAAGTATGTGCAAGCTTCACCATTGTTCCTATCAATGTGAAAGTCTGTAGAAAAAAATGTACTGACTTAAGATAATACAGTTAAAAAGTGAAGTCAGTAAAACATGTAGTTAAAATACCAAAAAATAAATAACAAAACTTAAATATATATTTTTAAGGTTAGGTATTGAGGGACTGGAGAGATGGTTTAGCGGTTAAGAGCACTGGCTGTTCTTGCAGAGGACCTGGGTTTGGTCCCCAACATCTAAATAGCAGCTAACAACCATTCGTATTACCCCAGTTCCAGGGGGTCCAATGCCCTCTTCTGGCCTCTATGGGCATTACACATACATACATGTAGGCAAAGCATTCATAGAATAAAAATAAATAAATAAAACTTTTAACAAAAAGATAAATATTGAATACATTCAGCTTTAAGGAAAGTCTGCTAATAATTCTGTTCTCCCACAAATAACAATGAAAAAAACCCCACAACTGATGGAAACAGACAATAATGTGCAAACACAAGAGGCTCTGATTGTACCAGACAAAACCTGCATGAGACAACTAAAACCTGATTGTTAGGAAAGTAACTGCCGCTTTGCCACCATAAGATCCAAATCATAGTTTCTCATATGAAAAAAAAAAAAGCTCTGACAAAATTTAAATTCTTCACACCTTACTGTTGGAGGAAAAATGGTTAGAAAAAGTTGATATTTTTAAATGAAGTCATGGTTTGCTTTGCTATTGAAATCTATGCCTGGATCTTTCTTGCTAATGAATCTTTGTACTTAAAGGAATTCCAAATTCAAAGGCAATGTGCTATTTGTTTCTTCCTGTTATAATTGAGACTCTGAGTTTACATGAAGGGGGATAATTCAGCACTTAAGTTTTTATCATAGAATAAAAGTCATCTTGCAGTAGCAGAGGCTTTGATTTTCAGATAGCATTATACAGATTTTCAAGTCTGAGGTATTGTGATTCTGCTTCAGAATTAGCTACAATGAAATTGTGGTTCTGAACCCACTCATGGGCAAATCAATCTCTACTGACTATAGAAATGCCTGGTTAAGTTCAGGGTTGAGAGTAAGAGGAAAAATATCTAACTAGTATTCTCTCTTTTCAGATTTTGCCCTCCTTACTTTTTTGTTCATGATAATTCTAACAGGACAGACATTCTTGACAGCTTAACGTGTGTTCCTCTGTACTGTAAATGTTTTCCACTGTTATTCACCATTATTCCATGATGTTTTGGAGATTCTCCTTCACCTTCATTGTCTTTAAAAGTTGCTATTTCCCCCACTAAAAGAAATGGTGCTGGCTCATTGTATTTTGGGGCAACATCTCCTTTTCAATCATTTTGAATTAAAAAAAATTTTAATTTAATTTTATTTTATGTGTATATATATATATTGCCTGCATGTGTGCAACGTCCATGGAGGTCAGAAGAGGGTGTTGGATCCCCTGGAACTGAAGTTATGGACAGTTGTTACCTGCCATGTGGGTTCTAGGAATTGAACCTGGGTCCTCTGCAAGGGTAGTCACTTGCCTTAACCACTGAGCCATCTCTCCAGGCCACAATCAATCATTGTGAATTAAAAAAAATTATTACATTATTTATTGGGGTGGGGTGTACATGCCATGGAACATGTATCTGGATCAGAGGATAACTTGCTGGAGTCAGTTCTCCTTCCACATGTGTGTCTTGGGGATGAAACTCAGGCCTTCAGGCTTGGGGGCAAGGACCTTACTAAGGTCCTTACTAAGCCATTTCCCCCACCCTATTTTGGATTATTTATAGAATGATATTTCCCTGACTTCTGCATATTCCCTCATCTGTTGTGTACATTTTGGCTTGTGAACGACACATTTTTACAGATTTCTCTCCCGTTGCCGTTCTTGCTACTTTGATTCTGTTCTTTGTGCTTTTGTATGAACTGTCAGATTTCTCCCTTTTAATTGTGAATTGCTTCTACATTAAGGTCATTAATATTTTTCTTCTTGGTCTCCATACTGGGGTGATGCCACACCATGAATACACTCCGGGTTTACTTGCTGCTACTCCTGAGTGTGAAACTCCTGAAGGGTGTGTGGGAAAGAAAATGTCTGTCACTTGTGTAGATCCTCCTATGAGTGAAGACACCATTACTCCAAAATGAATGTAAAATGTCCAATTGTTTAACCAGTGGCAAATGCTTTGCTAAATATTTAGCCCATGTAACAAATGATAAATAAACAAAACTTACCTTCTAATGAAGATTCCTGGAGATGATGTAGGATCTTTGCCTCTTTATTTCAGCTGCCTCAGCTCAGGTCCCAGTTACTGAAGACTCTTGGGTCCAGAGACTGTGAAGAGCACAAAGAGAAGGATAAAGCAAATCCTTCCTCCTAAATTTGCATTCATTTAGATCAGCCAGGTGCTGGGGCTTTATAGAAGGTGCTTTTCTTCAAGGCTGCTTAGTAACTTTCCCCAACCAGTGAACACCTTAGGTCCTCCTCTTCTTTTGAAACCTTCAAGTTGTTCCTACTATTCTTTTTATGTTGAATAAGTCTCGGATTTATATCCGACTTCCATATTTAATATATTTTAATTCAGCCTTGTAATGATCTATATATACATGCATTCATTCATGAGCTCATCTTCCCCTTAGGACTTACATAGGTAGCAGAGACCAAGCTGGCATCCGTTATTACTTTCTGGCAATTACAAGTCTGACTTCATAAATACCTTTATTTCTGCACTTGCATGCAAAAGTTTTGGAGAGAGTGTGATTAAATAAATAAAACAAACTCTTTTGGACTGATCTGTTTATAGTACCATGACTGAAGTAAACTGGAAACGCACACATTCGGGCCTTCCCTCTTCTTTTGTGGCCCCTTTCCAACTCTTCTTTTAAATTAGTTACCTTTTTAAAATCTTGCAAGCTTTGGTCCTTACTTTGAATATAATATTTTGTGATTCATGCAGTTGTGCAAATATACATTTTACATTTAAAAAGAAAGGATTTTCCCATATATTAGTTTATTCCTTTTGCAAAGGAGGTGTGAGAGTGAGAGCAGGAGAAAATTAACCTCAAAGCAGACACCAGTGGAGCCTGAGCCAACTGTAAGTGCCTCTTTCAAGGTCATAGTCCACAGAAAATCTTAGGTAAAATGATATTAAACACCACCTTCTATCTCAGAAAACTCATAGGAAAGATATAGCCTAATCCAAAGATAAAGGATCTAAATAGACATTTCTAAAAATAAGACCTACAAGTAGACAACAGGTGGGTGTGGAAAATATTGATCATCATTGATCTTCAGGGAACTGTAAGGTAAAACGACAGGTGATATAACCTCAGTCCTGTCAGAATGAGTATTTTCAACAAGATGAGTGGTAACAAGCAGTGGCAAGGTGGGAAAAAGGAAACCCTTGTGCACTGATGGTGGGAATGTGGTTGTCCTGCCATGATGGGAAATGGTATGGGGATTCCTCAAAAAGTGAAAATAAAATGTGATTTAGAAATTGTAGTTCTAGCAGGGCGTGGTAGCCGTTCCTTTAATCCTAGAACTCAGGAGACAGAGGCAAGCAGATGTCTGTGAGTCTGAGGCCAGTCTGGTCTATGTAGCAAGTTCCAGGCCAGCCAGGTCTATACAGTGAGACCCTGTCTCAAAACAAAAACAAAAAAAGAAAGGAAGAAGAAAGCAGAGAGAGGAGAAGAGGAGAAAGAAGAGAAGAGAGGAGGGGAGGGGAGGGGAGAGAAAAGAGAAGAGAAAAGAGGACAAATTCCAGTTCTGGCTGTCTATCCAAAGGAACTGAAATCAGTATGCCAAAACAGTGTCCCCACTCCCATTCCAGTGCTGGAATATTCACAATAGCCAAAACATGGGTAGAATTAGCCCATGTGGTCATCTGAGACAAATGGATAAAGAAAGTGTCACAACAGTATTCACAATGCAATACTATTCTGCCTTAAAATTGAGAGTCCTGTCATTTATGACAAGCACAGATAAACGTGGAGGACATATGCTAAGTGAAATCAGGACAAATAATACATGATCCCATTTGCATGAAGAACCTAAGAAACTCAGAATCACAGAGAATGGAATGACAGTCACTGGAGGATGGGGAAGAGGTTATTGTGAAAAAGAGAGATGTTCATCAAATCATACAAATTTTCAATTAGACAAGAGAATTAAGCTTTAGTGATTTCTTGGAATGAGTAGTGACTATAATAAATAATACATTGCATACTTCAAAATTGCTAATGGGTATATAGTTAACATATTTTCAGTGTACAAAAAAATATTGAGGTAATGAATTAATTAGCTTTGTTCAATTATTTCACAATGTGTACATAGGTCAAAGCATCACATTATAGCCCATAAATGGATACAATTATTATTTGTGAATTTAAAATATACTAAAAAATGAAAATGCCCCCTCGTACCAAGAACTACTCAAATATCCCTCCTCAATCAGCTGTAAATGCCTCCCCCATTGAAATAACCATCAAACTTTTACTTTATAGTCATTTTTTGCATCGTGCTATTGTCTCATTAGTATATTGCTTCATTTTCTTCTATTTAGAGAACCTAACCTGGTCCTTTTCAATAAATGTTTTCTAAATTGAAGTAAATTGCTTGATCTTGCTCAGGATTTCTTTGTCTGGTATGTAGAAAAAGAAGAAAAAAATAAACTCATCTCAGTTGAACTTCATTTGACTTTAGAGCACACTATTAAAGCAGATACTGTAGGACTTTTAAAATGAAGCACTATTTTTTCCTATTGAAAAGCTTAAAACAAAGCTGGCTGTGGTAGTGGATAGCCAGCTGTAATTCCAGCACTTTGGGAGGTGCAGAAGATCAGTGGATTTCTAGGCCACAGGTTTCCATGTTAACCCACATTCAGATATGGAAGTCCGACTAGGTTGCTTCAATTCTTTCACCTCTACAGTTGGGCTAGGACAAGGAAGGGAGAGACAAAATGAGAGGGATAGTCATTGTTTGTGTTCTCTGTACTTTTTTCTGTATGCTCTGGCCAATAAGTACAAGGACTGCTATGAAACTATCACCAGTGACAAGAAGGAAGAAAAGCATGTCTTTCCTGTTGGGAGGCTGGTGTATAAGTCCAGTTGAAGAAAAGAACCAATATATTGTTGTTAGCATTAAACTAAAGATCAAAAGGTCTTGTTATGTCTAGGTCTTGTTATGAAGAATTAGAACTAGACTATAAACCTTCTGGAGTCAACTTGTTTATCGTGATTTCGTCTCTGTCACTGGGACCTTCAGTATGTGTATTTAAATGAAGAATTGAATAAGTGATGAGCTGAGGATGTAGCTCAGTCTTCAAGAGGTTGCCTAGCACATTCAAGACTCTGAGTCCAAAGCCATGAATTCAATCCTTAGCACTGCAGAACACTTTAGCTTAGAATGCAATTTGCAATATTGAACATTATACACGTTTAGCATTCTACCTAGTAAATAAATCTGCAGTACAGATAAATTATTGGATCTGAATTTTTAACTTTTGGGATTGCAAAATTTAGTAAACATTTGTACTATTTAGGTTCAGAGGAAAGATACCTATGCTTTTTTTTTTCTGGGGTTGCTGATTATATTCAAACTGCCTGCCAGACTACTTGTACAGCAGTTTTAAAACTAAAGGGCAAAGAAGATTGACATTAGGAGTCACTAAAATTGAGGAGGGAAAATAATCTCACTTCAGTTATCCTTCAGTTGAATTCCAAAGTATAAATAAAAACCTCACTGACTTGGAAGGCAGAGCATTACTCCCTGTTGAATTGTCTAACCAGACCCTGCCAGGCCTTGCTGAGGGTAAGAAACTGTCTATACCTGGTCCAGGCTTGTGTACATTATGGGCATTATAGTTCTTTCTATAATCTAAGAATAAGGTAATTGACATGGAGGCTGAGATTTAGTGGGTTAGGACACAGGCAGAGATGAAAAGCCTCAACTGCCCATAGAAACCAAATGTAATCTGGGACAAGAGGCTAAGCAGGTTTGTAATAGGTACTTGCATGGTGATCTCTTGCCCCACATTTCTGTGTCCAAAGGAAAGCAATCTGTGCCATATTTAAGGTCCTATGGGCCCAGGGCTAAGTTTTGATATTGCCACCTCTTGTTCGTTATGTAACATACATCCGTATACCCTCCGAGTATATTTCCTTATATGGAAAATAGGATGAGTATGCTTATTTCATAGGGTACTTGCTGTGCAGGTTGGATGACAGTGTATGTAAATAAAGCCCTTGGCACAGTGCTTGGTATTCTCTTTGGATGTTAGCTGATCACAATGAAACTTCATCTGCTCAGCCTCTCCCACCTGGAAGGTAACAGGGTTGAGAAAAGCCCATGTAGCTCAGGAAGTCAGACAGATTGTATCTCTGGTGCAAGGGCAGCTGGCATCCATCCTGTTGTCTTTTGTTTCAGATGCTACCCACTTTCCTCATGGCCAGGGTTGCTTAAAGACAGTACTTCTTTCATTAAAGGTTTAGTAAGTATTGCTTCTGTATCAAGTGGCTAGCTACATGTTGAGAATATACTGGTGAACAGAGATAGATGAAAAGACAGTTATAAGATGAAGAGCCAGGCATGGTGGTTCATGCCCATGATCCCAGAACTCTGGAGGTTGAAGGAGGAGGATTGTGGATTGTCACAAGTTCAAGGCCCACATAGTGAGCTCCAGACCAGCCTGGGCTACGACACAAAACCCTGTCTCAGAAACACAAAACAAGATCAGGTATGATGGTATACTCCTGTAGCCCTAGTCATAATCCCAGCACTTGGGAGACAGAAGCAGAGAAAGCACTGTTGGTTCAAGACCAGCCTGGCCTACATTGTGAGTTCCAGGCTAGCAAGGGCTATATATTGAGACCCTGTCTCAAAAGACCAAAGCAAAGCAAGCAAGCAAGCAAGCAAGCAAACAAACAAAAAAAACCTCCTGACAATAAAAAAACTTAATTCATTACCTCTTGTACAAAGAAAAAGAAAACAAAAACAAAAACAAAAACAAAAACAAAAACAGCCCAGGATTCCACTGTAGATGGCCTGTCAAGGAAAGATCTCATTGAAGAGGGAAATGTAAGCAGACACCAAAGTAGAGACTCTCCACACTTAATCCCCTTTTTCCACAGAGCTTGTGATAACCAGCCTTAAATCCTGTAATGCCATCATTGCTAGTCAGTCACCAGAGGTGGCAAATATTAATACACATTCTAGACAGATTGTTTTTTCTTTTAGAAAAACCAAAGAACCATGGTGATCATGGGCACTGGGCAGTCATATACACATTGGCACAGAACTCCAAGCAGAGGTGCCCTGTAGGAAGCTGATTTCACCTCCCTAGGAGAAACGAATGCTTTTTTCTATTCTTACATGTAGAACTACCCAGCAGTTCTGGGCACACTCTGAAACCAGGGAAAGGTGTTTCAAAGTAGGGCAGTATGAGGAACTCAAGGAGTTCTCCTCAGAACAACTGAGTCAAATTCTTAAAATAGGAGACACAGAGAGAGAACACATTGCTGCAGACCTGAGTCTCTATACACAAGCCTCTTTTCAGGGGACCCGTGTTTCTCCTTCTGCTATCTAAGGGAGGAGGCTGTGCTAGCTTTCTTCTTGAGTCCAGCAATGGAGCCCTCACCCACTAGAGGAAAGGTGGCTTAAGTCACCTAGGCCTCACCTTTCCCAGCAAGTGCTGCTGCAAATAGCCCCGCTGTGGAAAGGCTGTCTCCAAAGCTGTGACTGATGGTCCCCTTGTCAGGTTCCCAAACTGAATAGTTCCTTGAGGGTTTGGAATGATCCTTCATCACTAGAGCAAAGCCATTCTTCCTGATTACAAAATAAAGTATCAATAATCTCTTCTGGGTTATAGCAATCTGTGATAGTAATAAAAGAAATAGGGAAAGAGCATATCAGCCAAAAAGCAGAGTGTCAAGCTAATGTTTGCAAACTCAGAGCAGTATCTAATTAAAAGATTTCAGGGGGTAGGGAGAAAGGTTTTTATTTTATGGAAAATTGCATTACATCGGTTTCAATCAGTTTAACAACAACAAAAAAGATCCACACATAATATTCTCTTGGCTAGCTTCCTTACATATTAAAACCTAGAATTATGCAGATAAATTCTCAGGCTAAGACATGTCTTTCCTAATTGAAAGCATTCAAACTAGCAAGCAGGTCTCCATAATTTTAAAGATAGTATTTATACTTAATGAAAGAACTAGAAGAACTGGCTAGACTTGATTTCTGTAAAGGTTTTCTTGGAGGGAATTAACAAAGAAAAAGGAAGGAAAATGTGTTAGTCTTATAGAGAACAGAAAAGAGCTAAACAGCAACAGTGTGCACATTTCATGTGGATTAATTTAGATGTATTGACTAAGGCCAGCAGAACCCTCCTACCACAAGGAAGACTGCACAAGTTATAACTCTACTGAATAGGTTTCACAAGTTCAAACTGGTCACAAGTCTAATCCAGAAATCCTGGCTTTGTAGCACGCCAGTATATTTATAGTATGTTCAAGGGATGTTGTAAAAGTCTCAAAATAAAATTAATATTGATTTGCCTGAATTTTAAAAAGACATAAACATGAAATATAACTTTGGGGAGAAACCTGGTATCAGTCTGAAAAGACTGATCATCTCTATGGCAAGTACTACAATTTTTATTCCTGGGTCACAAACAGGACTGATAGCTCTTTTAAAAAGAATTATGCAAAGAAACAAAAGCCCTGTAAAGACAGAGTAAAATAATCAAAATATTAAAGAATATCCTCCATTATAAAAAAAATTCAGTTGTTCCAACCTCCCTTTCTTCTGGCCCCTCAACTTTCCATTCTTATCTGTCCACCAAGAAATCAAATGTGTGATACATATGTTTCAGTGTTAGGAATGAATTTTATAGACACACACACACACACATACACATACACACACACGTGCATGCACACACACACGAAGACATATAAATAAACAAACATACACATATATACACAGACATACATATCACATGTATTTTTTCAGTGTTGGGGTGAACCCTCGGCCTTTAGTAAGCTAAACAGTGCTATACTATTGAGCTACATTCCCATCCCCATCATATATATTTAAGGTCTTTCTACATAGTTTCTTTCAGAATATTATTGAAAGACAGCAATCCCTAGAACTCTAAATAGCTGGGAACATCCTGTAAACACTACAGTAATAGATTTAGGAAGGGAACCTGTATGGTTTTCTACCTTGATGTTTATTTATAATTGTCTGGATGGTGGTGACACAGATACATGTATTGGCTTATATACTGACTAGGTTTGGGTCTATTCTTCAGCAAGCCCAGTGTTTAGAATTCTGAGACTGGGGATGTGATCCAGTGGTATGATGCTTTGCTTGCTCAGTGTGTGCTAGGATCTGAGTTTGATTCTCATCAGCACCAGAGAGAGAGAGAGAGAGTGAAAGCAAGAGAGAGACAGACAGCGATACAGAGACAGAGACAGAGACAGATTTAAGCAAAGATGGAAATGAAAATCATATTCATGATGAAGAGTGATCATTCGTTCATTTACTTATCCAAACAACATGCATTTATTAAGAACCCACAGTTCTCAGCAGTTGGGATAATGCAGTGAACAAAAGCTATCAATACTATCAGGAAATGTCACCTAATTAACATATCCAGAGCACTGTATCCAGAAACAGTAGAACCTACACTTTCTTCAGTGTACTTTCAAGCAGAACATTCGAGACTCTGTAGCAGAGTCCAGTATGGTGGTGCAATCCAGTAATCCCAGATTCTCGGGAAGCTTGGGTAGGAATATCACAAATCTGAGACCAGACTAGGCAACATATTGAGACCCTGTCTCAATAAACAAGCAAGAATGGGAAAAAGAGGAACACAAGGCCGTGGAAACAAAGAAAACACGTTCTTGGCCATTATGGAGGACAATAATAAGGGTTAGGGCACTGATAGGGCTACCCTAAAATATGGCACCTTTGCATCTGAGAAAACAGTGGAAGCCGGAAAATCTCTCTGATCCTTCCTGTTGCTGTTCTTTCTTAAAACAGGTCATGGAAAGTTTAGGAGGCCTTCACGCCCAGAACCCTCCTTTGTTAAGTTCCTCTCAAACAGTTTCCATCAAATCACAACTCCTTCATCATACTTTCCCAAGATCTTTCACTCTAGTAAATCAAAGCATAAAAATACACAACAGATTTCCCTGTTTCTCTGGGTATTCATTTCCTTAAGAGACTTTTCAAGTCACAAAAAGTCTATCAAATTGGAAGCTTTCATTTTGTTAATCTGTCTATTGTTAGAGAGGTCTGAGCCAAGAATCTAGAGACAGGTGAGGAAATGGCCTATTGTGTTCTGCTCACAACATTCTATAGTTTTATTAGCCTGCTGCTCAAACTTTTTCACTTTCTTCTCCATGGTCAGAGTCACTGCAGTAAAGACCCCACTTCTCCCTTCCAATTTTTTGTATTAGTTACCTTTCTCATCATTGTCACCATGGCAAAGCAACTTAAGGGAGGAAGGATTTATTTCAGCTCACAATTTGAGGGGCTGCAGTTCATCATGGCAGGGGACGCATGGGGCAGGCAGCTCCAAGGCTGTAGAAGTATGTGGCTCTGAATCATCAGGTCCTCATATCTCAGCAGAACTGGAAGCCAAGAGAGAACAAGAAGCCAGGAAAGGCTCTGAATTTCAAGGCTTACTCTCTAGAGACACACTTCTTCCAAGCAGCCCTGATTTCCCAAAGTGTCTACAACCTTAAAACAGTAGCAGTAGGTAGAGGCCAAGTGTTCAAAAACATATAAACCTATGGGGAAAATGTCACATTCAAATCATAGCAATGATAAAACAATGCACTACAAATTAGACAATAAATGGAATGGTGACATAGGTTTGTAATCCTTGTAATCCTAGCACTAGGGAGGCTGAAGAAGGAGGATCATTTAGCTTAGGAGTTGGGGACCAGCCTGAGCAATAAAAGAGATTTCTTTTGGAGCCTGTCTCAAAACAGACAAGCATACAAACAAACGAACAAAAACAAGTTAAAAATACTTTTTAAATGTAAAAATAGGGCTGGAGAGATGGCTCAGTGGTTAAGAGCATTTTCTGTTCTTGCAGAGAATCCAGTTCCCACCATCCACATGGCAGTTCATAACTGCCTATAACCCCAGTTCCAGGGCATCCAGCATCCTCTTCTAGCATCTACAGGCACTGCACATGGTGCACACACATACATGCAGACAAACACTCATGCACATAGATAAGTAAATTTGTTTTTTTTTAATTGATTTTTTTTTTTCGTGTATTTCGTACAGAACATCTCAATCAATCTTAATCATCTTTATACTCCCTTCCCCACTGGTACTCTCCCATAGCCCCCATACACACTAGAATTCATACATTCTGTCATTTGTGTTAAAGGCCTATTATGTCAAGTTAGCATCCCCAGGCATTCCTTAGTGCAAATTCATCCACTGAGGTCTAGTCAGCCTATCTAGAGTCCCTCACTTTAAGATCAGCCTTCCTTACCCAGCAGTAATCAGTTGCCAATATTTCTTCACCTAAGATTGGGGCCTGCTGTCCATTTACCCAGTTCTGCGCTGGGTTTTTGTCTACTTGAGTTTGCATGGGTCTTGTGCATGCTGACATTGTGCATTGCTGTAGGTTCATATGAGCAGGGTTTCAGGAGCTTGTAGGACTTTATTTACATATGGTTATATACTTCCTCCTTGGCTCTTAAAATCTTTCCCACCCCCTTTTCTGCAATGACCCCTGGGTAAGTGAAGTTTAATATAGGAGTCCTGTCCAAGGGCCAGCATTCTGTAGACTCTTAATCTCTATACTTTGGCCATTTGTGATCTTTTATGTGTCTGGCCCTCTGTTGCATGAGGGAGCTTCATTAATGAGAACTGAGATATTCATCATTGTCCTCTTTACCCCTTGTTCTATGTTCTGGGAGTCTTAATGTGGAACCCTCCTCCTTGGCCCCCTCCCCTGTGCCCCTAGACACCTGCCCTTTTAGGACTAATTGCTCTTTCTGCTTCTGTAATTTGCTTGGCTCAAAAGAACTAAAGGGACAAACTGCACTGATTCCACTGTGGCTGACTTCTCCATTTTGTAAGTAGATTAGGCAAGCCTGGGCATGTCAGAAGAGCCCAGGCATGTTAAGACCTTATAAGGAATAAACAAGATCCTCTGGCCCCAAGGATAGCAGTCAGCACATTCCACATTCCACAAGACAGAACCCACCAATAGGAAGCCCCTAAGACTGCATTCCCCTCGTGACCAATCAATTTGAAGTATGTTGGCACGGGCTCCTTGGACCAATCAAGATGTGACTCTGTTATTCCCCTCCTCCCTTTGTCTAAAACCTATAAAAAGCTCTTTCCCCCCTTGCTCGGGGCTCTCTCAGGTAGATCCACTGTGTTGGTGAAGTCAGAGAGTCCGAGCTTAAGCCCGAATAAAGACTCTTTGCTTTTGCATGCCCTCTGGACTCCGTGGTATTTGGGGGTCCGTTCCTTGGGTACAACATTAGTTGTAGAGGTTGTATTGTAGATGTACCACTTAGGCTTTGGCAATTCATAGACATTGTGTGACCATACTGTGTGGCACTCTGCAACAGCCTCCATCTGGTGCAAAAGAAGCTTCTTTGATGAGGGGTGACTGGGATATTTGTCTATACATACAAGGATATATATTTTGCACATAGTAAGAAATTACTTTAGTCTAGGGATGTGGTAGTCTTGGAATTTTCTCTAACATCTATGATCTTTCCAGCTGTGTGTATTTGGCTATGTTTATAGTACCACACATGAGTTTGTTCCCATTGAGTGGGTTTTTAGTCCAATTAGGGAGCTGTCGATTGCCCCCAAGATAAAAGTGCCACTACTGTACCAATGTATGCTGTGCCGATCATTGATGTGCTTATTTGGTCCTGAAAGTGGTGTTGGATCATCAATTGCTTTTCTCCCTTAGCAGCTTGTGTGGTGCTCTCCAAAGCTATGAAAGCTAGCCTTCAGGGGAAATGGTTTTCAAGTCAGTTCCAGCTCCATTGCTCTAAATCCTGTGTCCGAAGTATGTTCTGTCTTCTGCAGTAAGGTCTTACCTTCAGGTTCTGGGAGGCAATCAAGGACTGTGGCAATAGCCTGTGTAATTTTGGGAGTTTCTTGGACTACCCTGGCCAACAACTCAAGGAAGGCTTCTCCTGTCTGGCACTGTTTCTTGTTATGTAGCCTTCATCTATACACATGGACTTGTGGAGATATTGTACATGTAATCTGTCATTAGGTTGTTGGAAAAATAGCAAAATTTTTACAATATAAAAATGAAATCAATGGACTGAGAGAAAGCATATGGCTCAAAAGTCAGAAAGGAAAATCAAGGGTGACAAAAGCTTTATTTCCTGATCAGGAGGCAGAAATAGAAGAAAACAAACAAACTCCAGCCAGATGGAGAAGGCTTGTTGCAAAGCCGTAGTGTGGATTTGTGACTGCCAAGCAGTACAAGTCATTTCCAGAATTTCAGTTCTATATTACATAAATCCATTATCTAGAGATCTGACATTAATTAAATCTGGTTTTACAACAAACCATACTTTCAGAGCAGACCCTGTGCTTCTGTAGAACAGATGACCAGCCAAGGGGCCTTTCCTCCACTTCAGCTGAGTGCGGCCTTCCCTTTTGGCAGTTAGGAGCTCCAGTTCTCAGGGGAATGCAGATTCCCTGCAGATTTGCACCAGTGATCCTAACTTGCTTGCAGTACATTATCACTGCCTGGCATGCCTCTCTGGTCCCCTGGCCAGTTCTGCTTACTCATGTCTGACGAAATAACAGTAAACTAAGACTCAAGAAATCTAAAAGGCCAGTGTGTTGACTTAAGAAATCACATTTTCTCCTGAAAAGTGAACATCCTTTTAACCTACACCCACTGAACCATTACTGCCCCTTTTATTCATTGAACTTTAAAAGAAGGCACTATATACTAAAAGATTTTTCATGTCAAGTGATTTTGATGGATGCTCATTCTGAGTAACTGCTGTCTTAAATCTTTAAGAGCAAAAACTTCTGAGAAGCTGCCACCTTGGGAGAATGTGGTTAAGCCTAATGAAAATAAGCACATTCTTGAAAAAACTGCAGAGTGTGCACAGAAATGAGTGATCCTGAGGGAAGGGCATCTTCTCCCAGCAGCTGGTGGAGAAAGGGAGATTTGAAGACTTGATGGCTTGTGAGGAACAAAGAAGGATGAAGAGGAGCCCCTTACCTGTATCTGAGAACTCAACAGCCCACGGCACTAATAGGCAATGGGCTCTGAAGGAGCTCTCTGTCAAATGAGGGGCTGTAGGAATCTGTCAAAAGTCAGCTTCCTGGAACCTCATCTCACAGAAGCTCTGTAGCACTCAATTAATCTCATTGTTACTAAGGCTGCTACCTAAACAACACTTTCCAGCCTTCTGCTGCATTACCCAACTTAAACATGTGTTCTAAGGCCACATGTTCTAAGGACTGCTTTGTGTAAGACTATAGTAGAATCTTAGAATTCTTATTTTATTTAGTTATTTATTTTTTTAAGCAGAGTCTCATGTAGCCCAGACTGGCCTTGAACTTGCTGTGCAATTGAAGGTGACTTTGAACCCTGGATTCTCCCTCCTCTTCCTCAGAAATTCCAAGATTACAGGTACATACCTCCATACCCAATTTATGTAGTGCTCGAAATTGAATCCAGGCCCTGCTAAGCAGGCACTATATTAACTGAGCTACATCCCTATCCCTGGTTCTTATAATTTTATAGTGCCTTGCCATCCATTTGGAATGTTTTTTTTGTAGCAGAAGCTGGGCCCAGTCACCCTTAGCACAGTTTCCGCTTCTATGCCTCTTCCCAGTTCCTAAGGTAGTTGGATGCAGTAATCTCTTGTATATAACGACCTCCTGGTGAATATCACCCGGTGGGACAGTCAGATGGTCTGCATGACTCTCCCACTGGTCCTCACATCCCACATGAACTGGGCAGATATGCCACAGTGACCATCTCTAATCACATCATGATTCCACTGAACTTGAGCCAACTTGCTAGAGAGCAGTTGATTCGAACCCCTGAAAGGAAACCTGCTTGGTAATGCCCTGGATCCCAGTAAAATTGAGTCATTGTTTGCTTTTCTTGTTTCCTACCCTCTAATTGAGTGTGCATGCCCCAGATGGTGAGAGCCTTCCCCCTGGTCCTGCAAAGGGCATTGTCTCTTCTCTCTGATACTGCTGTGGCTATTTTGTGCATTATTGTTGAGTTGCCTCTTCAGTGCCTCACCTGACCTACATGCCTTAACCTTACTTCTTTCTCAATCAAGACTTTTCTAGGATGGCAGCCATATTAGCAGAAATAGACAAACATCAGATGACAGCCACAGGGTGTACCAGTGTAAACTAATTTCTATAACTAGGATGCCTGGTCAGATAGGACACTAAGGCATCAGAACGTCCACCAAGATAAAGAAGTATCTCATTAGATGCAGTCTGTAAATATTTACAAACATCTACCTCACCAGGGTTCCAAATGAGCTGTTCTAAAACTCATAACCATTCCCTTGAGAGATACCTCAAGACCAAATCAGAGGAAAATGCAACCTAAATGTGACAACTCATGTGTTGCCCACTGTGTTAACATCTGCATATATGTACTGAAATTTTCTTAAAACATGCATGAGAGTGAACTCAGCCTTTTCTTGTATTGACTTGCATTCTACAACCCTGAGTGTGAAAAGAATAGTTGCATTATAACCAGGGGATCTCAGAATTGTGTATACTCTCGAGCAGACAGACCCAAGCTAGTATTTACCCCAGGTGAACATCATCCACTACCTACATCAGCAGAAAAACTGAGAAGACCCCTAATTTAATAAGATGATAATAGAATTCCAAATTCAATCATTGATTAAAATAAACAAGCTTCCAAGGACCCAGAAAACATACTACACTCTCTTAACTTCAATAGTGAGGCAGAGGCTGGGGTAAGTTACAGTCACAACCAGATTTTTAAATTCGGAATTCCTTTTCTAGGTTTAAAGGAAGCTGCTTATTTTTTTCTTAGAAAGATATTGTGATGGTTCCTGGTGCTAATCAAAGATGAATGGAGTCTCAGGCGGCATTTCTATGAGCTCCCTTCCTTCTGTTCTTCTCCCTGAACATTCAACCACAGTTTGACAAACAAGGTTAGGACTTGAACTTGCACACACTGATAATTAATTCCTCTGAAAAAAATTCTAATTAAGTAGCTGTGTCTTTAGAGTTTCCACTTGGTTGAAAATATGACATTTAGTTTAAAAGAAACAGCAGCACAATCCCCTGGAAAAAAATTCCCATGGGGGGATAGAAATTACACAGAAGTGTAGTATCCCTTATTTCTCTTGTAGATCTGAGGTCTTGTATTGTCAGTCCTATGGAGTCTGGTCTTCTTTTTTAGGTTTCTGTACCAGGACAAAGCATTTTTATTGCAACAGCACTTACTAGTGGAGTATTGATAATTTGGCCAATCATATCATTAGATGGCACAGGCTGTACTCTGGTAGGAGTAGAGATCATGATTTACGAAGAGCTAACTTTTTCTGCAAAGGTCCAAGTGGCGAATATTAAAACTTTGTCTGCCAGGTGATCTGTGGGCACCTGCTCAGCTCCCCCATCAAGGCTCAGAAGCAGTTCCAGAGAATGCATAAACAACCCACCCAGTTTAGCCATGTTCCAATCAAATGTTATGTATGGCTGAAGTTCAAATTTCATATAATTTTCACATGCCATTAAAAAGTGAGAAGGTAAGCCATGTATGGTGGTACTCACCTTTAATCCCAGCATTTGGGAGGCAGAGGCAGACAGAGGTATATCTCTGTAACTATAAGGCAATCCTAGTATACATAGTGAGTGAGTTCTAAACCGGCCAGGGATGCATAGTAAGACCCTGTCTCAAAATAAAAGGGAAAAACACTCTTAGCTTGCAAATGTACAGACCAGACAAGATTTCAAATGAAGTGTTTTTTATTGGCCTCTGAGTCAAAGTCAAATTAACCTGAATTCTAGACTGTAATTTCTATAGAAAGATCTGTCAAAATGTCCTAAACTAAGTGTAAATAAGTAAATAGTAACAGGCCTATCTGCATATTATAATGTTTGGATTTGTACACAGGAATCTGTAGTGGGGGGTGCTTGAATCTTGGTTTCCCTTTCTTCTTAGTATTCTGTATTAATGTTTTAGGCTGGCAGACAAGATAATGGGTTTCACTGTGACTTTTCATACATGTGTACCAAATACTTTGCTGTCACTCATTTTCCTACACCAGTGTCCTCCCCCAAGCCCCTGCACGCCTCTGCCTGGTTCCTTTACTTCCCCAGGGTAGCCCACCCTTCTGCCTTCTTCCTTTTTCAGTGTCTCTTATAGCCCAGTCTGGCCTCAATCTCCTACCTGGTGGAGGATGACCTTGAACTTCTGATCTTCCTATCGCCACCTCCCAATGCTGAAATGTTAGACTTAATGCCTGATGCTCTAGTTCCCCCTTCTGCTTTTTTATAACACCACCCCATTTCTCCCTCCTTTAAGATCTCGTTCCCTTCTCATGATCACTTGTCTGGTTTTATGACCCTCCCCCACCCCCACATTCAGAAATACAAAATATATCATTTCTAATCTAGGCTCTGCATATAGAAGAAAACATGCATTATTCATCATTCTGAGCCTGGCTTATTTCAGTTAAGGTAATCATTTCCAGTTCTATCCATTTTCCTATAAATATCATGATTTTATTTCCTTTTAGGGCTGCATAATTTCTTTTATGTATGTGTACCACATTTTCTTTATTCATTCATCTGTATAGACAGCTAGGCTGGTTCTGTCTCCTGGTTGATATAAAGAGCGATAGAAATAAATATGGATAAACAAGTATCTCTGTGGCATTTTGACTCAGAATCCTTCTAGTATATACCCAAGAATGACATAGCTAGGTTACACAATAGTTCTATTCAGAGATTTTTGTTTGCGTATTTAGCTTTTGGGGAATTTTTTTTTTTTTTTTCATTTTCAAGACAAGGTCTCCTGAGGATCAGGCTAACCTCAAGCTCCATTTATAGCCAAAGATGACCTTGAATTTCTGATCTGCCTGCTTCTGAAACTCTCAAGTGCTAGGATTATAGGTTTGCATCACCACAGTCAGTTTTATGTGTTATTGTGGGTTGAACCCAGAGCCTAGTACATGTAAGGCAAGCACTCTGCAAGTTGGAACTACATCTTGAGCCTGTTTTGGAAGAAATCTGCACACTGATTTCCATAGCAGTTCCTATGAAAGTTTATACTTCCATCAGCAATGAATAAAATTCTTCTTTCCTCTATGTTCCCACTTATTTGTTTTCTTGAGGCTAACCATTCTGACAGATTTTAATTTCATTTACCTGATGGCTAAGAATATTGCCCATGTTTTCAAGTATTTTCAAGTATTTCTTCTATTCAGGTCATTAGCCCATTTATTTATTAGACGATTTGCTTTGTTTGGGTTTTAGCTATTGTTTTTATTTTGATGTTGGGTTTAATTATGAGTCTGATTTTTTCCTTCCCTCCTTCCCTCTCTCCCTCCTTCCCACCCTCCCTCCTTCCCTCTCTCCCTCCTTCCCTCTCTCCCTCCTTCCTTTTCTCCTTCCTTCCCTCCTCCCTCCTTCCCTCCCTCCTTCCCTTCCCTTCTTTCTTTCTCTCTTTCCTCAGGGTCTCCTGCAGCCCAGCCAGCCTTGAGGATGATCTTGAATTTCTGATCTTCCTTTCTGTTGCTAGGGATTTGTATTACAATTTGAGATCAGCAAATTATGATACCTTCAGCACTGCTTTTTCTACTAAAAGTTATTTTAGCTATTCAGGGTGTTTTGATGCTCCCTATGAACTTTAGTGTTTTTTTCCTAATACTAAAAGAATGTCATCTGGGGCCGGGCGTGGTAGTACTAGCCTTTAACCCCAATACTCGGGAGGCAGAGGCAGGTGGATCTCTGTGATATCAAGGCTAGCCTGGTCTACATAGTGAATTCTAGACCAGCTGCGGCTACAGGGAGACCCTGTCTCAAAGTAAAAGACAATAACATCATTTTGATTTTGATGGGGATTGGATTGAGCCTTTCATTTCTTTCTCTTGTCTCAAGTCTTGCTCTAGCTAAGACTTGGAGTATTGAGTAAGAGTAGAGAGAGTGGTACCCTTAGCCTGTTCTAGATTTTAGAAGGAATGCTTTTTGTTTTCCTTCCTTTAGTATGACGTTGGTATAGGGCTTTTCTGTATAGCCTTTATTATGTTGACATATGTTTGTTCTATTCCTAATTTTTTCAGGGTTTTTATCATAAACGAATATGGAACTTTGACAAAGGCCTTTTGGATGCTGACTTTTCCAAGTTGCCTATAAGGCATTTGGGAAAATCACTAGAGAATCTTGAAGAGTATGGCTGACAATTAGCTAGCCTGCCCCATCTGTGTTATTTCCTTCAAGTTCTGTGTTTTGTATTAAATGCTGTTTTGAATTTGGCATTCTAGTTCCTAATTATTCCCCCAAATTTCCTAGTAAAGATAAAGTTTCAAGCAAAAGGCAGGCCCAATAATATCAGTTACCTTGCTGTTGCTGTGATGAGACACCATGACCAAAAGTGACTTCTGGAAGGAAGAGTTTATTTTGACTTACAGCTGCAGAGGGATAAGAGCGATGGGGAGGCATGGCAGCAGGCAGGCATGGTGGCAGGCATGGGGACAGGGGCAGGAAGCTGAGCCGGCACATCTTCAGTTGCAAACAGAGAGTGCATTGGAAACCGGGCAAGCAAGGACGCTCAAAGCCCACCCCCAGCAACATGCTTCCTATAGCAAAGCCAAACCCCCTAAAGGCCAGCACCTCCCAGTACCACCAACTAGGGACCAAATATTCAACTACGTTAGCCTATGGGGGACATTTCTCATTCAAACTGTTGCATCTGTTTATTCAGATTTCTGTTTCTATAAGAATGTGTTACACTGATCTGAAAAGCCAAGGGCAAAGTAAGATACTACCACACTAAAAAAAATCAGCTAAGCTGGATCTGGTGGCATAGATTTTAACCTCAGCTACTCAGGATGTTGAGAAAGGAGGATCATATGTTCAAGGCCAACCTGGAAAAATTCTTCAGAATGCTGTGTCAAATAAAAAGGGCTGGAAAAAAGGCTCAGCAGTTAAAGAGTATATACTATTCCAGAAGACCCAAGTTCAGTTCCTAGTACCCACATAGTGGCTCACAACTGACTATAACTCCAGTCCCAGGGCATCTGATGCTCTCTTCTGGCCCTCTGCAGGCACTGCACACACATGCATATACTTAATTAAAAATAAATATTAAAAACTATAAAGAAATAAAAAGTAAAAACAGGATTTAGGATATGGTTTAGTGATATAGCATTTGTCTTACATACATGAGGCCCTGGGTTCAACCATCAAGACCTCAAAAAGCAAACAAAAATGAAAGATAGGGATTTAGTCATAAATCATATTACCCTTATGAAATTTCTACTAGGAATGAATGTTTTAAATGTAAATTTCTACAATAGAACTTTTTCATTTATGCTTTTCTGGAAAGAAAATTAGTAAGTGCTTCATATGTAGACACTAACTTCAGAATGAAAAGAATATAGCAGGACTTAATCCACTGAAATGAAGACTTCTGTAACACTAAGAGACAAGAGAAGCTTAGAGCAGAAAGCAATTTATCTAGGAGCTTAGATTCCTACAAAAATGCATGCATTGAGATTACCAAATGTTTCCATACTTCCAAATGGTTCTAATTTTCAAACTGTTTTCTTTCTCCTTGCTAAGTACTGTGAGTCTCTCTTCCAGGCCAGCAAGACTCACTAGTTGATAGATTTGTGTTGTTTTTCTCCCAAGACAGTGTTTCAAAAGTTCAAACCAGTATTTTAAACCATCTTTGATCCACTTCCAAAAGATTCTTTTCACACTCTTTTAGTACAAGTATTTGATATCCTCTTTTAAGAATGTAACCCAAAATCGTACCCTAAAACACACAGTAGTTTCATAGCCTGGTGAGTTGCCATGGCAACCCTTAGTTTGCTGGAAAGCAGTAACAAGGATTTCTATCCCATTTCCATCATTGTACTACATTGTCCTAGCCTACCTTAGGGCCCTAAGATCAGTGCTAATTCTCTTTAACTTCCTTCTTTTATTTGAAAAGGTAAAACTGGAGAATGTTTCTCTCTCTCTCTCTCTCTCTCTCTCTCTCTCTCTCTCTCTCTCTCTCTCAACTGAAACAATAGCAATCAGAGGGCATTTTGCTGTGGAGGGTAAACTTGAATTTTTTTGTCCCCCCCACCTTGTTTTGTTCATGAAAGGTAGGTATGTTAAGTTTAAAATCAAGTTTACAATATCGGGTCCCCTTTATGACTTTACAAATGAAGCCAGTTGGTCATTTTGGAAGGATGCTGTTGCAACCAGAGAAGAATTTAGAATCTAAGTTCATGCAGTGCTTTCCTACTTTGGCAATTATGGGAGACAAGGGTGCCCTTTTGCCCAGCAAAGGCAGACTAAACACTGTCCTGGATGGTCCACCAGAGGGCTTGTGGCACTGTGAAAGGTGAAGCCTGGGTCCTTCTAACTTAAACTTTCCACTCCTTTCAATCCAAATATCCTTTCCTCTGGCACCCATTTAGTGTCTGAAGTCTAGGAAGAGCACGGAGAAACAGCTCTGGGTTAGCAGGTCTTCAAGCCTCCCTTTACTCTGAACTGCTTTGGGCATAATCTTTGATACCAGGGTTTCTGTTTTATAACCATCTTTCACATGATCAGAGGCTTGATTTTATACTACACAATTCTAGAATGTTCGATGGTTATTTTTAATTGTCATCTTGATACAACCTAAAACCACCTAAGAATAGAGTCTCAATGAGGCACTGTCTAGGTCAGGTTGGCCTGTGACATGCCTGTGGAGGATTGTCCTAATAATGTTAATCGATGTGGGAAGACCCATACCACTGTGGGTGGCATGATTCCTGGGGTTTGGGTCCTGGGCTGCATAAGAATATAGAAAATAAGCTGAGAGGTCAGCTGTAGTGGGTTGAATGAGTTATATCCCCTGTAGGCTCATATATTCCTCCCCAGTTGGTGACATCGGTGGGGGAGGTTTAGGAGGTATAGCTTTAGTGGAGGAAGTAAGTCACTGGGGGTGGGCTTCGAGAGTTTATAAAGTCACTTCACTTCTAGTTCACTCTCTCTGCTTCCTGTACGTGGTGATGTGATGTGATCTCTCAGCTTCTTGCTCCTGCCTCCATGACTGTCATTTGCTGCATGTTTCTCCAGCCCTTATGGGCTCCCCCCTCTGGAACCAGAGCCAAGAAACTCTTCCTTCCTTTTTTTTTGGTCTTTTTGAGATAGGGTCTCCCTGTAGCCCCAGCTGGCCTGGAACTCACTATGTAGATCAGGCTGGCCTTGAACTCACAGAGATCTGCTTGCCTCTGCCTCCCTAGTGCTGGGATTAAAGGCATGTGCCACCACGCCTGGCCCTTTCTTTCCTTTTTTTTTTGAGGCAAGTTTTCCCAATAGCTCAGGCTGGCCTCAAACTTCTATATAGCCCAGGCTAGCCTCATACTCAGAGTTTTCCTGCTTTAACTCTTGAGTGTTTGGATTACATGCATGCACTAGCATGCTCAATTTAATTTTTAATTATTAAAACTACATCCAATACCCTCTTTTGGTCTCTTCATGCACCTGCACATACATGGCATACACACCAGACACACATGCATACACATAAATAAACATAAATCTTTAGGGACTGGAGAGTCGGCTCAGTGGTTAAGAGCATGTACTGCTCTTATAGAGGACCTGAATTTGGCTCCCAGAACATACATGTGGCTCACAACCACCTGTAACTCCAGCTCCAGGGAATCTAATGCCTCTGGTCTCCTCAGGTACCTACATTCATGTACACATATCTTGCCCCCCATATATTGCATGCATGTATGTAAGTGTACCCATGTCATGCAATACCTGTGAAGGTTAGAAGAAGGCATTGGATTCCTTGGAACTGGAATTGCAGATGATTGTTAGCTACTGTGTGGGTGCTGGGAACCAAACCCATACCCTTTGCAAGAGCAGCCAGTGCTTTTAACCGCTGAGCCACCTCTCTAGCCCCTATATACACATAATTAAAAAAAATAAAAATAAATCTTTAACATTATTGTGTGGCAAAATAGCTTGTTGATTGTGATCAAAGAAAAGAGATACAGAAACTCTGAGCAACAATATCAACAGAAATAAAACAAAACTCCAAGATTCATGTTCTTGGGGCTAGAGATGTAGCTCAGTACAGTATTTACCTGGCATGTACAAGGCCCTCGGTTTTATCTTTGGCGTCACACACACACACACACAAACACACACTCCATACTACTGATAACAAGACAATCTCTTTAACGCTCTGTAGAAATGAGACCTTGAACATAGCACACAGAGGAAGGTACAGTAAGGAAAACCGGCCCTAGCAACACCCATGGTTTCAGATGAGCCCCAGATGCTAGTTTCACAGTGTTCATGTCCCTACTTAGGGACATTCAGTGAATGGCAATCATGGGGATTTCTGTAAAGCTCCTCCTGCCCTCCTTTCCTGAATCTTTGTCCTAAAGTTTCTACCTTCTCAATCACATGCTTTCCAAATCTAAGCTTGAGATATACCTCCTACATTGGGTAGCTGAGAGTATTTCAAGTTGGAAGAGGGTTGGAATCAACAGTTAATTCACACTTCAGCCTTCCAATAGCTGGAGTCAATGTTTTCAGGAAGTGGGCCCCCCGTATACTTCATAGTTGGCACTGACCTGAAATGTCTATAGATCTGTCTGGGCCTGAAAGTAATTTTCTTTTATCTCTGGAATTGTACCTTGCTACAGCCAATCTCAATGTGCAATATGGAAAAAACAAACTTAAAGAGCATAAAGCAATGCCAGGGGAGAAATAGAAACCAGGATTTGAAATGTTTACCTATTTTCTTTGTTTAATAAAAAATTCCCAGGGAAATATTTGGCACTGCTGCATGACCATAGCTTTGTCTTTTTATCTTTGATTGTTCACCATTTAAGGCCAGTATCATGAAAACTGGATATGCTTTTTTGGTTTTTCTTTTTGTTGGTTGTTTTTTGACAGGGTCTCCCTAATCACAGTCCACTTGGAAGTCACAATATGAACCAGGGTGGACTTGATCTTGCAGAAATCTGCCTGTCTCTGCCTCCCGAGGGCTGGGAATTTAAGGCGCATGCCACCACAACTGGCGTTGCATATACTTTTAACATGTCTTGATGTGCATACTTTACCTTAAATGGTAATTGGCCTGCACTCATTTGTTATCTGTCCTAACTTCTTTGTGTGTGTGTGTGTGTGTGTGTGTGTGTGTGTGTGTGTGTACGTGCGTGCGTGCGCGCGTGCGTGTGTGTGTTCTTTTCAAAGCTTTTTATGCGTACATTTGCTCTAATATTGATTGGCCTGCACTCATTTGTTTTCTGTCTTACTTTCTTTGTGTGTGTGTGTGTGTGTGTGTGTGTGTGTGTGTGTGTGTACGTGCGTGCGTGCGCGCGCGCAAGCAGAGGAGGGGGGGCGGGTGTATTGGCTCTAGTATATACAGTTGCACATCGTGTGTGCGGTAGTATGTGCATACGTGCATGCATTTGTGTGAAGGGTGGGGGGTTCGGCCTCTGGGGTCTTTCCTCAGGATCCATTGTCCTTGTTTATTTATCTATACTTCTTTATTTGTTTTTGCTTTTTAAAGTCAGGGTCTCTTACTGATCAATTAGGCTGGATGGCTGGGGAGCCCCAGGGACCCTCCTGCCTCTGTCTCCCCAGCACTGGGATTACAAGTGCTGCCCCCATGCAGGACTTTTTTTTTCTTCCTAGATGGGTGCTGGGATAGAACTCAGGTGTGGAACTCAGAGGACAACTTGCAGGAGTTGATTGTCTCCTACTCTGTGGGTCCCAGGGATTCATCTAAGGGTGTCAGGCTTGCATGGCAAGCACTTTACCCACCAAGGATAATTTCTTTGAGATTTTTATTACTTTTTTCCCATTTTTTAAATGATTAATATTTGCATTTCATTCAATATATCATAATCATATTTAGATTCCCCTCCCCTATCTGCACCCCCATAGCCCCCTGCCAGATTTCATGCAGTCTGTCATATATATTAAGGTCTATCAGGTCAAATTTGTTCCCCAAGATGTCCCATTGAGGATGATTTTTAATAGCCAGTTTCTCTTGATTTTTCTGAATATAACCATTTGGGATTAATGACAAATTTTAAGAGATAAGTTCAAGCTAGCAGCATACCTTTTTCAATACTATTTTACATACATTGCTAATTTAATAATTTTTTAGTACCTGCTTTCTGATTGGTGTGGAAATTTTGCTAAATTGTTAACTATCTTCAGTGTATGTATGGGCAAATTACTATGATGTGGGGACCTCTCAGCATACATGTGAATCACTATCTTGGATAGAAAATTCTGTATCATAGAGTAGGGATTAAAACTTTTTTGGTTGTTCTTTCCATTGAATCCAATTTCAAAGGTTTATCAGGAGAATTAAGGGTTGCAGCTCAGTGAAAGAGTGGGAGGTTGGCATGCAGAAGGCTCTGGGTTCATTCCTCAGCACTCCCATCCTCCCACACAAAGGAAATTGAACCATACATGTAATTCTTCTGCATGTTTTCACAGTATTTTATAAACTGTTACTTGATAATTATGTCATCTACCTAACATGCTGCTTCAGCCTAGAATTTAAACTCATAACTGTTAGAAACAGTAAGACGGTAGATCAAATCTACAATCTTATTTCATTCCTCACAATTATAATTATATGGACTACACTACAGACTCATAAAACCATGCGTGAACACTTAACATAGCTTAGAAAGGTGGTTGGCAAAGAACCAATCACCTTTGTTTTGCTTCATCTTACATGAAATTGGGTTTTAAAAACCCAGACCTGGGTAGGCAAGATGGCTCAGGGGGTCAAGGTCCTTGCCATCAAGCCTGGCAACCAGAGTTTGCAGAGTTTGCTCCTAGAATCCACATGATACAAGGAGATAGCTGACTCCAAGAAGCTTTCCTTTGACTCCCACAAACTTGCTTGTACCCTCTCCACTCACTTCACACACAATAATAATACACTAAAATAAATTAAAAGTAACCATTTAAAACTTCAGATGAGTGACTCCTTATGTAAAAACAGTTCAACTGTCTATGTGACACTTTATTCTTTACTTCTTAGCAGGTCCTGACTTGGCTAATGAGAGAACACCTCAGAGAGTTCAAAGACAAAGGGTCTAGAAGGGACATGAATCTCAAGTTTAAGTTTGGAAAATTTCTCCTTGTGGAATCAGCTTCTATTCTGCAGTGATTCAAGTTTGTGCTGTTGAATATTGGTCAGTGATAAATAATATCATGTTCAAGTATTTCAGAGTAGGCAAACTCAAAGCCATAGAATCATTCACTATCCTTTGCATGGCTTCCAGAGCAGTGTCTTAAGCCTAGGGTATGTTGTGTGGAAGAGGACTTAGTCTGGCAAAAGCTTTTCAAAAGGATGAAAATCTGCTTTACCACTGTTTTGGTAGAAGAAAAGTCCAGATAGTGTCAGACTAAGGTGTTCCATTGATGGTATTTTGGGGAGGAGTTCCAGGCTCATGATTAGCATCCTAATAGACTCCCATCAAATCCTAATCTATTGCATATTTCTAGCTTTTGTGATTCATTCTCTTGTTTTTTTCCTTCACAAAGTTCTTTGTTCTTGAACTTCCAAACTTCACTTTATAATTTTATCAAATTCCATAGGATTATTAATTATCTTACACTTGAGATATAAGGAACCTTAAAATTGTATACCATTGATTGGGGGATGTAGCTCAGGTGGTAGAGTGCTTGCCTAGAATGTATGAGGCCATGAGTTCAATTCTTGGTACAACATAAATCAGGTGTAGTGGTTCATGCCTCTGATCCCAGCACTTGGGAACTTGAACCAGGAGGATCAGAATTCTAGGTTATCTTTGACTACATAGATCTCAAGGCCAGCCTGGGTTACATAAAGCAAAGCACGTATCAGTGATATTTCTTTTAGCAAAATAATTTTATAGAATAGGTTGCTCCTTGCTCTGGAAGGAGGACAAACTTTGGTTTTGGACAGTTACTAATTATTATTTCAGATTCATGCAGTTTTAGAATTACTAATAAAAACTTCTAATCATTTCATTGTGTCAGAAAGTCTTCTGCATCTAAAACTTATTTCTGCCCCAGAATGCAACCTGCTAAAAACTACCTTTCCTAATTATCTTTGGTTCTCTCAGATCTCCCACTAATATCATTGCACATCTGTTCACCAAGTTGCAGATTCCAGATGGGATCAGCCATCTTAACACCTTCCCATTAGCTCCGCAGCTACTTAGAGCACACGTTGTTTGTGGATGTTTTGCTTATTCTCTGCTGCAGAAAGTGTTTTATTGTTGGTATCATTTGGTCTGAGTAACAGTCTGGAATCTGCAACTAAAACACGTGGATTTCTTTCCAAACAAGTGATACACAAACTATTAATGATAATAGTAAATACCCAAAGGATTTTATATTTTTTGCATTTAACCCAATTACTGAAATATTTTTAAAGGAAGAAGACATTAATTTTTCCTAAAACATTTATTATTATTATTTGTATGTATTGTGTGTGTGTGTGTGTGTGTGTGTGTGAGAGAGAGAGAGAGAGAGAGAGAGAGAGAGAGAGAGGATTTAGCCCTGGCTGGCCTGGAACTTGATATGTAGATCAGGCTAGCTGAAACGTCAGAGATCTGCCTGCCTCTTCTCTGCCTCCTGAGTGCTGGGATTCAAGGTATGCACTGCCACTCTCTACTTCCTAAAACATATATCTGTGTAGATTTAATTTAAATTATATACATATATTTAATAATATGTATTTATTTTTGAAGAAAATAAATTTCTTTATTGATTTGATCCCTCCAGCCCTCCCCCCCGCCGCCAAGCCCTTGAGAAAGGGCTTTTCTATAGACGTCCATAGCACAACTTGAGAACTGAAGATAGCTGAAGGATGGCTTCCAATGTCCTGTTTATCATTCTTAGTTTTTCGCTTTCTGCTTGTTATTGTTTTGTGTTGTTTTGGAGACAGGCTCTCTCTATGTTACCCAGGCTGTCCTCAAACTCCTGGGCTCAAGTGTCCTCCTGTTTCAGTCTTCCAAGTATCTGGCGGCAGGCAGCTTCTGCTGGGTCCAGTCGATGTGCTTTTTCTATCAACAAACTGTTTTCATTCCTGATAATCCATCACTCTTTGTCCTTCCTTTTCCTCCCTCCCCCTTCTCTCTCTTTCCTCTCTTGCATCTCTTGTATCTACAAGGTAAGTATTCTATCACTGAGCTATATATGCCAGCCCCTAATAAACTATTATTCTCACAATCATACAGAAAACTGAATACTTGCTAAGCTTTTTTTCTTTTCAATTCAAGTGATATCCTCTTTTAAGGTAATACTACCCATTTTTTAAACTTTTTAAAAATTATTATTTATTATTTTTATGAGTATGTGTGTATTGCCTGCATGTAGGTAAGTGCTCCCATGTTGTGCAATACTCACCGGAGGTCAGAGGAGGCTGTCAGATCTCCTGGGACTGGAGTTACCCACAGTTGTAAGCTGCCATGTGGGTGCCGGAATTCGAACTCTGGTCTTCTGCAAGAACAACCAGTGCTCTTAACTGCTGAACCATCTCTCCAGCCCCAGTAATACTACCCTTTTAAAAGTCATGCTACAGAAGATTTTGAGAACATTCCCTTCCAAGATACTTTTAGATTTATTTTGATGTGGTAGCTGTCCTTTCTTACTGCCTCTCAAGTGTTGGTGTAATTAAATGTGCTTTCATACCCAGCTTTGCATTTACTTAAAAAAAGTCACATGACTAATTTTTTATACTAAGTACTACTCAATTTTCTTTATGAATATGATTTTCTGACTTTGGAAAGCAGCAGATGATCTGATTACTGACCTTAAAAACTAGTTTATTTGCTTGTTTTTTTACTAGAGGGTCATTCTGCTTGTTTTTTACTAGAGGGTCATTCTACTATAATTTTTCCTTCCTTCCTTCCTTCCTTCCTTCCTTCCTTCCTTCCTTCCTTCCTTTTTCCTTCTTTTCTTCTTTCTTTCTCTGTCCTAACATTTTGGCTCTCTCTCTCTCTCTCTCTCTCTCTCTCTCTCGCCATGTGTGTGTTGGTGAATGTGTGCATGGGTGCCTGTGTGTGTGTGGAGGCAGAGTTCGGTGGATCTCTGTGAGTTCAAGGCCAACCTGGTCTACATAGTGAGTACTGGGACAGCTGGAGCTACAGGGAGACCCTGTCTCAAAGACCAAATAAAACAACAACAACAGAAAAAATTTTTTAATAAAACACAAGGGCCATTTAGAAGAGGCATGGATTAAAACTTTCAGTGAAACACAGGGGCTATTTAGAAGAGGTATGCAGTGTCATGTTCATGTCAGATAAGGAATACTACGCCTTCTATTGATCTCAATGCCAGGCTCATGGCTAGGCTACTATAAATTACTGAACCGTTTGTTGGGTTACCATAGATTAATTTACAAGAGCTCAGGAGAACTGAGCAGTGGCAATTCTCCAGTTGAACTCTGTACTTGGTAAGGGAAAATATAAACACTGTCGACTCTGTGAAAAGGAGAAGTCCATGATCTGCTTTTTTGATCGCCTTAGTGTAGCTAGAGGTCAAAACAGGAAGTGCCATTGTGAATGGGCAGAAACATAAAAGCTCTGTTCTTAAAAACACCTCAATCCTTCTTCCCCAAGAGGACATTTTGCATGCAGGAACCTTGGGTGGGACCATATGGCTTCCTGCATTTTCTTCAAAGTGGTAAAGATTGTTTTTGTTTTAAGATACAGTTTCAAGGAAATATACTTAGCTATTTTAGATGAGAATAACAGCTGACTTTAGATTTTTATGAGCATCTGTGATCATTTGTCATATGTGGCTAAAAAGTGACCAGGACTGATGCAATACCACTTTATATTTAGAGAAAAGGCTCAGCACATTTTCCCAAAATAATGTTGTTTTTTTTTTTTTTTTTTTTTTTTTTTGTTTTTAGTTTCTTGTGTCCCAAATGTGTCCACTTAAATATGATACGTATACTTTCATGGCAGACACCATTCTCCCAAAAGCCTTCATGGTGAGAAGTTTAAGTGCTGATGTCTTTGAACCCAATGAAGCAGAATTCCATTTCCTAGGCTCTTTGTACACAAATATTTATAAGTCATTCTTTATATCTGTTGCCTTGAAATTACATTTTAAATACAGAAAAAAGTCTTCAACTTAAAAAATGAAGGGAAAATCAGGAAAGAAAGAATATACACAATATCTTTATCTTGAGACTAAGTTTCCAAGTTTTTCATAGCTTGTCTGATGGCAAATTATCTATCTATTTATTTATCTTTCTATCTATCTATCTATCTATCATCTATCTATCATCTATCTATCTGTCTTCTATCTATCTATCTATCTATCTATCTATCTATCTATCTATCTATCTATCATCTATCATCTATCTATATTAGAGGCTGGAGAGATGGCTCAGCAGTTAAGAGCACTGACTGTTCTTGTAGAGGACCCAGGTTCGATTCCCAGCACCCACATGGCGGCTATGAACTGTCCTTAACTCCAGTTCCAGGGGAATCCAAAGCCCTCTTCTGACCCTCTGTGGCATTGCATGACACGACGTGGGTGCATTCACATACATGTAGGCAATATTTAAAAATACATATTTTAGAATGAAACTCATCATTCAGAATAAGAACAGGCAAGCATTCTTTTTTTTATGGATAGAAAGAATCCTACCTACTTTTCTCATTTCTTAATGGAATATGACTCTTTCAAACAAGACTATACCAATTTATTAAGGGAAGAGATTAGCAATTAGCAGTTGGCCAATACAGTAAGCTGCCATCAAACTACTATGTGGTAATGAAGAAGATGACAAAACTCCCACATCATGAACCAGGAAACAAACTAAACATCTCTCTATACACAACTAGGTCCAATCAAGGAATTTTTCCAGTAAGCCATTTTGTGGATCCTCTTTGAGATCTTTCAGACTCTTTCCATGGAGCTGATTATGCCTTGCAATGACTTCTGCATACAACTTGTCCAGGAATAAAAAAGGCTCTCTTACTTATCAGTTGTAGATTTTGGTATGACTGGCCTTAGGGAAAAATAAGCATCTTGCCAAAATGATTGAGTCAATGTAAGAAAGTATTGTACTGCATTTCCTAGTCAGTTATCAACCAGAACCTTCTTTGGTATTTTTCAATCATGAAAGCTAGAAGAGGCTCAGTTCTAGGACAAGAGTGACACTGGCAAGAGATCTTTTCATGCCATGTATTATTATAACAAAATTTCCTTGAAGTTACTTTTTTTTTTTTAAATTACAGAAACCAAGAAAAACAGCAGGAATTTGTAACATAGAATAGGGAAAGAGAATAATCACAGTGTCTGTGTTTGCGACATCGATTGAATCACAGGGCTTCTAGTTTAGCAGCCCACCTTTTCTCTCTCCAAGATCATGGTGCACCTGCCTGCTTTCTGTTTTACAAGATGCATTGGAAATTTACTGGGTTTTATTTATGGTGTTGGAGTTCTGAAATAGAAAATTAGAAGGAAGGAAGCACTTGATCACAGGATCAAAGTTGTACTTAAAAATCATGGTATTTTTATAGAAAGAAATTTAAAAGACACAAAGTTACATTTAAAAAGTATTTTGCAGTTTACAAAGAGTGTTAAATGAAACTGTTTAATTTGAGGGTGTAATGAGAGCGTTCCAGGGTTATAGCTTGAGCCTCTGGCAGAGCTGTAACCCCAAGCCACCCACCAGGTGTCCTCATCTAAGACTTTGGCCCATCTCTCTCTCTCTCTTCCCTCCTTCCCTTCCCCCTCTCCCATCCATGGTTCAGACATGTACTTCATGGATGATGAACAGCATAAGAGACCAATGGCTTTCTGATGGCAAATTTAGTGTCCCATTTGTCTTTGTATTTCTAGTATTAAAACCCAAGTAAGCATTCAATTAGTGATTTTTGAATAGATGAATGAATGAAACCCAAATTAAAAGGCAAATTGGAGCAGAGAAACATCTTTTCAGATATTAAGTAAGTGAAAATAGGAGATTGATATTATAGTTTTAAATTTTAATCAAACTTAATTTAATTTAGCACTGAGAATTGAACCCGGGGTTCCACAAATAATACTCTATCACAGAACTATATACAAAGTCCCTATATTATGGTTTTTAGATAACTATATCAAACACTGTATTAATGCCATCTACCCATCCATCCAGTTACACGTATATGTGTGTGTATATAAACTATCTACATATCTGTAGTTTATC
>NW_008340588.1:986362-995487 GCF_000622305.1 Nannospalax galili
TATTATATATACATATATATTTACATCAGTTTTGTAGCTTTTCTATTTCCTTAATAAATTTCACATGCTTACAAAAATGTTAGCTGATGATTTTTATATTATTGCATGCACATGACTTGTCTATGTTTACAAATGCACACACACACACATATATATTGCATATGAGGTAGATGTATTGAATTTTATTTTAGTTCTCTGGGCTAAGAGCATACATTAGTGGCATAGTACATGCCTAGCCCTAAGCAAAGCCATGGGTTAATGATTCCCAGTGGGTTTTCCCCCCTCCAAATCTGTAAAATCTTTTTAAGTAAACATCTGTATACATAATTTGGAAAAGAGCACTTGAAGGAAAGACTAATTTATTGTTGATTTAAGACTATTATCTTTGGATTTATTGTCTAGGAAGATATATTAAAGAAAAAGAACCTCAAAGAAGATACAAGTTTCACATAGCCAAACCCATAAAACTCGTGAAGAAGAACTATCTAGGCTGATATTTATTTATCGTTTTTTAGTGGTGCTATAGATTGAACCCAGGGTGCACACTCTATCACTGAACTACCCCCAAGTCTGAGAGTCAGATTTTGATTCTTACAATTCATATCAAAGGAGAAAAATGCTGAGAAACAGCCCAAGCTGTCACTTTGCCAACTTAGCTACTGCTGTCAAGGAACACTGCACCATGCTATCAAGTGATGAGCAAGCGACTGATGTACGGATTATTCATATAGAAATGACTGGGTGAGAAGGAGAAAAGTCTCCCAGAGTTTTATGAGCAAGATGGAAAAATCCTTCCAGGAGAATTAAAATTCAGTTGTTCTTGTAGAGATGAGCTGCTTTGATAGAGATGAATTGTATTGATAGAAATGAGTTATACTAATAAAGATCAGTTGTATTGATAGAGATGCGTTGTAGACACTCAGCAGATGAAACTCCATCACTGGCCTGCAGCTGGGCATGTTTATGTTGAGATACTGTGTTACACCTACCTCAAATCTCCACTGTCCCTGTTGCTGTGTCCCTCACCATCCAGTCCACAGTTGGAGTCAGAACTGATGATACTGTCCACACAGCAGCCCCCATCTGATGGCATGTGGTAGAAGTGGAGCACATTAGAAATGAGTGTCAACAAATTTTTTTAAAAATAAAAAGATGTTAAAAGGGGAACCAAGATAATACTTGAAACAGTCTGTGCCAAATTAAAAATAATAACAATAAATAAACTGTTGGAAGTTCAAAGAGTAAAACTAAAATAAGGACCAGAGGAAATCATCTTTGTTTTTCTCAGCCAATGGTTATGCAGATCTGTACCAAATCTTTATAGAAAATGCCAGTGAAGGCTCTCTGGCTGCAGCATTATGCTCCTAGAGAAGCATCTCCCCACCCTCCACCCCAGCATTTCTCACTTTCATAAACAGATGGCACAGCTATTTTATTTTAGGAGAAAAACCAACAATGTGTCAACTGTAGGATTCCTATAGCCTGATAAGGCTTTTCATTGTTAAATTTTCACAATCAGTGTCGCTAATTTTCACGATTGACTAGTGTTGCTCTCTAGATACATTTAAGAAAAGGAGACACTTTGGTGCACTCAAATCTCCCTGTTTAAACTCAGTTAGGACTCTTTCAGCTGCCTTAGAAAAATACCAAGTCAACAAACTTTGTATGAAATGAAAAGAAAATCTTATCAAAATCTCCAGCCCAAGTACATGCAGTTGTTTTCTTTTGATTGTTGCCTGCATGCTGTGACGGAGGCACAATGTGTGGAAATGACATAACCATTATTCCCACAAATCAAAGCTGTTGAGAAATGGGAAAGGCCACGCAGAGCTGCTTCATGAAATGTTGATGAAAACAACCCCACTATGCCTTTCAAGTTTTCTCTCTTTCAAGCGTCAATTGTCTCTCAAATTTTAACCATCACTGAGACTTTTGTTTTTTACTTGTGTTAGTGTTGGGAGCTTGTGCATTCTAGGCAAGTGCTCCACCATAGAGCTACACCTCCAGCCCGACTCTATATTCCTTTTCTTGTTTTAACATTATGAAAAGAATATTGTGTTCTTAAGTATTTAAGTGTTTAGCCCATCAAGAAAACATTCAATGTAATTTCTGTGTCTCAGGGGGAGAGCCCTTTCCTTATTTATTTCACATTTAAATAGTACCTGGACAGATGGCTACTCAGGTTGGAGAGCCAAATGCATCAAAAGACAGCATAGAAGGACATTTGCCTCCCTAGCATTCTGAGTTCCCCTCTTGCTTTTGCAGGAGTTTGGCTGGACTTCTGGGATAACCATATTTCATTTCCTAACGCCACAGTGACTGCTGAACACTCAATACCTCCCCATCCAGTGAACATCTCCGGAGTTGGGCTGCAGGAAGGATGGTGCTCTTTCCCTTTACTCTGTTGTAAATCAAGAGATGAAAATGATCATGTGCTTGAGAGTGAAATGAAACTCTGCTGTGGTATTTTGTTAATCCTTGTAGTATTTGTCTTGTTTTTGTGTTTAATTTTTGAGATCAACAGTGTCTCACTGAGCCCAGCCTGGCCTCAACTTGATATGTGGCTAAAGATGACCTAAATCTCCCAATCTTCTTGCCTTAAGCTTTCTTTCAGTGCTTAAAATCATTTTGAGAATGTCATGATCTGAAAATATAGAGGCATACAATTTAGCTATGATTTGGCACATTAATAAAAAGAATAAATACCTTTTAAGGTTTTAAGATTTTTGATTAAAGATTTGCTTTCCTATATAATGTTTCTCCTCAAAGGAGTGTTTCAGTGTTCTGTAAAATAAATTTTAGAGATTATAAGGCTAAAATAGCAATTGAAGCACAGGTCTATGATCAGTCAATGGAAGCCATTTTCCTCCTGAAGGGATGGGGTTAGTTGCCCAGGTTTGTATCATATAACCCTCTTGCCTCTATTGCCGTTAAAGACTACTCTTGAGAGTCTGTCCCTAGGTCAGATCTAGTCATTTAGATGATGGTGTTGGGTTTTACTAGATATGAAAATCCTACATTGGCAGTGCACATTGGAGGGACTAGAATTTTAGGGTTATAGGTAGTTGGTGTGAGAGTTGTTCATGACAAGACTCAGTCACATGTGAATCAGATGACAAGGGAACGTAGAGTGATGCCTTGCACATGGAACCAGCCCGAGAGTGACATGGAGTTGACATGCAGAAAGAAGCAGAAACAAGGGCTCTGGGTGACGTTTGGGAAACCCGTCCTCACCATCCACAGCTTTTTCTGCTCTTTCAATAAATGTTACATTTTCTAGCAGGGTTCAGGTTGGCTCCAGAATCTCTGATTGCCTTAAGCTAATGAGCTCTATCAAAGTTCCCTGCTCATAGGATCAACTCAGGGCAAACATGGGAAACGGCTATAGACTGTGAGGACAAGGAGACAGTTGCTGGAGTTTGGGGAGAAGAAAATTCCTCTGTAATCTATAGGATCTACTTCAAGGTCCTCCCTGCTTTTGAAGATATGACCCAGGAAGCCTGATGTTCTGGTTGGTTCTAACTGTTATTGGGGAAACAACCCAAGGGGAATAGAGTCATGGAAGATTTCGTAGCAGTGGAAAGAAAAGAAAGAAGCCTTGACATTATAGAGCTGTGGGTTTTCTTAAAACTTGGATTTGGAGACATGTGGGCCTGGACATTTCTTTAATCTTCAAGCTATTTGGTTAGATTTTTTTTTTTTTTAACTTGTAACTGAAAACTTAGAGTGACCTAATGATTTTCTAGATCTCAGAAGACTAAGTAATCCCTAGGCTTTCACCGGCCTCTAAGTCAATCTATCGTTAGCATCATCTCCATTGTGTGCTGCCTGGCACACATTGCTTGCATCAGTACAACTTCTTAAGTGATAAATTCTCCTTTCTCTTTACTCTCTCAGTAGCAACACCTGTATAAAATATTTCATTTCTTATTTTTTATTTTATGTGTATGTGTGTTCTGCCTGCATGTAGCTAAGTGTACCTGTGTGTGCAATGCCTACAAAAGTCAGAAGGTATCGGATTCCCTGGAACTAGAGTGATGAATAGTTGTTAGCCACCATGTGGGTGTGGCAAACCAAACTCAGGTCTTCTGCAAGAGCATCCAGTGTTCCTAACTGCTTAGATATCTCTCTGACCCCCCCTATAAAAATCTTATGTATAGTAGTATATTTTAGGGAGGCATCTGATTTTCAGTTTTTGTCAAGTGGTCTTTGAGACGATAAAAGAGAACTTTCAGTAACCTATTATGAAAGTGACTATAGAAGAAACCAATTAACTTAATCAAGGCTGAGGGAAGGGATAGCGCTATGAAAACAGACAACATAGCACATGCTTATTTATTTTATAGATTTTATAGACACTTTCATTCCTACCTTGATAAGATTTTTTGGTTTGAAATGAAAGACCATATAAAAATGTTGTACATTCCATAGGGTGTACCTGGATCTATTACCTCACTTAATCCTGACAATCCTGTCTGTGGGTACCATTATTCCCATCAGATATTTGAAGAAATTGAGGAAGATATTAATTAACTTGCCCAGGTAAGTGACAAACTAAAGATTAGAGTCAGATGATCCACTGTTAGGCTGAAAATGTAGCTCAGTTGGTAGAGAGTTTGTTTAACAAGAACCTGGTCCTGAGGTCCATCCCCACCAGCACGTAAGCAGGTATGATAACAAACACCTATAATAATTCTGTTACTAGGGTAGTGGAAGCAGGAGGATCAAAAGTTCAAGGTTATCTTCTACCACATATCGAGCTGGGATACATGAGATCCTGTTTAAAAAAAACACTATTACTTATGATAATTAGAAAATATGATTAACTTATAATCTGTGGCTTTTCCAGGTTTGAGCTCTGATTGAAAGGATGTCAAGGCATGCATAGAATATTTCTGGGCAAATGATAAGAATCTATAACAGTGGTTTCCTCCAGCCATGCTAACTAGATGGCAGGAAGTAGGAGACAGTTATTGCTCAATGTCCAGTATTTTGTGCCATTTCAAGTTTGGACCATATGCTTACATTATTTTATCCAAAAAGCTGACATATTTTTAAACAAATCATATGGAAAAATTTCATTTCAGAACACAAGAAGGATGTAACAGATGACCTCAGATCTCTTCGAGCTCCAAAATTATTTTATTGTGTGGTTCTCTGAAAAGGCTCCTGTTTTAGAGAATACAGAGATTTCTGCGCTGAATAGTCTCCCAAATCACTAAGATGAAAAAGATCCTTAAAAGGTCACGTGTATTTGTAGCAATATCAATGGCTTGTAAAGCAATCAAATGAATTAAATTAAAATCTGGAAGCCAACCTTCAGATTCAGATTGGGTCAAATGTCTTTAGGGTCCAATAAAACTAAAAAGGACCCACAGGGACTTAAAAGGATAACTTTGTTGTGATTAACACCAAACTACCTAAGGGGTGGAGAGAGCAGCAGTTAGGAGTCTAACAATGAATCACTCAGGATGTCTCCCATGAGGGTGGATGAGCTGGCGGGAAGCAGGCTTTGCACATTTTTATCTTCTCAGGAACACAGCAGGCATCTTGTGAAATCCCTAGGATGAGCCCCATAACCAGAACAAAGGAGAATAAAGAAAACTCATGTGCATAGACACTGGCAATCTGCCTCGGTTTTCTAATGACAGACCCTATTGGAGACTGGAACCCCTTGGAGTCTGACCTTGTCTCTGTTTACCGAAGTCATTTTAATGCGTGCATGCGTGTGCTCAAAGTAACTGTTTTGCATTGATCACATCTTTTCAATGTCAGAGATATCAATTGTGTGTCGCTGTAAGAAGGTTTCTCATTAAACATGGCACAGTTTTTCAGTACCTGCTTGAATGTTGGTGTTTCTGAGCAGTGTGAAACAGTAAAAACAATGAAAGCCACTTTAATGCACTGGAATTAAAGTGAATATGACCCGTGCAGCCAAGCTCCACTGATTTTAGCATGGAAGACAGTAACATCTGATTTTGTTGCTATAGAAAGCAAATCAGTTCTGCTAACTAAAGCTCACAGTATTTTGCACATTATTTTTCTGAATTCCTTCTGTCTATTTTAGTGTTTGAAATGGTAAAAAAACTCTGTCCCAGCATTCTTTCTGGAAAAGTCTGTGTGCTGTCTTTTGATCTCTGCTACTGGTTCACAAGTCATTCTTGGCTCAAGTGACAAAGCAAGAGAAGGGATTTTATTTATGGAATTCTGTGAGGGTTTTTTTCTCCTTTCCTATTCACCATGCTGCATCACGTCCTCTGAAGCCACAGCAGTCTGTTCTAAATTGTACTGGGGGGTGGGCGGAAGCAATGATAGCCTTTGCTACGGTGTCAGAACTGCAGGAGGAGGATCCCCAAGTGGCATCTCTGTGAGAGACATGCCTGACCTTTGTATATCCCACCACCTTACCTTTTATGAGAGAAGAATAGTGGTGTGATGGGGGGAATCCATTGTATATCTTTAGCTGGCATTCAGTAAGTCCAAAGAAAATGCCACAGACTTTTTCCTGTGTCTCTCTCTGCCTACTTGGGTCTTTCTGTAAATAACCTTCCTTAGGTCGGGCCAGAATTTTGGGCACTGGGCACTGGAGCTCATAATGGCAGTGCTGAATGGGGTGTGCCACTTGATGCTGTTCTCTATCAGACCTCACTTGAATTGGAAACTGGCTGGTCTATCATATTTACCTCCACATCCTCATTATTAATTCTAGCATAACTTTTAGTTTATTCACCTCCATTCCAGGGTGATTAAACCTCGAGGGAGCCTCATGACGTTTCATAGACTATTTGTCTCATTTAAACCACTACCATGAAAATCATCTGCCTTTTAAGATTTTTGTAGACTTTAATCTACAATATGGTTTCTTCCCTATGTACGGCATGATGTCTATTCTTTGTGTAATTGTTTAATGGAAGAAGGGAAATTCCTTTGAGACTAAGAGCTTGCAACCTTCCCTCTCTCATCTGGAGACCTCTGCCCCATTTTGCTAGTTAAAGTTTTATAAAAGCACCGAAACTTCTCTTCATGAAGACAAGTCAGGGAGGCTCTGTCATGAACTTTACTGAACTCGAATCAGAATGCCAGCAAACATAAAACCACTCATTCAAGAAAACTCTTAAGGGAGAGCCTTAATGCTTTAACCCAGACTCTGCATTGTTTTGAAATATAGATGAAAATGCTGTCCTTAAAGGGATGCTTTACAATTAATCAGATAATTTTCATCATATTAAAAAATATTTATTTTATGCATATGAATATTTTGTGTGCATGTATGTAAGAGCATCCTGTGTGTGTCTGGTGCCCATGGAGGCCAGAAGGCATCAAATCCTCTGGAACTGAAGTTAAGGATGAGTGTTAGTTGCTGTGTGGGGGCTAGGAACTGAATCTGGGTGCTCTGAAAGAGCAGTAAGTGTCTTAACTACTAAGTCATCTTTCTAGGCCCTTATAATGTGTTTTGATATCTTGAAGCAAAAATCCTATATAGGGAATCTATTATTAATAATTATTAGTATCCAGATACAGGGTCTATAGATGTCCCAAGGACAAAATAAAATACAGGACAGATGTAAAAGGTCAAGGTTGTCTGCAGACTCTAGGGAAGCTAGCTTATGGCGAGCATTCTTTAAACAAAGATGCTAAATATATACTTATATAATCAACTCATGAAGTAAGAGAGATGCCTTTGAAAGCTGTCACCATACTCCAGTGAGTATCTTGGTACACTGCTAAGTGGAGGAGAATTCTGGGGCAGTGGGGGATGGTGGTAGGGGGGTAGGGAGGTAGTATAGATGGGTGTCGTTAAAAGAGCTGTCATCCTCAAGACCAGCTGTGCCTGCTTGTTAACAGCCTTTGTGAGCAGGCTTGTTGACTGTAAACTTTTCCCTCAGTGAGGAGAGTGTGGAAAGAGTCACTGGATCTCAGCAGATTCTAGTCACCCCTTCCAGCAATTGTGCCTTAATTTCATGTGGCCTTGGGGGCGGGGTAAGGGTGGGGGTGGCTTTATGGGTTGGAGACATGGGGAATGTCTCCAGAAGTGTCAAGCATTCAAGCTGGCTAGCTAAAAGGCACTCTTTGTGGCTGTGGAGATGCCATCATTCCTGCTGGGTGACTGTCCATCCTGGCTGCTTTGGGTCACCCGTTCTTCAGCCAGAATCCTCACTCATGCTCTATATGTAAGCCCAATAAACTCACTGGCTCTTCAGAGTGAACTTTGGTGGAATCATGCTTTGGTTTTGTCGTTGGAACCTTAGGAGGAGGGGGTGGACATTGTTTATATCTCCTTAGGGAAGGGATTCTCAAAACAATGGATTCTTGTCAATATTTGGAATAGGTGCCTTTCCTTACGATAGCTAGAAAAAATGATTACTAGGAGAAACTTTGAGGCCCTTATTAATTGTATGTGGGAATGAAACTTGACACTCCTTTAAGAAGGCAATTTGGCAAAATTTGTCAAAATCTCAAGTTCATACACACTTTGACTCAGTCATTTTTTAACCAGTAGTTTTCTCTAAGCAAGTGCTTGTATTGTAGCATTGTTGGCAATAGCAAGCATTAGAAACCACCTAAATGTTTGTTAATAAGAGACTGGTTACCTAACTTGAACATTCAATTGCATATTATGCAATTTGAAAAGAATGAGGAAGATCTGTATCTGCAGATTTGAAAAGATTTAAAGATATATTTTTCAACAACATAAAGAGCAGAATGCATGGTATGGCTTTGCTTGTATAAATAAAACAAAGAAAAACATGTATAATCTTGGCTATAATACATAAAGTATTTATATACATATATACACACAAAATAATTAACTAACTGTGGTTAATTTGGGGGTGAAAAGTAAATTATATCTCTTTTTAATTAATACTTAAAAAATCATGTGTACATGTTAACAGGATTTTTATTGTTGTTTTGTTTCGTTTTGTTTTTTGATAGGAGGGGTCCAGGTGGGCCTGAATTCTGAATCTTCTGGCCTTAACCTCCCAAATAGCTGGGATCACAAACCTGTGCCACCATACAAGGCTTTAAAGAAATAATAACACATACACACACACACACACACACACACACACACACACCTGTATTTAGTCAAAACGAGGGGAACGCCATAAGAGACAGAGCTACAG
>NW_008340588.1:995550-1002374 GCF_000622305.1 Nannospalax galili
GAGTTCAAGGCCAGCCTGGTCTACATAGTGAGTTCCAGGACAGCTGGGGCTACAGGGAGACCCTGTCTCAAAAAGACAAAGAATCTAGATCGAAAGGTTCACACAACACACACACACACACATATATGCCTTTTGTTTTTAAAGGAAGGAGTCCCTTCTAACATAACTTAGATGTTATGTAATTAGGCAGCTCACACTGTGACCATTATTTTCTAAACAGAAACACTTTCAGATGCCCATTGGGCTATAGGAATCTCATTATGACCCCAGAAAAATTATACCAGAGTCACCTAGTTTGCATCTAAAACATCTTTGAGACCAAACTTCTTATTTTCTAGGCCAGGACTAGGGTAGAGAGACAAAACTAGTGTTTATTGGGCTGTGGATGCAGCTCAGTGGTAGAGTACCTGGCCAGTATTTGCTAGACCTTGGGTTTAGTTCCCTGTATGAAAAATAAGCATTATTTTTTTATTTTATAAACTTGGCTTCTTTAAATTGGTTTTGAAGCTGGAGATTATTGAACTAGGGCCTCACACATGTTTGTGTTCTCCTAATGAAGGGCACATTCAGCTCTCAAATGTAGTTTTCTTTAAAAATTTTTAGCTGCCTCAAATTCACCTAAAATACAACTGCAACTGTAACTAATGTTAAAAAAATCTTCATTTCTAATTGTCATAAATTTATTAAAGACTATAAATACTTCTCTCAAAATACCTATTTTCACAATATTTAAGCTTGAGTATGTACTTTTTTGTTGTTTTGTTTCTGAGACAGCATCTCCCTGTAGCTCCATCTGACCTGGAACTCACTATGTAGACCAGGCTGGCCTCCATCTCACAGGAATCTGCCTGTCTCTGCCTTCTGGGTGCTGTTATTAAAGGTGCACATCATCATGCCTGACATTGAGCATATACTTTAAAGTAACAATCTGCTAACAAAATCCGAATGCTAACATGTATTATTTTCTATGATAGATTACTTATTTGAAAATCAACACATAATGTATATTTGTGGAACAAATACTTACATAGTAAAGATTATACTTGGGAGTCTGTCTTCCTGGGAGAGCACTTACCTGGCATGCATGAGGCCTTAGGTTTGCACAGAAAACAATAAACTGTGAAAGCACACAATTGTAGAAAGATCCTGTACTTCAGTTTGCTCCAGTAAATACATCATACAAAAGTTATCTCAGGTTTCTCATTTTAAAGGAATTTAAAACTAGTTGTTAAAAGGATTCACAGTCATGTCGAACACGTGCTATGCAAGTATGTAATTATGAATCATAGCAAAGAAATCATTCACAAGCATAGTAAGTTCGTCTTTAGCATTAACTTCATCTTCATTTGGATTCTTGCATAACATCCCAGACTTAGGGAAGAAAAATAAACCACAAATGATTTCTCACTTGAAGCATGTTGAAATTGAAAAACATCCTTTGATAGGAATGAAACCTGGTATTCTTGTATGTGGTATTTAAACCTTCCAGGATAATTTGGGGATGGCTGTGATTTCATTGAAGGAACAAAATACTGCTTGTCTCTGCTTTGTCTCACCTGAGCTGGCGTTGAGACTGCACAGTCTTAAGAACACGTGGCACATTCTACTTTAGCATATATAAAGATGTGTGCCTACTTGTCTTCATAGATCTCAATTGTGTGCGCACGTGTGTGTGTGTGTGTGTGTGTGTGTGTGTGTGTGTGTATTGCTGAGGATCGAACTCAGGGCTTTAGGCATGTAAGGAAGCATTCTACTACTGAGCTATACTCTACCACTCAGCTATGCCTCCCTACCTTTTACACTTCAAAAGACTCTCCTTCTTTACAAAGGAGAACAAAATGTTTTAATTCTGTAGTTGAAGAGCATACTTCTCCACATGTCTTCACCAGCTTTCTGTAACTAAAATAAAATCCTGTTGAACTAGACTTGTAAAGAAAAAAGATTCACTTTTGTCCACAGTTTTGGAGATTCTAGTTCATAGTGCTGTGGTGAGACAGTGTGTCATTGTGGGAGGGTATCTGCTCACCTGGGGAGCAACAGAAAGGAAAGAGGATGAGGCCAGTTCTCTTGGAGAGCATGTGCCCAGTAGCTTAAGGATGTCCCACCAGGCCACACCTCTTAAAAGTTCCAAACCTTCCAATAGTGCCACTCTTGGGGAAGAAGACTTTTTATTGCTTGAGCTTGTAGGGGATATTCAAGACCTAAATAAATCATCACATCACACCACACTTTCTCGTATTTTGTCTTCTCTTTTCTCTCTCTTCTCTCTCTCTCTCTCTCTCTCTCTCTCTCTCTCTCTCTCTCTCTCTCTCTCTCTCTTTCTGATATTGCCACTGTCCCTAGCTCTGGGAATGGATATGGTAAGCTATGGTTCTGTAATTGGCAAGGTGACAAAAACTGAGTAGGAGGGGAACAGGAGAGGGTAACAGTGGGTGGATATGATCAAAATATGTTCAGCACATGTATGAGAACCCTGGTCCTCTGCAAGAGCAGCTAGTGCTCTTAACCACTGAGTCATCTGTCCAGCCCCCATTCCCTCAATATTATTAAACACTATGGGTCAGGTATTCTTCTAAGCACCTTGTATAAAATAACTTTCCACAGGATTTCCTACTTGAGGAAACTGAAACAGGGAAGCTACATTAATTTACCAAAGGTGGCATAGCTAGTTAGTGATAGAGCTACACAGTTACACTGATCTAAAATTTCAGTGTATATCATCTGAGTTTCAGTTTTATGGTCTCTGTTGTTCACTGAACAGCTTCACCAGTATTTTCTCAGAGGGCATCAAGTATTCAGTATTCACAAAGCTGGCCTCATTTTCCTTCTCGCCTTCTTCCTTGTAGTGTGTGGAGTCTGTTCTTGTTACTAATGAAAGAAACCCAAAGATGTCCTTCAGGTCTCTCTTCTCTAATTCTCCATGTGTCCTTGGTAATCAAGTCCATTTATTCTACCTCCTTATTACTTATAATTACATTTATGCATTTATTTACTGTAAGTTTGCATATACATGTATGCCACACTGCCCATGAGGAGGTCAGAGGACAGCTTCTAGATGTGGGTTCTAGGGATCAAATTCAGGCTGTCTTGATCCCAGCACTTTTGCCCACTGAACCATCTTGCTGGCTCCCCCAGTGACCATTTTTTATATAATTTAGTTCTAGTCCCTTCTGGTTTCCCTACTGTTACCATATACCACTTCTGGAATGTAATAAACACTATCTTTGTGTTTTGTCTCTTGTGCAAAGGATTGGTTTTTCATGATGTTGTAAGTCTCTTAACTGATAATGTTCTCTTAATGACCCACCCAGATGCATGTAGCCATATGTGAAGGTGATGTCTAACATGTCTATAGGAATTTAGGGACTAATTTTTTTGAGCTATTTTTTTTTCTTTCGCCATCATATTTCTATGGCATCATTTTCTTATTTGTTTTTAGCTTTATTTTGTGTTACTCTACTCACAGTAAACACCCTGTTGCTCCACAAATTTGCCGGCATGTGCATGCCTGTATGCATCTAGACATATCCTGGCCCATTCTCACCCTCTCACTAAATAGACACCTACAGTTTTCAAGTCTCAATTCTGAGTCATTTTATTGGAAAGTTGTTCATGACAACTAATTTTTGCCACTCCAGTATGACACATGTACTTCTTAATAGCTGACCTTTGGTTAAGTATTTTCCCTCTTATGCAGCATAATCTTGGTTAGATCGGAGACTTTATCTTCCTATCCCTTTATCCTCTGTGGCCCAAGACAGGTCCTACATTTAGAAATGGTATATGAAGTGATTCTGTGAAGACAATCATCCTTACAGTGCAAGCTCCATGTGACAATAAGCAGGTCAAACTTCAGTGACATCCCAGGAAAGCCAGCATTCCGTTTCTAAAGTTCAGTGTTCTGTAACTTTTAATCATTTCTAAAGCCTGGTTTCTTTGCAAAAGCAATAGAAAAACCCTTAAAAACAAGTATGTATTACATGCTGGTGCTAAGCAGGGAGGGAAGTTGGGGCAAACCACATCCTGCTCTCAAAGGAATCAACAAAGACTGTGAGTACAGCACAGACTGGGAGCTGATGCAGATGAAATGGTCTTAACCTTGTGATAGTTCATCATCAGGGAGCGGCTCACGAACAGGACAAATTCTCTGTCTTCACACAGCCGACTCAAGCATTTCTAGGCTCTTTTGTGGAAAAGAGACACAGGAAAGAAGAAGTTGCTTTGATCCCCTGGCTGTAAGGAAGCACCACAAACTGAGAGGCTTAAATCACAGTGATTCATGGTTTCACGTGCTTGGAGGCTACAGTCTGAAATCAAGTGTGGGTGGGCTTAGTTCTTACTGAGTTCCTGAGGGAGAAACTGACCTGGACCTCACTCCTAGCTTCCAGCAATGGCTGACATCACTACTGCCTCCTAGCTATATCTAATTTCGTAATTTCTGCTTTCATGACTGGCGACCTTGTCTCTTAGTCTCTAAATGTCATGCCTCCTCGTGAATTTATCCTAATCTAATCTATTCCAATGTGATTATATTACACATGATTCTACTTTGTGTGCATGTGTTTGTATGTGGTGGGTGCATGTTTGCCATTGTGTGTGTGTGTGTGCATGTGTGTGTGTGTGTGTGTGTGTGTGTGTGTGTGTGTGTAGGTCAGAGGACAACTTGCTGCAGTTGGCTCTTTTCTACTATAATGGGGTACAAGGAATTAAATTCATTTCATCAGGCATGGCAGCAGGTTGCCTTCACCCACTGAGCATCTTGCTGGCCCTGAACCATACCTTTTGGGGAGCCTAATTCAAACCACCATATCTCTCATATCCCAGTGGGCCATAAACTCAGTCTCTGGGCTGTGCCACTGGTTTGGGGTGGAGCTAGTGAGGGAGCCAAGAGGTGAAGGGTCTCTTGGGGTTCTCTATTACTGCACCCCTTGTGCTCCCCGCTTTCTGGCCAATGAAGGTATGATACTTTATTTTTTATTGTTTAGGCTTCTGAAATGTTATTTGAAGTTAATCTGTATTTTGAGTTTTAACAACATAATTCTAAAACATATTTTAAAGTTGAATTTAGTGTCATTTTTGGATTTTTTTTAAAGCATATAAGTGGCTGCTAAAATCATTTAACAACTAGAAAACTAATTCAATGTGCCAAAAATGATTTCTCAATAACATCACAAAATAGAATTGAAGGAGAAAATGCAGTAGATAAACTGTCTCGAAAATAGAGGTAGAAGAGCTCTTCAAGGTTTGTTTTGTTTTGCTTTTTTTTTTTTTTTTTTTTTTTTTAAAAAAAAGCTAACTGAACCTTCTTTCTTCAGTGGACAAATGTAAACATTTCCCCCCATAGATACCCAGGTAGTTAGATACTTAGAGGGAACAATTTAAATTCTAATTCCAGTTTGTTAACCATTTCTTCCTCTTTCCTTCTCTTCCTCCTCCTCTTTCTCCTTCTCTTCTTTTCACTGTCCCCCCCCATTCCTCCTCATCCTCCTTTTTCCTCCTTTGAGACAGGCTATTACTATGCAGCTCAGTCCAGCCTGACCTGGAGGAACTTGCTAGGCAGCCCAGGTGGCCTCTAACTCCTCATCCTCTTGCTTCAGCCTTTCAAGTGCTGGGATTATAAGCATGCCCCACTATACCTGGATAAATTTGTTAAGTTTTAGTTGAGTATTCTTTCTACTCCAAAACAGTGCATTTTGGTTGTTACTGCTATACATTCTCATGGGTTATTTCAGGAGTTAGTTTAAACTTAGAAGAAGAAATTTACTGCAAATGGAATCTAGGTTCTGAATTTCCTTGTGTGTACGTCAGGTAAGTAGAAATAAATCCTGCCTCAAGCAGGATATTTTGAATAATTATGTTAGGCTACCGTAGGCTTTGGGCAAAAGGTTGCAAGTGGTGTCTGTCAGCAGGCGTTCTGACCAACAGAGAGGTTTTTACATTGTCCTTCCATGTTTATTTCTAAACATCATTACATATTTCAATTTTCTACATTATGTAATCTAATAGTCCAAAGGAAGCTTTTTTTACATAATTGTTTTCTGGGAAAGAGGGTTCTAAATCCATGACTGAGAGCAATTAATTAGTTAAATAAATGTTTTATTTTTATTATGTCCAGGCACTGAATCCTAGTGATAAGAGAAACGGTATCTTACTAGCCTAGGCAATTATCAAATTAGGACTGTGCGTTGCTTTTTTAATTAATGTTGGTAAAAGGTGTGTACGATTCTCAGTTGTATGCACCAGATTCCTTGGTGGCCTATTGGTGTGGTCAGGGATGCGATGGAGGTCATGGCTCAGGCAGGTTTATGTTTGTAAAAATATCAGACCAAGATGGGAACTATGACTGTGACCTTGAAATCTCTAGCCTGGGAAGCTGATCTACTGAGCTGGTGAATTCACAGCAGAGCCAACTCAATTTGTCTAGCCTAAGGAAAACATTTTGTTAATTTTATAGTTGGATAGTTTTTTCTTTTTTTTAGCAAAGCACATTAGTAGTTATTTCAGTATTAAAATTTCACATAAATTAAATCTGCGATTTCCAGCTGAGTTAGAATTTTACCAAAATAATAGAGTCCTACTAATTACTATGTTAAATAAATCCTCCTCAGCCTCTCTGTAAATAATGTAGGGGGTAATTTACCCTTTTTTAGACGTATAAATTAAGTCACCAGGAGGTTAAGTAATTTGCTTAAGGTCACAGTGTGTGATAGGTTAGAAATTGAATCTAAAAGCCTTCATTCCTGATTTTTTTTTCTTTTTTTGCATCAAGTCATCTCTTTTCCCATATTTCAATTAATTGATACCGGTTACAAAATAACTAAAGT
>NW_008340588.1:1002721-1027880 GCF_000622305.1 Nannospalax galili
GATCTAGAAATAATAGCTAATTTATAAATAATTTATCTACTGATCTAGTTGTCATAACATCAGGATCGTTGTAATGTTAACACAGCTGTAGTTAATCCCCGTAAGATCTACTGAATAATTATTTTATTCTAATGAACTTCAGGAACAGAAAACCTCAGGGAGATGGATGAATTTTAGGCCAAGAAACATTTACATTCCCAGAGTTATTCAGGCTTTCGTGCAGTGGGGTGTAGGAGAAAATTTAATTGAATTTCTTATGAAGGCTTACGCTCCTTCCTAGGCCTGTTCTAGGCATGAGGGGACTGTGAGGAGCTGTTTTTGGCTCTACAGAATGCCTGGTAGTGACTCTCTGACACATGATGAGGTCCCAGAAAATAAGAGTTAAGTATACAGGACAAGTTTTTCTGTACTTTATAGAAAGAAGTTCAAGTACTTTTCTGTACTTTATAGAAGGCTGTGATTACTAACGCAAATTATGAAGTAGAAAGTACAGTAACAGCCGGCTTCACCTTCAGTATCCAAATGTAGTTAGGTACCCACCTACAATAAATGTCTGTGCTATTTACTAAAGTGATGTAAATGCAAAATCCTGAAATGTGCTCTTTCAAATTCTCTTGTACCCTAAAATAATTTTACTTTGGATGCTCATCTTAAAACTTTTTGTCCAAAAGACAAATAAGCTTAAGAATATCAGAGTACAAATCATATAATCATCCATACATCATGAATTCCTTCTGTGTTTTTAAGTCTTATTATATAGCCCAGGCTGGTGCCAGACTTGGATCATCCTGTATCAGTATCCTCAGTGCTGGAACTATAGGCCTCTGTCCACTCCTGGCATGAATCATTACTTCTAAAGAGAAAGTCTACAATGATATTTTTCTTAGGCTCATAGGCCCAGCCAGAATAACAGTGCAAGACCACATTTCAGACCCAATGAAAGTGTTCCAAATACCAAACTAAACTCACATAAGCTCGATTTATTCTGTTTCTAATTTATATGCATGAAAGAAATATGTACACCATGAGTTCATGTTGCTCAATAATTTTTCTAAACATCAGTTAAATCTTTCCAGTTAAAAACTTACTGGTCCTTTAGGAGAAGCCTGGTCCTAAAACTCATCCTTTTCACAAATTTCACTGAATCTTTGTAAAATCTGCAGAAGAAATGTCTAGAATAAGACTCGATGGAAATTAAACATGTCTGAAGCAAATTTAATTTTGGAGAGTGTTAATTTGGAAAGATCAAGAAGATTAAAGGAGATAAATTATTGCATACAGAAGGAATCAATTTTCTGGATGAAATATTTTCTTGCATGATCAGTTCTTTTTTTAAAGTCTGGCCAAAAAAGATTATAAATATCAGACTTTAAGCAACATGCTCTCTCTTTGTCTGTCTCTGTGTTTCTCCTCCTCCTCCTCCTCCTTCTCCTCCTCCTCCTCCTCCTCCTTTCTTCTTTCTCTCTCTCTCTCTCTCTCTCACACACACACAGATTACACCCAATTTTCAAGTCTTCATTGTTTATAAATTTTCTTATTACATTGATTTATTCATTATTCACTTATGTGTGTGAGTGCCTGTGTCATGTTGTGTGTATGGAGGTCAGAGGACAGCTTGGGATCTATTCTTTCTGTCAATTATGTGGGTTACAGAGATCTAACTCTGGCCATTAGGCTTGGTGGGAAGTACCTTAATCCACTGAGTCATCTTGCCAACTCAGTTTTCAAGTCTTTATTGATAATTCCAGAACAATTAGGAGATGGTCAGTAGATCATATGTTGCTTTTTTAATGAACTCCAAGTTGCTATTCTACTCTAAGTTAGCAACATCTACAAGTAAATAGAAGAGTCAGAGACGTGAGTCATGTCGGTACATGAAGAGAATTTTGAGAGGACATCAAATTTACATCAATCTACTGTTACTGAAGAGTATTATAATTCAGTGATGAAATAAATAATGTTATTAAAAGCATCATTAACAACAACAAAACAAAACTATAAGTTCTTTTAACTCTGAATAGACTCTGGTGGCTCCTTCTCGGTCTTCTTTTGCTGACTCATCCCAATCTTTGAGACCTCTAAATATTAGCGTGTACTGTTGCTCTTCTCTAATTACAGTTATTCCTTAGGTGACCTCATCCAATACCAGGACACAAAATGCTCACATCTCCCAAATTTATGTCCCTAGCCTAGACCTCTGCCCTGAACTCTAGGTTCATTTGTACTTTTATTCACCTGCTTACCAACAGTTCCGCTTCAATGTCTATCAACAAGTCCTGGCACCCAACCCTCAATTGCTGTCCCCAGTCCAGATTGCCTCTTACAGGTCTTCCAATCAAAACAAAAGACATATCCTTCCAGTTTCTTGAGTCATCATTTTTCCACTGAACACCTTGGCCTTAGTGTTACCCCACCAAACATTCTTCTCAACCTAGTAGGTAGACCAATTCTTTAAATCACACACACTCCATCTTTTTTTTAAGTCAACATATCCTACCTCTGTTCAAACTTTTCAATGATTTTTGTGTTGCTCAGAGTAAGAGCTAAAATGCTTATAATGACCCACAAGGGACTCATTTGTCTCCCAGTCCTCATTTGCCTTATATTTGCCCAGTCCTTACAGCCTTATATCTTATGATTCTCTTCATTACTGTCATATTGTTTTCTTTCTGGTTTGGGGTTCGTGTTTTTGAACAGTGCAGGTTTACTGTGGCCTTGGAACTTTAGCAATGTTCTTCTTCCTCTTAGAGTATTTGCATGGATTGTTTTTTACTTCCTGCAGATTTTTTGCTCTTATGAAACTAATCTGTGAACCCCCAACCTCCTCTGTAACCCTTCTCCTTATTTATTTCTTCTTCTTTGTGCTTAACACAAATTCCAGAACAACTGGGAGATGTTCTTTATCTGACTTTATGTATGTATGTACGTATGTATGTATGTATTTGTTTGTTTAAGACAGGGTCTTGCTAAGGCTGGCTTGGAACTTGTCATCCTCTTGCCTCTGCCTTTTGAGTTCTGGAATTATAGGTAATCACCATTATGTTTGCTGCTGCTTACTGTTTAAGTTAAGTAAACAGTATTGTCTGTCTGTCTCATCCAAATACCAATTCTTTGGGCAGAATCATTATTTTGTTCTTAGCTGTAACCTAGAATTATTCAGGACATACGTTTGGTTCTCAATAAAAATTCATCATAAAATGAATGGGTGAAAGAATGAATGATTAGCTAAGTGAACAAATAAAACTATGTTCATTGTAAATAACTTGGCAGTGGCTTTTTATTCCAGAATCACATAGCATTCTGGAAAACAGTGGCTGTTCCTAAAACTCATTGGACTTTCTGAAAGAAGTGTGGGAAGCACCAGCCCCAGAAAGTGACACAGTTCAAGAAGGGCCAGATTCTCTGTGTGCTGAGGGAACATGCATTATGATAGGATGCAGAGTGGCTATGGTAGGGAGACTAGGTTGACTTTCTAGGAATAGGTCAAAACTGCAAAGAAGTTTGTACAAGGCTTGAGTGTGATGCGCCCACGTGAAGATCTGAGGAGATGCTGGCTACTGAGAGCCAAGAGCATTTTGAACTGGGCGGTTAGAAGGCAAATGGCCAAGTGAACCTGCTTTCAATTTCATCTTTTGTTTTATTTTGAAGTCAACAAAATCATGTTGTTTGTTTGCTGTTCCTTGAGATGAGATCAGCTTCTGCAGCCCAAGGTGGCCTGCAACTCCCTATGTAGTCCATGCTGGTTTCAAACTCATGACAAACCTCTTGCATCAGCTTCCCTTGTGCTGGGATTACCAGTGTGAGCCACTGCATCTAGAACAGAATAAAATATTAGAGTTCTGCTCATACATAAAGAAGTATCCCATGGCAAATGCTATTACTAATTCCTAAAATAATAAAGAACCAGGGCCTAGAGAGATGGCTCAGGGCTTAAGAGTACTTGTTAGTCCTGAAGAGGACCCAAGTTCAGTTCCCATGGCCCATATGACAGCCCACAGCATTTGTAACTCCAATTCCATGGGATCTGATGCTCCCTTCTGGCTTCCTCAGGCACCAGGTCACATGTGGTGCCTGTACATAATGTAGGCAGTCATACATGTAAAATAAAAGATAAATATTTTTAAGAACAAATTACATAAGTTGAGATTTCTTGACCATTTTTGAGGCTCTGGTACATTCAGAATTTCCCTTTGCAGAATTAAAAAAAAATGATAAGGGTTGGATTTGAATCGTGGTGATTCATCTAGTGAATTAAGGAGCATAGCTTTTTGATTGTTAGTGGATTTCTGTACACTGAGAAGGAAACCTGGAAGCCTCGACTAAGAAAAATACATCTAAATTTTTCTACACTAAAACACAAGGCTTCAGTGAACCCGCTGTTGTCATTCCCAATACAGACTGAAATCCAATTAGTTGATTTGCTTGACATTCCTAGACCTTCTAAGGATTGAGTAGTTTCAGGTTCAATTACAATGACTCACTCATTAGACTTTCCCAGATAGAGACAAAAGTTAGGTACAACAAAGATCTCAAGTAATTTTTAAAACTAGTGGGGGAAAATAAAACTATTGGGACAAATAAAATAATGCATGACTTTTGTATGACTCAAATCAAATGTACAAACCTATATGCAGAAGATAAAAAGATACAAAAACAGCATGATAAAATTTCATGCCCCCTTTTATACTCATTTTGCTTACTCTATCACATGCATTCTGCTCTTCCTATAGCTCATACTCATCTTAATTTCTCCTCCGCCTTCTCCCCCTTCTCTCCTACTTCTCTTCTTTTCTTTTCTTTTCTTTTTTTGAGATGGAGTGTCTCTATAAATCCAGGATGCTCTTTTTTTTTTCCATCTTTTTCTTTAAACAGTCTCACTGTGTAGCTCGCTGGTCTGGAACTCACTACATAGTTTAGGCTGGCATGGAACTCAAAGAGCTCCACAGCCCCTGCCTCCTGAGTGTTGGGTTAAAGACATGCACCACCATGCCTAGCCCCAGGCTGTTCTTGAGCTTATAGCAAACTTCCTGCTTCAGCCCCCCAGTGAAAGGTGTGCTACCAAGCTCAGTGGTTTTGAGACATAAACAAGTTTTGTGATATGAATTATCCTTATCTCTGTAGACCCAATATAATTTTAATATTTTTACTGCTTTTGTTTTATTTTTATTTTTAAGAGAGTTTGGTGTCCAAAGTGGTCTCAAATTTGTGACCACAGAAGATCTTCCAGTCTCACCTTCCTGAGTTCTGGGATCATGGGCATGCCTCCATAATGTTTGCTTCTTCCATTAGACTATGAACTCTTTGGTAGGGTTTATGATTAGCCCTTTCTTTGTAGCCCCATTATCTAGTATAAGACCTGGTGCATAGTATGAACTCTATAAATGTTTGTTGAAATGAATTGGTTTGGCCTGTTTACATCAGTGATCACAGGAGGGTAAACATCTGCCACCTTCTTGTTTCTAACAAGGCATATATTAATTAACCATTAAGCTGAATTTTTCTAGGTAAGTAGTTTTTCATGTAAAAAAGACATAATCTCTATTCTTAAAATTATGATGAAGAATAACTGGAATCATATATATATTTCATAATATAATAATAATATCGTAAACTTTCAGTTTATGGTTCATGGTAAATATTTCTTTCATTATTTTTATTATTTGTTTCCTTGGTTTTGGTACCCAATGTACTGTAACAGGTGCACATAAGTATGGAATGAATGCTTGTTTACATCCAAAATTTTGTCCATTGGAACCCTATATGTGTCCTTCAGTATGAAGGTATAGGGTGGTAGAACCCTGGTGAGAAATTAGGTGGTGAGTGGTGGGCCCTCATGAGTGAGTTTTGGGTCTTATAAGAAGAAACATGAAAGGGATAACTTCTGCTTGGTCAAGTGTTTATATAGTAGACCAGGAAAGAACGCTCACCAAACATTGAATCTTTTGGTTCCTTGTTTGGACTTCTCAATCTCTAAAACTATGAGAAAAAAACTGCTGTTTAAAACTATGAGAACAAATTGATGTTTAAACCTTTTAGTCTCTGCGTTCTGTCATGGCAGTCTGCATGGACCAAGAGAATGAGCGTTCTGTTCAGTCTGGCTATTACAGTTGTTGCCATTGCTTTGGTTTTAGTCAGAAGGTATTAAAATCAGTTGTAAAATTTGCAACCTCTTCTTTTACTACTTTTTAAAGATCTATTTTAATTTTATTTATATGTATATGTGTATGTCTCTCTGTGTGTATGCCATGTGTGTGCAAGTGCCTGCAGAGGCCAGAAGAGGGCATCAGATCCCGTAGAGTTGAAGTTATAGGTGATTGTGAGCTGTCTGATATGGGTGGAGGGAATTGAACTCAGGTCCTTTGGAAGAACAGCAGGTGTGGTTAACCACAGAGCCATCTTTTCAGCTCCAATACCTCCTCTTTTCATGTTAAATGAAGATGTGAAAGAATTTTCAACCAGAGGTTATCCTTATCCAAATTCGACTGTGCATGTGATGGTTGATATTCATAGTCAACCTGATTGAATCTAGAATCAGTTAGGAGACAAATTGCTGGTCATATGTGTTGGGGGAGCTTCTAGATTAAGTTAACTAAGGTGGGAAGACCCACCCTAATTACAGGTAGCACCACTCCATGGGTTAGGGTCCCAGATGGAATAAAAGGGAGAAACCAAGCCAGGCGTGGTGGCGCATGCCTTTAATCCCAGCACCCAGGGACGCAGAGGCAGGCGGATCTCTGTGAGTTCAAGGCCAGCCTGGTCTACACAGTGAGTTCCAGGACAGCTGGGGCTACAGGGAGACCCTGTCTCAAAAAAAAAAAAAAAAAAAAAAAAAAGGGAGAAACCGAGGTGAACACCACATTCCCGTCTCTGCCTTCTAGTTGTGGCTGCAGTGTTCCAGCTGCTTTACAATCCTGTCAGGGTGTACTGAACTCTTGAACTGTGAGCGAAGTAAACCCACCTTCCTTAAGCTGCCATTAGGGCAACAAGAAAAGCAGAGACTACAGCATACGTGCATCTTAGTCTCTTCTCTGGAAAGAAGGTATAAGAAAGTCACTTTGGCCTCTCTGACGAGTTATTAAAGACACTTCCTTTTGAAGAGGGGCCGCCAGATTCTCTGGAAACACCGAGTTTAGTAACACCTGGGTTCAGAAGTAGAATACAGTCTAGCTACTGGCCTTGGCTGACTTTATCATGGGGGATGATCAATGTTTGATGGAAAGACAATGTCTTTAAATTGAAAATGACAAAGGTTAGAAGCAAAACCAAGGAGAGTTAAAACCATAAGACAGAGTCCATTAAATGATAAGCAAACACGTTCCTCTTCCTCCCAAACCTGGTAACTACTGTCTTTGTTCCATTCACACTAATTTGTCCACTTTGTGTACCTCATATAACTGGAATAATTATATGACATATAATAAATGTCATTTTGTGCCTGACTTACTTCTCTTAAGATAGTGTTTTTAGGGTTCATTATTTTTTAAAGTTTTAGTTTGCTTTTAATTGTGTATGTGTGTGTGTGTGTGTGTGTGTGTGTGTGTGTGTGTGTACATGTGAGTACAGGTGCATGTGGAGGCCAGAAGAGGATATCACTGGATGTCAGTAAGCACTGTGGTTTTTTTTTTTTTTTTTGGTCTTTCTGAGACAGGGTCTTCCTGTAGCCCCAGCTGGCCTAGAATTTGCTATATAGACCAGACCCAGCTGGCCTTGAACTCATAGAGATCTGCCTGCCTCTGCCTCCTGAGTACCGAGACTAAAGGTGTGCTCTACCATGTCTGGCCAGCAAGCACTCTTAAGAGCTGAGCTATCTGTCTAACCATGAAGGATTTACTTTTCTTGAAACAAATAATTATAATTCCTTTTAAGGCTAAATAATATTCTACTGTATATATAGATGTTGCATTTTGTTGATGAATATTTGGGCTGTTTTCACCTTTTTGCTATTTTGTAAGTAATGTTTCTATGAATATTAGTGTCACATTTAGCACGGTATTTTATATAGTCAAAATTTTTATTTATTTATTTTATGCATTTTTTATTTTTTTTAACAGGACACAGGTGTTTATTGAGTCCAGGCCCAGCCTGGCCGGAGTCTAAATAGCTGAGTGTGGGGGGGTACAAGGAAGGCTATTTATTTTTATTTTATGTGTATGAGCATTTTGCCTGAATGCATTGTAAGTGCACCACATGTGTGCAATGCCCTTGGAGGTCAGAAGGGGTCATCAGATTCCCTGGAACTGGAGTTACAGGCTGTTGTTAGTCTTAATCGCTATGTGGGTACTGGGATCCAAAACTGGGTCCCTGCAAGAGCAATCAATGCTCTTAACCTCTGAGCCATCTCTCTCTATCTCTCTTTTATCAGTTTACAAACTATAACTTATGTGTTATTTCAGTGTTCACCATACATCTCTAGGTCTTACACTTCTTCAGCTTAGTATAGGGAGCCTAGAAGGGGTACGCTGCTTCCTGGACAGAGTAAGACACCACAGCACACTTGCTTTTGTCTTTTGTGCTTTTGTTGTTCTTCATTTCACTTTTACAGATGTTATAAATGCCAGAATACAGCCACATTATTCTTGGCTAAATAGTCAACTATCTTTTAAATGATATAAATAATTAAAAATATTTTTCACATTTGTTCTTATGTATTTGCTAGGGTTTTCCTAAAAAACAATTAAAACAAAACATAGATCAAGTAGGCCAATGATAACAATTTTGCTATAGGGAATTAGCATAAGAGACTGAGAAATCCCATAATTTTTCATCTCTAAGGACCTGGGAGGGCCAGTGTATAATTTTACTACAAGTCCAAAGGCTGGAATCCAGGGGATCTGAGGGTATCAGTTCTGGTCTGAGAGCTGAGCCGGTGAGATGGTGAGATGAGAGATGCTAGTTCTATCAGAAGACAAACAGGAAAGAAAAGACGTGAGTTCTCCCTTTCTCTGCCTTTTGTTTGTTCCAGCCCTCAAAGGACAGTAAGGTGCAGGTGCATACTGGGAGAGCTGTCTACTGAGTCCATGGCTTCAAATGTTAATCTCACTTTGAAAACACGCCAAGTATTTGAGAATACGTCAAGTATTATTTCTTGACACAGCCAGAAATAATACTTGATTTGGGTACCTATCCAGAAATAATATTTAATCTGGGTGCCTCATGGGCAGTAAGGTTACAAGTCACATATCAACGACCATAGTTGGTGCTCTTCAGGATCTTGTGCAGACTGTTTCCATCTGAGGTCATTTGCCTGTTGCCTGGATGACTTTTCTTATTTCTTGCAGTGTAGATTTGCTGCTGGTGAATTCTCTCAGCTCTCTGTATCCAGAAACATTCTTAGTTCAACCTTTATGATAGACACTTCACTGAGGATAGAAGTCTAGGTTGACAGCATTTTGAAAATATGTTTCCACTCTTTTCTGGACTGTGTTATTACTGAAGAAAAACTGGGCAGCACTTATAACTGTTTTTCTGCATTTCCCGTCTGTGTTTTATTATTTATTATTTACATAATAATAATCAATAACATTAATTATAAAAATTATTATTAATAATATCTTGAGACAGGTTTCTTTCTGTTGGGTGCTCTCCTCTCTGGTCTTCTGCTTGGCAAACTCCAGCTGCCATGGGTTTCCTTGGATTCTTAAATCTGTGCTAGTCTCTGCTTTGCCTAGACACACTCTCAGAGCTGCAGCATTCCTGGAGCTCCTGGGTATTCGTTTCTGTCTCTATAGGATCACTGTGGTTTCTTAAGTTTTCAATGTCTTGAAAAGTGTTGATTAATAATTTAATCTGAGCTTATGCCTGTGTTCTCAGTCTCTTTGGGAAGCTGAGATAGCAAGATCACCATGAATTTGAGGCTAACCTGAGCTATATGATGAGTTTCAGGCCAGTGTGGGCTACAGAGTGAGACCCTGTGTCAAAAAATAAGCCCCCCTCTACATGCACGTGTACACACTTACGAAGTTGATGTTTTTCTTGTCATTTTAGAAAACAGAGTGAATTTGTTCCCAATTATTCCATGTTTTCTGTAAGGTTTCAAAGCAGTGCCTTAAAATAAAAGGCATGTCAGTGGAGAAGAGAACATTATGCTGGTGGTGACAAAATGACAGAAATGCTTGTTGATTGAATGCTGTTAAATTACAGCTTTAAAAGGGTATATTTTCATATGGTAAACATCCTCAGAAAATGAAGAAAAATGTGCTCTGGAACTGGTGGGTTTTTTTTAAGATTTAGGATTTTTAAAAATGGAGCTCAAGAGAGGTGGGATCATAGGAGACTGGTATTATTGAGGGAGAAATGGAGAAAAGGGGGACACTTTAAATGATGATGTCATAGTGGAAGGGTTAGACAGGGAAAGAGAGAGGAGAGATAACTAATGCCTACCTAGTATAAAAAAAAAACAGAGGAAATTATATTAGTCCAACAACCTACTGAAAAATTACACGTACAATAGCTCCACATAAGTCCATGAGTATAGCTGAAGGCTACATAACAAACATTGCCAGACAGGAGATACCTTCCTTTGAGTTGTTGACCAGGATGGTCCAAGAGACTCCCCAAGTTACTCAGGCTATTGCCACAGTCCTTGATTATCTCCCAGAACTTGAAGGGAAGACCTTACTGTGGAAGATAGAATATACTTTGGACATAGAATTTGGAGCAATGGAGATGGGATTGACCTGGAAGCCACTTCCCCTGAAGGCTAGCTCTCATTACTTTGGAAAGCAGTATAGAAGGTGCTAAGGGAAAACATCAACGGATGCTCCATCCCCAGCTTGAAGACCAAATAACCACGGGTGACCTGCACAGCATATGACACTAGTTCAGTAGTGGCACTTTTATCCTGTGAGCAGTTGACAGCTACCTAATTGGACTAAAAGCCCATTCAATGGGAGGAAACACATATGTGGTACTGTAAACATAGCCAAATACACATGGCTGGAGAGGTCATGTCCTAGAGAAAAAACCCAAACTGTCACATCTCTAGACTAATATAATTTCTTACCATGTGCAAAATATGTATCCTTATATTTACAGACAAAAATCCCAATCATTACTCACCAAAGAAGCTTCTTTTGCACCAGGTGGAGACTATTACAGAGTACCACAACTGATCACACAAAGACATTGTCTGTGAATTGTCCAAGTCTAAGTGGCACACCTACAATGCAACCTCTACACCTAAGGCTCACAGAACATGGAACAAGGGATAAAGAAGACAATAATGAATCTCTCAGTTCTCATTGATGAAGCTCCCTCATGCAACAGAAGGCCAGAAACACAAAAAGTCACAAATGGCCAAAGTGTACAGACTAAGAGTCTGTAGAATGCTGGTCCTTGGACAGGACTCCTATATTAAACTTCACTCACCAGGGCTCAGGGACCTTTGCAGAAGAGGGTGAAGAAAGATCATAAGAGCCGGGGGGATATTCATGACTGCATAGAAATAAGAGTCTAACAGGTTCTTGGAACCCAGCTCGTGTGAACCTACAGCAATGGTGTCAGCATATACAAGACCCATGCAAACTCAAGTAGACAAAAACCCAGCATAGAACTGGGGAAATGGACAATAGACCCCAAACTTTGCTCAAGAAATATTGGCAACTAATTACTGCTGGGTGAGGAAGAGCTGATCTTCCTAAAGTGAGAGACTATAGATAGGCTAACTAGACCTTAGTAGATGAACTTGCACTGAGGGACATCTGGGACACTAACTTGATATAATAGGACTTAAATGACAGAAGGTATGAATTCCAGTGGGGGTGGCTATTGGAGGATGCCAGTGGGGAAGGGGTATAAAGATGATTAAGATTGATTGAGAAATTCTGTATAAAATACACAAAAATTCAATTTAAAAAATGTAAAAAAGAGATTTAGGATTAAAAAAAATTTTGATTTATTTTTATCTTATAGATGAATGTTCTTGCCTATACATATATGGATGTACCATGTGCATGCAATGCTTACAGAGGCCAGAAAAGGGCATAGGATCCCCTGGAACTGGAATTAAGGACAATTGTTCACAGTAATGTGGGTGCTGGTAGCAGAACCTGGATCCTCCATAGGAACAGTCAGTGCTCTTAACCAAGGAGCTGGACTTGTCATTTTAATTCCAGGTGGGTTCCTGACTCTTGAACAAATCTGATTTTCTCAGCCCCAATTGCTTTATCTGATACATAAAAGAGGAAGAATACGAATATCCAATATCCAGCACATGATGTTTTCATAAGGATTAGATGAGATGACACATGAAAATTGCCTGCTACGATGATTGGCACATGGTAACTCCTAAACAAAAAGTTCTTTCTTGTCCCATCAGCCTCTCCCAGTCTCACTCTTCTGCACAAGATCTGTGCATGTTTTCTATTATGATTTTATGTAATTTATGAGACGAGCAAAAGACCTCATTATAATTTTCTTCAGGAGACAGGACATAGAGTTTTTGTTCCTTTCTTCTTTTATTTCTTCGCACATCAAACACCTGCTATATAACAGAGAATGCCGCAAAGTGCCGAATAAAAATATGCATGATAGGGACCTAGCTCTCTAAGAGCTCACAGACCAAGAGAGGTGGCAAGTAACCCACAATGTGATAAGACACCACCTTAGAAACACCATGCGTGTTTGCAAAAGAGAAAGCTGGCAGCTTGCTGGCTGACAGATAAAAGCCTGGTGTCTATATCCAATGTGTCTTCGCTTCTTTTGTTGTTTACTTCTTCAGTATCTGATTTATTTCAAGGCTCAGGGCCTGATCCAGTTGACCCCAGCGCTACAGAAACCATTTGATTCTTCCTAGTTAGTGTGTTCAAAAGTCACTTTGTGGCAAACGGTATCCTTAATGAGCTGACAAAACTGGGGCCAGAGTTCCCTGAGTCATGACACCTCATCTGGGGGACTCACTGCCTCTGGACACGAACTGATTACCTAAGGCACTGACTTTAGGAAAAGATGAAAGGCGTCTCTTTGTAAGTCCTCCTTGATCTTGACACTGAAGGCCTGGATGGCATTCTCATCGAGCTCTTACTGACTCATCACCAACTGATCAATAGGAATTTGGCAGAGGAAGAAAAAAGGGCAGGATTCTTCTCCTTCAGGCAGGGAATTAAAGCTAGCCTAAAGAAGGGTAATCTTACAGAGGCAAGAGAGCCGGACAGAGAGCGCAGACGGCTTTCTGTCTGATCCTTTTATGTAAAATGGCATCACACAACTCTTTGGAGGTTTCAAATTCTAGGCTCTAACTGTGGAAGCAATTAAATACTGTAGAGCTATGCATATCAGGGTGAAGCTCAGTCATGATTTATTATCTTTTATGTTGTTTAAAAATGTTTTCTTTTTGCAGTGTAGTTTTAAATTTATTTCAGAGCAAACAAAATGTAATTTTCCTTTTGACTGAAGGACAGTAAATAAATAGTTCTTTCTTTAAATTCTACTTCAGTAGAAATAGAGGGAAAGGGTTTATGAATAAGGGGAAGTTGTACGGCATGGCCCCAGGACAAAACTTCCCTCATTGGTTGTAGGCAATTCCAGTTGCAGATATATCCTTTTTGGCCTTACATTTTATCAGAGGAAGTTACCTCACTGGCTGGTAACTCAGGGTTCATTGATATCTCCTGGGGCAGATGCCAGTGGCAATTTGACCCTGCACCTTTCTAAGCTATGACTTGGGTTTCTAACCTCTTGGAGGACAAGCGCCTGTGTACTTCATAAATGACTGTAGAATGAGTTTTAGGCACTCAAGCTCATTTGCTGCCTCCTCCCCCTCCTCCTCCTCCTCCTCCTCCTCCTCTTCCTCCTCCTCCTCCATCTCTTTTAAACAGGGTCTCATGTAGCTCAGGCTGGCCTTGAGGTCCTTAAGTGGCAGAGGATGACTTTGAATGTCTGATCCTCCTGCCACCACATTCTAAGTGCTGGGATTACAGGTGTTCAGTGTTCTGGAGATCAAATCCATGGCTTTGTGGATGCTAGATAAGCACTGTTCCAGGTGAGCTACATCCTCTGTCCAAGCCCATTTGCTTCTGAGAGGCAATTTAAATAATGGCTGGGCACACGATTCTAACCTCTTGGAGGACAAGCGCCTGTGTACTTCATAAATGACTGTCGAATGAGTTTTAGGCACTCAAAGCTCATTTGCTGCCTCCTCCCCCTCCTCCTCCTCCTCCTCCTCTTCCTCCTCCTCCTCCATCTCTTTTAAACAGGGTCTCATGTAGCTCAGGCTGGCCTTGAGGTCCTTAAGTGGCTGAGGATGACTTTGAATGTCTGATCCTCCTGCCACCACATTCTAAGTGCTGGGATTACAGGCGTTCAGTGTTCTGGAGATCAAATCCATGGCTTTGTGGATGCTAGATAAGCACTGTTCCGGGTGAGCTACATCCTCTGTCCAAGCCCATTTGCTTCTGAGAGGCAATTTAAATAATGGCTGGGCACACGGCTTCGAAATCAGATTCCTGTTTTGCCACTCATATCTCACAGTGAGAATACATTAACGACCTCTCAGGGTTTCATGTTTCCTGTTCACTTCATGTAAGGATTCCATGAGAGAATTCAAATCAAGATGTGTACAGTGCTGGGGAGACATTCATTCTGCCCAAGCAAGATAAATGGAGCCAGTGCAGAGCCGAGGAGGATGAACAACCAATAACTTGATAGTATCACAGATGAGGAGACTGTGGCTCAATGAGCTTAAGTAGCTGTCAGGCCGTAGACTAGCAGGAGGTGGAACTAGTTCTAGATCTCATAGTTTTAGATGCAGTCTAGTATTATCTTCATACTGGACCACTGAGGTATATAAAGTTGATGGCTTGATCCAAAGCTAGACTATGGTGCTGCCACCTTGATGTTCCAGACCAAATGGTACATGTCATTGTGCCATGATCCCCACTAGGGATTATCCTGAACTTGTCTTTGGCAGTGAAATAGAATGTTGATATTTATGTGACTTTTTCATAGTATCCAATGCTCAGGCATCAAGAACTACTATTTTTACATTATAGGAGACATTCATTTTCTAAACAGGAGGCCCTTCTGACAGTAGCCTTATGTGGTCTGACAGTGGCAACACACTTAGACAAGTGATGGGTACTGCCTTTTCAGTCCGCATTGAATAGCCAGAAAGCTATTCTTCATGCTTTGAAAAGAGAGAGAGTAAATTTCCTTTGAAGCAGATTGTATTAGATAACCTGCATATTTGTTTAATTTATCCTTTTACTGGAGAGATTATATACACTTCTGTTATACAGTCTATATAGCTTGTGACTTATGCTTCATCTCTTGGACTGTATGACCCCTGCCTTGCTCTCCCAAACAAATCAACAAACAGTTTGTTTCATTTATCAAAATGTAACTCAAGGGCTGGAGACAGGTGGCTTAGCAGGTTAAAGTGCTTGTCACATGATATTGACAATCCAAGTTCAGTCCCTGGAACCCATGGTGGAAATAGAATCACTTCCCAAAAGTTGTCCTCTGACCTCCACATGTAAGCTGTGGCACGTGTGTGTCTGCACTCACACACACATCATACACATGTATACACACAATAATAATATTTAAAAATTGACTCAAAAATTACTTATTGAACTGTTACTTTAGGCCTAACCCTATGCTACAGACCTATGCCTCTTAAAACCTTATTAATGAGTCCTTAGGTTTTATATCACACTATTTTAAAGACAGTTATAATTTCCATTGTACAAAGTCTTTCCTCTAGCAGATCTATGAGCTTTAATAATTATTTTAGGATGGTGGGAAGATGGAGGTTAAAAAACAATTCATAGCCAAGAATGACCTTGTACAAGATCCCTGCCTCTGTATAAATGAGAAGAAGGGCTTGTGTTTTGTTAGGATAACACACTAAGGATGGAATATCAAGTTCTGAGCCAAAACCAGATAATGTAACTTTCAGATATTCTTGTATCATGCTGAAGTAACCCAAGGCCAGAGCAGGAGTGGCTAAATACAGCCTGTAGGCCAGATTAAGCCCACAAGGATAGTTTGTCCACGTTTGGCCCCCACTGAGAACAAGCCGCAGCACTCAGCTGTGGGTGGGTGCTGACTCAGCCTCTATTGGCACTCAAAACCCTGCCAGTGCCAAGGCCGGCTAGCTGCAAAGAGGAGGCAGGCCTGTGTAAACTGGGCCTCCAGGGCTCCTTTTGAATCTTATGGTCTGGGACTTGAGGATTCACAGAGCAAGGAGAGCTACGGGGCGTCTTGAGGACTCCTGGGACCTCAGTCGTCAGTGGAATGACTGTGTTTGCGAATCCTCAGGGCTTCACCTGGGCCTTGCACCAGTTATGTATAGCTGTTGTTGCCCTTTTCAGCAGCCCACTGCCAGTTACTCACTAGGAACCACTGTGCTCCTTGACCTGAATCAGGTGTAGACTAGAGGCCATGGCTGTCCTTTACTTAGCTCTGCAGTGGAAAGTATCTCTCTTCCATCATGAGCTACAGTTTTGTTCATGTAGTGTTTTCCTTCTGTGCTGTAGACACGAATCTTGGGAAGCTGGCTCTGACACAAAGTAGAGTTGAACAAACATACCACTGGACTCAGAGACAATGCTTTCCTCTGAGGCCAAAGATCAGTGCCTGGCTTCTTGTTCTGTTAGGATGAACTCTTTCCTAAAGTCCTCACAGTCCCTCATGCCAACAGGCTTCTGGAAGACTGCACTGTCAGCTGGATGGACACAGCCATATCTATTTGAACCTTGACAGTGGGAACAACTTAGGTCACAAAAGAACCGTAATATGCAAGTTACTCATGAGACATCGGTTTTGCCCTTCATTGCCCGATAGTCAATCCAATGTAAATAATTAGAGTCCTTCGACTTGACAATTATCAAGGAAGATCATATTAGGGAAATCGCAAAACTGTCTGAATATGACATGATATGGCATCAAGAAATGCTACCAAAGAGAAATAGGGAGGAGGATACGGAAGCAGTGATGGATAGGATGTAAAATACTAAGGGAAAAGTAACTGCAAACCATTTTAGGTTTACTTGAGAACTCCATTTTTGCAAAATGGTCACAACATGATGTATTTGTGTTTTGATATATAAATATAACTTTATATTTAGAAAAATCAATGTGAACAATAACAAATCTTCAGCCTGTAACTCTCAAAGAAAACCAATTGTACTAGAGAACGCAGAAGACTGCATGCCTAATTCTATCAGTCTCTTAACTTTCTCTTTCAAGGTTATCACCCTTCAGTGAAGATAAACACTACTAAAAGCCTGTCAGCCCTTTTTGAGACAGGAAAAAGGATTTGTTTCTCTGCTTGTCTCAAGGAGATAGATGTGGGCGCCAGTGGCCTTCTACAAGGCAGTCGATGAGCCTAAACAAGATGAAGTGGCAGCATGCTGATGGAGTATATTCAGAGGTGACAAGCAGCCTTGCAGACAGCGGTGTTTTCTTCATTATTCTGCAAACAAGACTTCAGAGGGTTCTTAAAACAGGAAAAAGGAAAAAGAAAAAAAAGTACTCTGCCAAGGTTAGAAGTAAGGAATGCATTGTGCCTCGAAGAGGACCTGACAGCACATGAGGACTCATGATTTTCTTCTGCCTCAAGGATATTGTCTTATTTAAAAAGAAAGAAAGTAGACTATCTTAAACAGCTAAAGTAGAAAATGAAATGGGCTTTAGATGATTTTTAAGGTTAGCATCAGATTTCTTTTGCAAAATATGCTACAATTCCCTTCTCAAAGGGTGAACTGGTAAGTCTTTGAACACTTAAGATGGTTACAGTTGTGAAGGTTTTTAACTTATTAGCTCATCCGGCTGCCTCTTTTAAGAGAATAGGAAGCTGAGACTCAGAGTATTAACTACTTTACTTGACTATCAGGGACGGAGTGCAGGCAGAACCAAAGGGTAGCTCTGTGTCCCCTGTCTTCTATTTTATTTTGTTACTCCAGGTCACAGTGATTGTGTTCTGTTATGCAGAATAGCAGAGCTCAGTGGGGGACTTCAGCAGGCTAGTCAACAAACAAGTCTTCTATGCTATCAAGGAGTGGTAACCATTTTTTTCCTTCTGCTCAGGCCCCTCCTACTGGCTGGAATCTAGGAGGGGCGTTCTTCACGGCCAAACATTTCCTGTGTGTATGACATTAGTACCCTCAAGAGGCCAACAGTGTTCTGTGAAGTAGGTGACACTATCCCCACTATATCCACTCTTAAACTCAGAATGCTCAATCAGTACTTAATGTTTTTATGTGAAGATTTTTGCACAACCTTCCATGAAACAGATTCTGATTTTAATTCCTTCAACTCTTCTCTCGCTGTTCTTTCCATGGCTCAGTGGCTTCCTGTATCCCTACACTGGACAGCTGGCAGGAAGTAGAGTGACATGTGAAGCTGATTGTCGCTTGCTGCTTGAACAACTTTCATTATTTTCAGTGGGTACAAATGGAATCATATGGCTGTAGTTGGACATCTTTTTGTTTCTGTCTCAAGGAAGCTTGAGCCTCTAGGGTAGTCAAGAATCTTGGCAAGAAATCTGTTTTGATTAACCAGCAATTGATATGGGAGTGCTTTTGGGAAAACGTCCTTGCTACTGTCTCATCAGTGGGTACCAATGGAATCATATGGCTGTAGTTGGACATCTTTTTGTTTCTGTCTCAAGGAAGCTTGAGCCTCTAGGGTAGTCAAGAATCTTGGCAAGAAATCTGTTTTGATTAGTCAGCAATTGATATGGGAGTGCTTTTGGGAAAACGTCCTTGCTACTGTCTCATTCCCTGGGTTCACCTCTCACTTGCTATGTGATTCTGGGCAAGGTACCCAATCCCTCAAAAACATATTTTCCTCATTTACAATATGGACAATAAGAGTAGTCACCTCAAGGGTCTGTTTTGAATAAAAAGGGAAATACTGCATTAAGACGCCTTATATCACTCTAATAACTGTTGCTAACATTCCCTGCCATTCCTTTCACAGGAGGCAATGATTACCGTAAAAAGACTGGTAAGAATTGGGGATTGCAGGAAAACCTGCAAAGATGATAAAACAACAAACAAACAAACAAACAAACAAAACCCAGAAACTTACATCCAGATTACACAGAGAATTCTTACAGGATAAAAATAAGAAGAAAAAAATGACCCAAATTCAAAGAAGGTCAAAGATCTGAGTAGTCACCAGAGAAGGTATGCAAGTTACAAATAGAGATGCTCATGAGTCACTCAGGAAGCAAAAATGTAAGCCAATTGCATCGGATCACACGCCCACAGAAAAGAAGTAATCAGAAAGATGTAAGGCCAGTATTGTTAGGGATGTGAGCGAGCTTGGAATTTTGTGCAATATGGAAGGAATGTAAAATGTAAATGGAAAATCAATTTGGCAGTTTATTCAAAGTTGAAAATATTCTTTCCTAGAATGTACCCAAGATAAATGAAAACATAAGTCCACAAAAATCTTCATGCTTGGGCTAGTGAGATGGCTTAGAGGGCAAAGGCACTTGCTGCTAAGTCTGACAACCTAAGTTTGATCTCCAGGACCCACAGGGTAGAAGGAGAGAACCTCTGGCTTCCACATGGGCTCTGTGTCATGAGTACACCCCATTATATAAACACACACACACACACACACACACACACACACCACTAAATAAATATAAAATAAAAAAACTTAATGTTCATAGTCATATTATTCAAAACAGACAATCAAAAAGTAGAAAAAGATTAAATATCTATCAGCTTATGAACAGATAAACAACATAAGATTATTTTACTGACTACTCAGGAATAAAAATAAGTGAATTAGTGATACAATGATACAAATGAACCTTAGAAACATGCGGAATGAAAGAAGCTATCCACAGGAACTACAGATGGTAAGATTCTGTTTGTGTGAAATTTCCTGCACAGCCCAATCTACGACTGAAAACAGCAGATCAGTTGTGTAGGTATAACTTGGGGTTGGTGGCAAATGGGCACTTGGGGACTTTTGTGATGGAAGTATTGTGAAAAAAATGTGGCTCTGGATGGAAAAATGTTATGTTTATCATAATTCTTTGCTATGTTTACATAAAGTAGATGAATCTTATGGTATGTGACCAAAGCTTGAGTAAAGCTACTTTAGTACTGGAGCAGGCGCTATGATGGTCACTGGTTGATGTTTGGCTTTCTACTATTGTTTGTTATTTTGGTAATGACTGTATCACCTTTCCCTCACCACAGAAATCAGTGGATGAATAGTTAGTACTCTGTTGTGCAAGAAGAAAAATTCTATTTCAGACTAAAAAATATTTATTTATGTATTTTTATTTGTGAGACTGCGTGCATATATGTGTGCAGGTGTATGCCAGAATAAGGTATGATGAGTTATCATCCTCTATCACACTCCTCTTATTCCATTGAGGCGTAGTCTCTCTGTGAATCTGGGGCTCCTTTTTTGACTATGCTGTAAACCAAATGCAGCTTGGGATTACAGGTGTTTGGAGGAATGTCCAGTTTGTTATAGAGGTACTGGGACTTGAACTCTGCTTCTCGTGGCTGCACAGCAAGTGCTCTTAACCATTGAGCCATCTCTTCAGCCCTCTCCAATGTTTTTGAGACAACCTTATGTATCCCAGCCTAGACTTGAACTCAGCATGTAGCAGATGATGATCTTGAACTCCTGATCTTCCTACCTCTACTCCAGAGTGCTAGGATTACAGGTATATGCCACCATGCCCAGTTTTATGAGGTGCGAGAGATTCAGCCTAGGGATTTGAATAGGCTAGGCAAGTACTGTGCCAACCGAACTACATTCCTTACCCTCAAACTTTCTTTTTTTAAATTTTTTTTATTATTTCTATTTTATATGTATGCGTATATTGCCAGCATGTCGGTAAGTGCACCCGTGTTGTGCAATGCCTGCAGAGGTCAGAAGAGGCTGTCAGATCCCCTGGGACTGGAGTTACGGACAGTTGTTAGCTGCCATGTGGGTGCTGGGATTCGAACTTGGGTCTTCTGCAAGAACAACCAGTGTTCTTAACCGCTGAGCCTTCTGTCTAGCCTGTCAAACTTTCTTAAGAAATGAAAAAGATAGTAAGTTGTCAGTAGAAATTCAAATTGAACTTCAGTCAGGGACCTGGGAGTCTCACTGATTGTGCCCGTGGTCCTGATGCTTTTCTCTGACTCAATACTTGTTTTTAGGTCAAGAGGAAGTCTTGTTCTACTCATGACAACTTTGTCAGAAACTGACCAACTTTGGGTTTTCTTTCTTTGGGAAGATGTTGAGTCCTTTGTGGATACAATCTGGATAGTTAGGAAATGTTGAACGAAATGGTTTCAGATGCATGAGAGAAGAATATATAAAGATATTGGAAACCCAAAGAGTTAGACTAGGGTGGACACGCCCCCTTTCCATCTCCCTGGCACCCATTCCAACTTTGGCATGACCAGATTTTGTTCTGGAGAGGAATAGATTCTATACATTTTGAAGAATGTGACAACGGAAGTGTATGATTGCAGTTCAACTAATCAGATGCCTTGCTTCATAAATGTGAAAACCAAGTCAACTACAGACAAGAATGAAGTAGGTTTGAATAGATTCTTTCAAGAGGAATGCCCTGATGACATCTGGAGCTGGTTGTGTTCTGGCTCTTCAACATTCCTGTCAACTGTGAGAACTCTTGCAAATATGCCTACCAAGTTTCTTTTTACCTAGACAGTACATATTTAGTAAAGCAACAACAAGCCTTAACAAAATGAGCTAGTAAATCTCTTTTAAAATCTGAAAAAGATAATTGATGACTTTGTATTTTAGGCATTCTGCTGGGTTCCTGGTCATCTCCCTGCATTTTTTTTGTTGTTCCTGAGCAAAGATGAGAGCGCTTTACATGAGACTATATCTGCATGAGAGTCATTTATCATTGGTCAAGAGTGTGAATGTTAAGACAGCAGAAGAGTGACAGCGAGAGTGTCAGCATGCAGTGTGAGCCCTTCCCGAGTGTGTGTATTGCAAACTCAGAATTATGGCTTAGAAAACAGAGCTTGCAAGAATATGATTTATAGAGCTGTGGGAGCAGAATGATTAAAAACATCCCTTCAGTGAAGAAACTAGTTAAAAACTGAGTCTTGATTTAAACAGGAAATGGTTTTAATGGGAGAAAAACTGTAAGATAAATCAGACCTTAAAGTTCTCTCTTTTGATTCAAGCACTACCTTGTTTTTTTTTTTTAATTTGATGATGAAGAAAACTACTGCAACAGCGCTAAATAAAACACCATTAAATTTTTAAAAATTACATTAATTAATTAATTTTTGTGTGTGCACAATGTCCATGTGGAGACCAGAGGACAACCTTCTCGAGTTCGTTCTCTCTTTTTAAAAAATACTTTTCTTATTATTTTATATATATGCGTATTATGCCTGCATGTATGTAAGTGCACCCTTTTCAGAAGATGGCAGTGGATCCCTTGGAGATGGAGTAATGAACAGTTGTGGCTACCATGTGGGTGCTGGGGTTCAAACCTGGGTCCTCTTCAAGAGCTTAACTGCTGAACCATCTCTCCAGCCCCGAGTCTGTTCTCTTCCACTGTGTGGGTCCTAAGGATCAAACTCAGATTGTCAGGCTTGGTGGCAAATGCTCTTATCCACTGAGCCATCTCACTGGTCCACACTTGCCTTTTAAAAGATGAAGCTGAGCCAGCCTCTCAAGGAAGATTAAAATTTGGTTCTGCTCAACAGTAATTTTCAGATTCTTAGGATGTGCTTTCCAGCCATACTTGTCAAAGGAATAAAAAACTGTTCTCTTACTGTATTATCCAGCCAGGACACCAGTCTTTTGGTTTTCAACATCATGAAATATTTGGCTAACTGGGAGAGGACAGAAAACATGACTGGTAAGGCTGGAGAGATGGCTCAGTAGGTAGGAGCACTTGCACAAGCATCAGGGCCTGGTTTGGATCCTAGTGCTCATGCAAAAAGTGGGGTACCTGTAACCTCAGTGGTGTGAAGGGTGGAGACAGAGGATCCCTGGGGCCTGTTGGCCAGCAGCCTAGCTCCACAGGCCCCAAGAATGCCGGCCCACCGGGAATAAGGCAGAGTGAGACCAGGATACCAGTTATCCTTTTCTAGCCTCCATGTATACGCACACATAGGTGGGCATACTACACATACACACACACACACACACACACACACATATACACATGCACATATTGAAAGATACACACAAAAATAAAATAAAATAAAAACTCTGAAAGCATGACTGGCACAGAAAAAAAAATATGGTTCAGAAACAACAGCTTTTTAGATGCAACAAAAGTTAAAATTAGGACCGAAGAGATGGCCCAGCGGTTAAGAGCACTGACTGCTCTTGCAGAGGATCCGGGTTCGATTTCCAGCACCCACATGGCGGTTACGAACCATCCTTAACTCCAGTTTCAGGGAAATCCAAAGCTCTCTTCTGACCTCTGTGGCATTGCATGACACGAGTGCACTTACATACATGCAGGCAATACACACATACACATAAGACAAAAATAAAAAAACAAAATAAAACAAAGTTAAAATTAATTCAGGCTTGATTATCTATAAAAATTTGGAATATTTTTAGAGATGATCCTTTTATTTTCCTCACTCTTTTGTTCAAGGTGAAAAGCATAAAAGTGACTCTGACCATTTCTAGACTGTAAATGACTTGAAACATGGTTTCTATTTCTGCAGTCTACAGCCTCTGCTTCTCTGGGACAGAGCTCTTTGCTAATTTTCTTCCCACCAGGTGAAGCTTAAAGTGAGGCCTTAGGGTGGGTGAAGGGCAGACACACCTGTTAGGCCACTGTTATGCAAATAGGAAAATCACAAACAAAGTAATATTTTCATATAATACATATCAATTATAAAACCAGTTCTATTTTGTCATAATTCCTAGGATTTCATGAACAGTAGATTTGCATTTGGAACTATGCAAACAGTGTAATCTCGATGTTGGAATATTGATTTCATTAAACCACAGTCATTAGCTTTCCTATTGAAAATATCTAACATATGATTATTTAAGGGTATTTAAAACATGCTTGGTGGTTTAAGTAGGATGTCAGTATGGATTATAAGTGTCAGTCAAGTCTAAATTTCAATATCAATAACCTTTAACTATTTTCTTTTCAAGATCAGCATACTTCAATTACAAGTTAAAAATCATGCAATATTGCACTGAGAAGTGAATAAGAACCTTCCATATGTGTTCTGTGATGAGGTGGGATTAGTGCTCCTGTGTGAGTGTTACCACCAGTCTTAAGCCAAGTGCTGTACCTCTGTGAAGTGCCAAATCCCTGACCTGAAATCAGATTCTGTCATGTTTGGTTTGTAATTAGTTGTTATTCTCAGCAGCCAGTTAATAGAAGACAGCACCCAACTTTCACTTTCCCTTGCAACCCTGAAGCCCCTCTACTGGAGAGTCGGGAGTAGGCTCAAGGACATAACGGGGAGCTGGCTTATTCAAAACAAAGAATAAAAATGCTACTTCGGTGCTGGGGATGTAGTTTACTTGGAAGAGTATTTGCCAAGCATGCAGGAAGCCATGTGTTTTATGCCCAGGACCACATAAACCAGGCATGGAGGTGTACACCTGTAATCTCAGGACACAGCAGATACACACGCAGGAGGATCAGAGTTCAAGGTCATCATTGTCTGCATGCTGTGGTTGAGACCGCCCAGGGCTACATGAGAGCTACCTAAAAGAATTCCTTCCTTTCTCTTCCTCCTCTTCCTCACTCCCACCGTGTCTAACCCTCTCACATCCTTCTTCCTCCCCAGTGTCATTGATGGAAGGGAGTCTCAGTTTAGAGTGCTATTCCGTTTCATCTGTCCTCATACCGCCATCATTAGTTGGGTCATCCAGGAGGTTTATGTTCTAAGAGAGAAGACTGAGTCTACAAAGGCAGCTTGCCTCTTGGGAATTCTGATTAGTCCATGGTTTTTAATCTCTTTCTCTCTAGTTATTGGGTATGGCTAGGTGCTGATCCATCTTTTTATACTTGGCATAGCTATTACCTAATTTTTAATGGGCGATTATTCTTTTTGTGTGTGTATGTTTTTTTAATTATTTATTTAATAACCACATACTTAGAAGAAGCATTTCATTACAACAGCATTGACATATTCAATAACAATTTGCAGAGCTAAGATGCATTTCTTTCAAAATTGGCTGTAAATTTTTAGGTTTACAGTTGAATTAATACGATTAT
>NW_008340588.1:1028068-1028775 GCF_000622305.1 Nannospalax galili
TTGATTATTACTAGTTACAGACGGTTACTTTCTGAGCTCCTTTGCATCTGAGCATGGATATAAAATTGTGAGGTTGATTTCAGTGGTAATATTTTTCACATCTACTAATTATTAAGGAGCAAATTTTTGTGCTTTGAAGAATTATTTTTTTAATCATTTAAAAATTGTTTTAATAACTACATGATTAGAAGAAGCATTTCACTACAGCTTTAACACATTCAGGAATACACTCCAGAGCAATGACACATCTCTTTCACAAGCGGGTGCAAGTTTCTAGGTTCACAGTTGAATTAATACAGTTGTACAATATTGAACTCAGTATAGCCCTATAAGACATTAAATTGAATGAGTTTTCAGCCTTTAAAAAAGATCTCCATTTCATTTTAGAATATAGTGTTCCTTGAAGAAAGACTCATTGTTTTTGCTACTAACACTGAGATGTTGGTGCATGCATCTCTAATCTGTATGTATTGGATTATTACTAGTCAATTAAGTTGCACTTGGATCCTTGGTGCCTGTGTATGTTTATAACGTCATTGGGTAGATTTCAATGGTAATGTTTATCACCTCTACTAATTAGCATGACATAAATTTCCATGCTTCTTCCTCAAATATAATACATTTTTTAGTTTATTATTTATTTAATAACAACATACTTAGAAGAAGCATTTCATTACAACAGCATTGACATATTCAATAACAATTTT
>NW_008340588.1:1028906-1029900 GCF_000622305.1 Nannospalax galili
GGTGAATCTAGTAAGCCTATCTAGAGGTCTTTGTTTCAGGAAGGTCAGCTGTTCCTCATCTAGCAGCAATCAGTTTTCAATATTTCTTTAGATAAGATTGGGGTCTGTTGTTCATTTTCCCAGTTTTATGCTGGCTTACTATCTGGGAGTTCCTTGGGCCACTCTGGCCAACAACTCGAAAAAAGGTATCTCCTATTTGGCATTGCTGCTTGTTATGTAGCCTTTAGCTGTGCATATGGACTCTCAAGAAATTGAATTGGCCCCTATAATATTTGATTATACTTTTCTTTTGGATGTTTAAAGTCATAGAGTTGGCCCAGATAAACCAATTTATTTTTACTCTTAAGGTCCTTTGAGGATCTGTTCCTCAGGGATCACATGGGCTTTGGAGGAGCCCCTGGCTCCTTTCTTTTACCAGTTCTGCCTATGTGAAGATAAGTCAAAGGTCCTACTCGACCATGGTTGGTGTTGCTTGGAAGGATGGAGGAAATGTTTCCTCTGTGCTGACCCTCCTCTTTGAAGACTGCACACTGGTTCAAGTCCATCTGGTACAGTCTCCTTGGCCTCCTTGATCAAGAGAACAGGTGATCCACCACAGTTACAGGACATTTTGAGAGATGCTCATAGTCCCCTGGAATTAGTCGACCTAGGAGGCCTAGGAGCAAAAACTTTCCTTTATGTCCCTCTGACCAAATTATTATAGGCCTCAAAGTATGTCTGTTAAACATCCAAGAAGGTTAGTTCTACCAGTCTGGTACTTTTAATTACTGTGTGTCATGTAGATAAATCTTGGGCAAAGATCAATTGTTCTCAGATAAACACTACCTAGACATATTTCTTGATCTGCTATGTATAAATTGTCAGTACGTTGTTGGAGTAATATGGTTCCCTCTGTTTTTTAAAACTAGCTAGGCATTATTTATCTCTCACATTGTCTAGATTGAGGAAGACATCAGAAGATGGAAAGACCTCCCATGCTCATGGATTGGAAGAA
>NW_008340588.1:1031594-1031958 GCF_000622305.1 Nannospalax galili
CTTTTGTAGATTAATTTTGTAACCTGTGACTTTAATGAACATTTTAATAATTCCTAGGAGTTTTCTGGTGGAATATTTGCATCTGTTAGAAATACATATCATCTGCAAAAAGATCCCTTTTTTATCTCTTCTTTTCCAATTATTGCTCCTTTAATTTCCTGCTCTTGTCTAATTGCACTTGTAAGAGTTTCAAGTACCATGTTAAAGAGAAATGGGGATAGTGGACAGCCTTGTCTGGTTCCTGATTTCAATGGGAATGCTTCCAGTTTTTTTCCATTGAGAATGATGTTGGCTGTGGGTTTGTTATATATGGCTTTAATTATGTTGAGGAATGTTCCCTCCAGACCAGTTTGTTCTAGGACTT
>NW_008340588.1:1032018-1048381 GCF_000622305.1 Nannospalax galili
ATGTGTTTTTTGTCTTTGAGTCCATTTATATGATTAATGATGTTTATTGACTTACGTATATTGAACCATCCCTGCATCTGGGATAAAGCTGACTTAATCATGGTGGATGATCTTTTTGATGTGTGTCTGTATTTGGTTTACAAGTATCTTTTTGAGAATTTTTGCATCTATGTTCATTAAGGATATGTGTCTATAGTTTTTTTTTTAAGGTTTCTTTACCAGGCTTTGGTATGAGAGTGATGCTGGCTTCATAGAAGGAATTTGGAAGTTGTCCCTCCATTTCTATTTTTTTGAATAAATTAAGTAGTATTGGATGAAGATCTTCTTTAAGTGTCTGATAGAATTCTGCTGTAATTCCAACTGGTCCTGGGCTTTTTTTAGTCGGGAGGTTTTGTATTACGGTTTCAATTTCTTTTTGTAATATGTGTCTGTTTAACCTGCTAATCTCTTCTTGGTTTAGTTTTGGTGATTCCAATGCTTTTAGGTACCTGTCCATTTCTTTTAGGTTTTCAAATTTAGAAACATATAGGTTTTTATATTATTCCCTTATAATATTCTGGATCTCTTTGGTGCCTGTTGTGATGTTTTCCCTTTCATCTCTGATTTTGTTGATTTGGAGGTGCTCTTTCTTTCTTTTGGTTAACTGGGTTAGTGGTCTGTCAATCTTGTTTATCTTTTCAAAGAACCAGCTTTTGGATTTGTTGATTCTTTGTATTGTTTTCTTTGTTTCCATTTCATTAATTTCTGTCCTGATTTTTGTTATTTCTTCTTATCTGCTGGGTTCATTTTTTTTCAAGTGTGTTGAGTTGCAACGTTAAGTCATTTATTTGTGCTCTTTCCTATTTTTTGATGTAGGTACTTAGAGCTATAAACTTCCCTCTAAGGACCGCTTTCAGAGTGTCCCAGAGGTTTTGTTGTGTTGTATTCTCCTTTTCATTTAGTTCCAGGAATGCTTTTATTTCTTTCTTAATTTCTCTTTTGACCCATTCATCATTCAGGAGTGTGTTGTTTAATCTCCATGTGTTCATGCGGTGACTAGGGTTTTTTCTGGTGTTGATTTTAAGCTTTATTGCATTGTGGTCTGATAGAATGTATAAAATTATTTCAATCTTTTTGTATTTGTCGAGGTTTGTTTTATGCCCCGTATATGGTCAATTTTGGAGAAGGCTCCATGGAGTGCTGAGTATAAAGTATGTCCTTTGGTGCTTGGGTGGAATACTCGGTAGATGTCTATTAAGTCCATTTGATATATGGTATTGTTTAATTCAGATGTCTCTCTGTTAACTCTCTGCCCTGTTGACCTATCTAATGGAGACAGTGGGGCATTGAAGTCTCCTACTATTAATGAGTTGGGGTTAATCTGGGTCTTAAAGTCCTGTAGTATTGTTTTTATGAAGTTGAGTGCACCAGAGTTTGGTGAATGTATGTTCATGATTGTAATATCTTCTTGATTTATTGCTCCTTTGATCAGAATGAAGTGTCTTTTTTTATCTGTTCTGATTAGTTTTAAAGTCTATTTTGTCAGATATTAGAATTGCTACACCTGCTATTTTCTTTGTAACATTCTCTTGGTGTATTTTTTTCCATCCTTTCACTTTAAGATAGTGTCTGTCCTTGAAAGTGAGATGAGTTTCTTGAAGACGACAAAAAGATGGGTTTTGTTTCTTAATCCATTCACCTAGTCTGTGTCTTTTGACTGGGGAGTTCAATCCATTAAAATTTGAGGTTATTAATGAAAGTTGAGTATGGAATCCTGTCATTTTTATTTCTGTTTACATTCTTGATATAGCTGTACTTTTCCTCAGTTATACCTTCATTGACTTTCTTCCCGTAACCCCTTGGGTATAGTCATTCCTTTCTTCAGCTCTTTGTATTGCTTCCAGAACTCTCTGAAGGGCTCATTTTGTGGACATGAATTCCTTCAGACTGTTTATGCCATGGAAAATTTTTCTTTCCCCTTCGACTATAATAGACATTTGGCTTGGTATAGTAATTTGGGTTGGCATCTGTGATCATTTAAAACTGGGAATACTTTGGTCCAGGCTCTTCTGGCTTTCATAGTTTACACGGAAAAGTCAACTGTAATGGGAAGACTATTCTATTTTCCTAAACTCACCCCATATCTCCACAGCACTGGGGATGAACCTCAGGGCCTCATGCATGCTAGGCAAGCATTCCATCTCTGAGCTTATGTTTCAACCCAATATCTATAACTAATATTTCTATATCTATATCTATAACTAATATTTCTATATCTAATATTTCTTCTCAAGTAGAGAAATGAATAGCCATAATTTATGAGCAGAATATCTAAAGAGAAATAAAATCAGTATTTTATAACCAGATAGATAGTCAGGCGTGGTGGTGCATGCCTTTAATCCCAGCACTTGGGAGGGAGAGGCAAACAGATCTCTGTGAGTTCAAGACTGGCCTGGTTACACAGCAAGTTCCAGGCCAGCTGGGGCTACAGGGAGATCCTGTCTCTAAAATACAAAACAAAACAAAAAATAACCAGATAGATAGATACTGATACAGTCCAACCATAAACATATTATTAGTTTCCATTTATGAAGAGAATATGTAATATGAGAATTTATTTTCACTGAAATATTTATTTTGTTTGAGATGAGTGCTTACTATGTAGCCTTGGCTGGTCTGGAACTTGCTATGTAGATGAAGCTGGTCTCAAAATTTATTTTTTTGTGTGTGCTCACCTACATACATGCTTTCCAAAGCATACTGTGAAGGTCAGAGTATGACCTTTGGGAGCTGGTTTTGGTTCTCTCCTTCCACCATGTGGGTCCTGGGGATTAAACTCTCGTCATCAGACTTGGTGGCAAGTGCCTTTACCTGGTAAGTGTCTTATGGCCTGAAATTAATTGCTTAAATTAGGTTTTTAGGTAAGCATACAAAGTAATAGGCTTCACTATTGCATTTGCATACGTGCTTTTGCCCTTTGCTGCCATCCAGTCTTCTCCCCCAGTGCCCTTCCCTGTGCTCCCTGTCCCACCTCTAGCTAGTCTGTTTCCCTCCCCAGTTACAGTTACATCCCCCTTTGCCTTCTTATCACACGTACTCTCTGATTCTGTTCTCTTTTAAAGATCTCTTAACTATCTTGATCCCCTCTCCAGTTTCGTGACCTAAACACACACACACACACACACACACACACACACACACACACACACAGGAATACACACATATGACAGATTCTTATGTCTAAGTTCTGCATGAATTTGGCATTATAATTCTCTCTCTGATATTCCCCTTTTGGACTTCACCATTTGTTCCTCATAAAGTCCTTATTCCAACTCTCTTTAAACTCCCTACCTTTCTGATAATATGTTGACTTCATTTAGAGAAAACATGTGATATCTGTCTTTCCGGGTCTTTTGTTGATGTTATTGTTAATATAATGATTTCCAGTTCTATCTATTTTCCTAGAAATGTCACAATTTCATTTTTCTTTATGACTGCAAAAAATCTTTTGTGTACATGTAACACATTTTCTTTATCCATTCATCTGTTGATGGACATCTAGTCTGGTTACATTTCTTGGCTGTTGTGAATAATGTAGCAATAAACATAGATTTCACTGAAGATTTTAAATAAATACATAAGAGGCTAGAGAGATGGATCAACAGGTAAGAGCACTGGCTGTTCCTACAGAGGATCCGGGCTCTGTTCCCAGATCTCATATGGTGGCTAACAACCTTTTGTAACTCCAGTTCCAGGGGATTCAATACCCTCTTCTGACCTCCACAAGCATTGCATGACACCGTTGCACTTACATACATGTAAACAAAACACTCATACACACACACACACACATACACTTATATGAATATGCGTGTGTGTGTGTGTGTCGCACTTACATACATGTAAACAAAACACTCATACACACACACACACACACACATACACTTATATGAATATGCGTGTGTGTGTGTGTGTGTTACTCTCATGTGGAGGTCATAGGACAAATGTTTTTGGGAATTGCTTCTTTTCTACCTTGTTGGAGACAAGGCCTGTTCTCAGCTGCATAATCTGGCTAGTCAACCAGGAAGCTTCTGGAAAGACTTCTGTTGTGGCTCCCATCTCCCAAAAGGGGCAGAGGCTCCCTGGGTTTACAGACACTTGGGCTTTTACTCAGGTTGTCAGGCTTGTGATACAAGTACTACAAGATGCCACTGAGCCATTCCCATCCCTACACTTTTGTTTTATGGTTTTAATGCAGTCCTTCCTCAAGTCATGCAATAAACTAAATTGCTTGTGAAGGCCCCCTTCACCTTTATAATGACATTTAAAAATTATTAGTGACTTTGTGAATTTGAACAAGAGAAAGAAAACTGACAGCATTGCTTCAAAGAAAAGTTTAGTCTAATTTTACAAGGCTCCATTTCTTTAATCTTTTTTGATATCCTGAAGTTTCAAAAAGGGAAACGTCAAGTGGGTAATTTTCTATATGTTATTAAAAGACATTGGAGAGCCAGGCATGGTGGCGCAGGCCTTTAGTCCCAGCACTTGGGAAGCAGAGGCAGGCGGATCGCTGTTAGTTCAAGGCCAGCCTGGTCTATATAGTGAGTTCAGGTGAGCTGGGACTCCAGGGAGACCCTGTCTCAAAAAAACAGGACAAACAAACAAACAAAAAAAAGACATTGGAGAAGTTGACAGCATCAAGCAGGTCAAGAGGTAACGAAAGGACAAAAAGTAAATGGGAGAAGGAATAGGGAAAAGAACAAGGTGGGCAGGAATTTACATGCCATTTTCCTTGGATCCAATCAAGACCATTCCAGTGCTCCAACAGGGGCTTCAGGAGTCAACTTTGGCACAGGGGTTATTGTGATCACTATGAACAAAGCAGACAGATTGTTGTTATTTGACCATTTTGGAGAAAGGTTCATATTTTCAATTTCTCTTTTCTTGATGGAATATTGTACATCTGATTTAACATAATGACTTCAGAACTGTAATTCTCTGTCTAATTTTCTCCTCTTGGACCTCACCATTCTCTCCTCATAACTTCCTTCCTTATTTCAACTCTTTTTATACTCCCCACCTTCCTGATAATATGTTGACTTCATTTTTGGAATAAAATTAGATCTGTCTGAAGTAGCTTTAATTTAATGCTTAACTTTTGTGGGAGTCTGGGACTAAGTTTAACATTTACATACATTTGCAAGAACTTTCCAGATGTTATTTTAGGAATATTGAGAAGAGCTTATTCCTTCTGTGCTCCCTCCTACACCAACCCATTTCTCCTTGATTTGATTGCTAAAGACTGAGATTTGATTGTTAATGTTATGAATGTTGTGAACGAGGCTTTATGGGTGGGTTTGCTTGTTTGTTTGTTGAGGCAGAAGCTTATTACATAATTCTGGCTGGCTTTGAATTTGAAATCCTCCTACCCCACTTCCAGAATGCTGGGTTACAGACATGTACCCCAACATATAACTCAGGGGCTGGCTTTTGAGAATGGGGTATAGATTAGGAACAATTACTGAGCATGGCGGCCCATGCCTTTAATCCCCAGCACTTGGGGGAAGAAAGAAGAGGCAAGCAGATCTCTATGAGTTTGAGTCCAGCCTGGTCTACATAGCAAGTTCTAAGCTAACCATGGCTACATAGTGAGATCTTGGTAAAAAAAAATCCTAGAGAAAAACCTATTTCTGTCACTTCCCTAGACCAAGATAACTTCTTACTGTATTCTAAATATGTACCCTTATATTTATAGGCAAGTGCAAGTGTACCTCTCACCACTCATCAAAGAAGCTTCTTTTTTGCAACAGAGGGAGACTATTATAAAGTTCCATAACTGGTCAAATGAAGAGAGCATGTGACTATGAGATTCCCAGCCCTAAGTAACACATCTACAGTGGAACCTCTACACCTAAGGCTCAAAGAACATCAGGGAAGAGGGGTTCAAAAGGATGTAAGAGCCAGAGGGACAAGACAACTGCTGCTATTTAATGCATTGTAGATATGATACGGAAGGTACACCAATGAAATCTCCACAGCATCACAGCCTAACTAGAGCTGCATAATGACAGAAATAATTGATATGCCAGTTTGGATGGAGATAAGCTGTCATGGGTCCTACCTCAAAATGAAGAGCTACAGACAATCAGTGGATGCTGAGGGAGGTAGAATTAGTTTTCTGCAGGGTTTTGCTCCCTGAGAAGTTATGTAATACCAAGTGAGCAGCCCTAAACACACAAGCACCACAAGATGGACATGGTGCATTACATATACATACATACATACATTTATAAATATATGTAAATATATATATAAATGTATGTATATATATGTAATAATAATAATCAAAGAGGAGGACTGGAAGTTGAGAGGGAGTGGGGGGACATGGGAGGAGTTGGTGGGAGACTGGGTGGGATGGAAATGCTGCAAAGACAATACTTATGTATAAATTCTCAAAAATAAAAAAATTGAAAATAAAGGCACACCTAGGACAGGCATGTGGCTAAGTGGCAAAGTGCTTTGCCTAATATGCAGAAGACGCCTCAGAGTCCTGCAAAAGCAGAACAAAACACCGAAACCAAAGCCAAAAAAACCCAGAAGAGCAAGCGTTCTGGTGCATATGTTGTGGCCATGTGTTGATGGAAAGGCTTCTGAACGCACATGGTCCAGTCTGCCACTTGGAGTATTTAACCATTCTGCACCTTAGTTGTCTCAAAAGCAGTATGAGATAATGCTGATCTGGTTTACTTAGCAGGATTATTTGGAGGCTCAAATGAGAATAGATATTTAAACAGTAACATTCTATGCCAATAAAAATGGTGAATGGCGCCATAAAGGGGAAGGGAAATGTGGTCAAGGTGTTCTGTACTCATGTCACAGTTAAGGAATCCCCCTCTACAGTCTACTGAGAATTTTGACAAATAAACTGACTGGATTCATACATTGCCTCCTATCTCGAAAGCAAGCCACGTTTCCCTTTGCTTTCCTTCTTCAAGCCTGTCCTTGCTAACATAGCTTCAGTTTCTTTTTGACAGCTGAGGGACCAGTGTAAGGAAGGGCTATATCCATCTTAGGAAGAAGGGAGGAAATATTTTATCACACAATTCGACCTTTGCCCTGAAGGTTTGGTTTAGTTTGAAGCCTATTTAGCACAGAATTTCTCATTTTAGAGAAATACATTGTGGATTAATATGGCATCGATTTGAATCCTGCTGGTCCTTAATAGCTGAGTCATTTAGAAAGATCTTTAGCTCTCATTTTCAGAGAGTAGCAATCTCCCTTCCAACAGGGCCAGTTCGTCCCTCCTCCCCTCTGGACACACTTGACAATGTATGAAAATGGTTTTGGTTGCTGTGACAGATTGGAAGTGGGAGGAATTTCTAATGGCATCTTTGGTGGGTACAATGCTGGAATGCTGTTAAACATCCTAAGATAACTGTTGTGGTTTGCTCTTTTCCTATGGTATGGCTGCTGTTGTCTTGAAATTAGAGCAGATGTGATTTTCTAGATGAAACCTTTACAAGATTGGGCCTCATTCAGCACATGAGGAAGCACATAATACCCTTCTCCTCCTAAGGAGTGTATAACTAGTTAATGATTGCTAGGGATGGAGACTTTTCTTGGAGGGTTACTGACGTTACAGGTGGTTAGCCACCTGTAAGTTGCTCATGCTCCTGTAAGTACTGCCTCGCCCATGCTCCTGTAAATAACTCCAATTAAAGTCATTGGTTCACCTAGTTGGACTTGGGTGGAATCATTTATTTGGTCCGTCATTGGTGCCATCTCTGGGGTGAATAACTGTTTGACCTAGACTCCCCTGGAAAAGCCAATGCAGCAGATGCACAGAGCAGCCTTGCAAAACTGAATTATCAGGCCCTACATGTCAGTGGTGCTGAGGTTGTGAACTGTGAACCAGAGGCAAGGAGGCAATTCTAGGCTGCAAAAACATCAGAGAAAAATGGCAACTGGAAAGTTTAGAGGGCAAAAAAATGGACAAAATGATGTTTAAATTCCCAAACCAAATGGATGAACTTGGGATTTTTTTTTTCTTTTTGCCAATGTTTAGATAGACTATTGGGAGGTGATATTTTAAGAATAAAATACTATTGGAAAAGAGCAGGGCTACAGTTAATTAGAACATAAACAAGCACATTAGGCATTTGACTGGAATTTTCCCTCCTGCCACCCACCTACAGTGCATTACTAAAACTGGAAACCTTGGAGCAGGATGGTGAGAAAGCTGTCATTGTGAACAAGTGTCATGAGGGGGAAGTACGGTGAAGAAGCCTAAGAGAGTATTTCTGTGAGAGGATGGAAATGGATAACTATAATATGACTTACCAAACATTACTATTTGGCAAATTCCTAATTTATTCTGGCAGTCTGTTTAACCATATGCACAGACTCCCGAATATGATTCAAATGTTAAGTCCTAATTTTAAAACTCGAATTCAAAGCAATTTTAAGTAAGCTTGTTGAGAACGAACATGAATGCAAGGCATGTCAATTTTAATTTTGGACCAGGTGTAAGGCTCTGAGAACTATTATCAAGTATACTTGCATTACAAATAAACAATAGTAGACAACATTTTTTAAAGATTACATTCTGTCAGCTTGAATTATCCAGTAATATGTCACAGCTACCTAATCTCTTTATGAATGATTTTGAGAGCATTTAAAAATATAGAGCGCATTATAGGCCTTCTAAACTCTTAGGATTGATTTTGTGGGCTTCATTAGCACCTTTCTTGTTTCAACAAGCTTTCTTTGTACATATTGAATTATTGGAGTCAACTAACTTGGTCAGTGTGCTGTGCAGGTCACCACATATGCCCCTTTGTTTAAATTAATCAGCCTCAGGAAAGGAGAAAGACAATTCAATTCTACCAACTGAATCCAGGAGAAAAATGAATACCTCAAAGCAAGTGTGAAATTTTTTCCAGTTGGCATGCTCAGCGAATGGAGCTAATAATAGCCTCTTGAATTTTCTGTCGAGCAGATCAATATATCTCTTTATTCATTATGGTCTATATTGTAACATTCATTCATTCCTTCATTATTTATCCACTTACCATTTATTGAAAACTTAAATTTATGCTTAGTCACTGCACTGTGAATGGGGATAAAGGGATTTCTTAGAACCTGCTCATAGCTCAGTGGGAGAGACTGACATTCCAAGTACAATGAAATGGCTCATGCATTCCAGAAGATGGTTATTCATGAAGGAAGGTTGGAGCCAGCCAGCCAGCCTGGGACAAGAAGACTAGGCCATAAACCTGGAAGGACATTGAGATTTCTTTTGAAAAGGTATAGCTGAGTTAGAGTGGCCATAGAACAGAGATGGGAAGTGGCCTTATTCTACATATATTGCAAAAGTACTGCCTTATTTAGTGACACAGACTTGAAGAGAAAAACTCAGATTGACTTTCAGATTTCAGTGAGAGAACTGGGTTATAGCTGTTTCTTGCTAAGATTGAGAGGACCAGGCATGTTAGAAGAGGAATTGTGCTTTGTTTATGAGATGAAAGATGTGGAATGGCAACTGGGTATCCAAGTGACAACTGAGATAGATAGCTGGGATAAATTAGCTTGGCATACAGGGGAACAGTCTGCACTGGAGATTTGTATTTGAGAGTCTCAAGCAAACAGCTTGTGTTTAAAGACATCAAACCAAGATAATTCTCTAAAGAGCAAATATAGACAGCAAAGAGGAGAGCTCTACCCATCAGTGAAGTAAGGGCAGAGGCCAGGACGGTGAAGGTGCAGCAAAGGAGATGGTGTGGGGGGTAGGTGGGGGGTGGGGGGAACCACTGCCACAGGCACATAATCCCTGCTATCCAGGGCCCCAAACACTTGAGATCTGGCCTTAAGATGAGAGAGACAGACTGTGTCAAAGGTTCCCAATAGTCTTCAAAACATGATGGCTGAGAATTAAGCACTGAGTCGACATGAATGTCACTGTGATCTTGTTATGATCAGCTTTGATTGGAAGTTTGGGATAAAACACGGAATAAAGAAGGTTCAGGAGAAAGAAATGGTTCAGGTGAAGAAATGGGCAGAGGACATGTAGTCAGTTCTTTGAACATGTCTGCCTTGAAACATGGTGCAGAAAAATGATGCAGTAGCTGGAAGGCTGGAGGCAGCAGAGTACCAGAAATTTTGAGGTTCTGGAAGGTGGGTAAAGAATGGAGACATTCTGCATATTTACAAGCTAATGAAACCCTGTGGTCGAAAAGAGAAAGCAAACAATGCAGTCCAGAGGCCAAACTTTCTATAGAGGAGACCTGAGAAGGTTGAATCCTTTTTACAGATGTAGAAGCTGGCTTTACCAGCTGTACAAATAGTGCGCGTGTTGCATCGGGAGCAGAAGCAGAGGTGACAGGTGCATGTGCAAAGCACGGCTAACAGATTAGGAGGTGGGAGCATGCTCCAGTATCTGTAAGCCCAGGCATACACAGGAGAATCCTTTTCTTCCTTCTGCTTTAACCGTATAATCTTCCTGAAAGCCTAGAATGTACCAAGTCTTGGCTGCACTTTAGATTCCCATGGAGAGTTCTGGAAAAATTATGATTTCTAGTACCCATCCGCAGAGTGAATTGATCTGTGTTATGGTGTGAATGTGAAATGTCTCCCATATGCTCACATGTTTGAGCTCTTGGTTCCCAGCTGGTGGCGCTGTTCAGGAAGACTGTGGAACCTTTAGGAGATGAAGCTTTACTGCAGGAAGTGGGCCACTGGGGGTGACCTTGAGTTGTGTATCCTGACCCCACTTTTTATTCTCTCTCTGCTCCCTTATTGTGAACTCAAAGTAACTAGCCATCTCCTGCTGCCAAGCCTTCTCTATCATGATGGATTGTATGCCCTCAAACTGTGAATCAAAACAGTGCCTTCCTCCCTGAAGTCATTTTCTGTTTTGGTCACGTATTTGGTCAGTGCAATGAGAAAAGTAGCTACACAGTCTTGACACTGATGTAAGAAATAGCCTAGGCACTGAGAACTACAACCACAGGTCTGGATAGTATAATGGTCTGTGCATTGTGAGTGACTACTAAAAAGCCAGGCTTTTCTATTGCTGGTAGGATGGGAGCAGTACTGTAAGAAATGGGCTTCTAATGTTTCAGGAAGGAGAGATTTGCTACCACAGCTTGAGTTTTGAGATTTTTCTGGAAGTCATGCTAGAGACTGAGTTTTGTGCCCAGGAAATTTACTGTGAAAGGAAAGGAAAGGATGTTGCACTGAGCTGAGGGAGAAATTGAGCTTCAAAGCAGGTCTGTGAAAACCTCTTAGGTTCCTTGGAGAACTGAGATCAAAATGCTCTATGGGCCTTGCTCTGCATGGGGTTGAAGCGTCCTCATCACTATCCATCAGTCATTGGATGCAGATCTCCTTGAGAAGGGCTTGGCTGTAGGGAAGGCAGCTTCTGCTGCTCTTGACTCTGAAGGAGTGAAACTTGAAGTCAGCTGTAGCAAAGTGCTCCTGAGGAGCCTTGAAGTGGCCGCTACATGTGTTAATGTAACAGGATGACATACCTGAGGTTTATGACAGGCTAGAGGCAACCCAGGAGTTTTCTCCATTAAGCCCTATGAGGCTCAGGAACAGTTTTTAGAGAACCATGTTTACTAGTTTATGAATAAGTACCAGTTTTCCTCAGTTCTTAGTTTACATAGAAAAACATATTTGGTTCACCTATATGGTCAATTATCTTCTATAACTGCAGCCAAACAAATGTTAGTTTATAAACATGTAGTTACCTATAGCCCTTAGCCCACCTTCTTGTAGTGTGTTCTCTAGTAAAGAACTTTTGGAAATTGCATAGAACTTCTGGGTGATTTTTTTTTCTTACTGTCAGTCCATTTACATATTAAAAGTATAACAGTTTAAACTTACAAGGATGACTGGGAATATGGATCAGTAGATAAAAACCAGGTGCTTGATGCCAGCATCAAATTCATGGTTATGAGCAGGTTTGAGCAGCCTGACCCATTGCACTGGCCCTGGCAAAAGAGAGTGCCATGGGAACCAGCCAGCACAGTGTGACGAGAAGGCAAACTGAGTTAGAGAGAGGCAGAGACAAAGGCACATGCTCATCTAAAACACAGAGCTTATGATTGAGAAGATCCAATACCTACCTGGATGTATTATATACTCACCTTCAGTCGTGTGTTTCTCAAGTGTAGGTACAATTACAGCCACAGGTATAATGATACTTTAAAATATTGGTCACATTTTAAAAGGGGAAATCACAAGAAATCTTTAAAGAAAATTAAAAATTTTTTGTTTTGCCTGTATGTATATAACATGACTCATATGCATGCAGTGCCCAAGGAGAGCAGAAGAGGGCATCAGAGCCTCTGGAACTGGAGTTACAGATGGTTGTGAGTTGCTTGGTAGGTGCCGGGAACTGAATTCAGGTCCTCACCAAGAGCAGCAAGTGCTCTTAACTGCTGAGCCATCTCTCCAGCTCCCAAAATTACAAGAAATTGTAACTCTTAAAGAGAAGTGACAGTGTAACTTAGAGTGATGTTGTGAAAACATTGTTCCCAAAGAACAAAGGAAGGCTTGCCTGATGTTTCCAAGGTTATGTAGACCAGAGGCCCTGTATCATTGCTGTGAAGCTTTCTAAGACTTATTTGGAATGCAGACTTAATGTCAAGAAGAGGAGGGAAGAAAGCCTTCACAGGGTGTGCATACTGTGAATCAGCTATACACTTGCTTGAAAGAAAGTGTTTTAAATGAGGAGATTCAAGTTAGCTTTTTCAAGGGTGGGGTGGGGGGGCTGTTTTCTTGTTTCTGGGGACTGAACCCAGGGCCTCATGCATGCTAAGCATGTACTCTATCACTAGTTAGACCCCAAACCCCTGCCCTTACAAATTAATTTTCAATCAGCAAATTTAAATGTACCTTCGTCTCCCCACTCCAGTAAAGTACGATGGGGTCTCAAATAGTGGTTTAAGTCAATTACGGCAAACAAAAACATTTTAAACGTGAAAAAGAAAATAAGGACCATAGTCTTCTTTTATTCAATTGGCTTTGTTCCTCATCGGCTAGTAATGACTCAGCCTCTGATTATTAGTCACAGGCTGCCCTTGAGAAGGCTATGGCCATAGGCAAGTGCACATTTTTAGAAAAAATGTTACAAGTATTTATTTTATTGGAAAATCACAATTCTCAAAGTGAGTTTATTGTGCATTTTTAAATACGACAAAAATTGCAGTATTTACAATAAAACAAAGAATGCCATCAGCTGTCTTTATATACTGGAAAGTGATTTAGTAAGTCTTTCCTTGGAAAGTAAACATAGTGCCATTGGCTGTATTGCATCAGAGATTTGACTTCTCAGAACAGTGCTACTACATGAAAGTATCCACCCTCAGTTACTTAAAATGATTCTTCACCCACTATGACTTTCAGCAGAGCTCTAGCAATCATTCTGGTATAGCTCATAAACCCACAAATAAATAGTTGCTATTTGTAATCCATTCTTAATGGGAATCTCAGTTAATTTAGTGATATACTCAGAGAAGCAACTGCTTGGCTGTCTTAGATCTGCTAAGTGTCTCAACTGCAGTCTTTCATTCAACGCATTTTTCTCAAATTGTTAAGAGTTAATTTAATTAATGATATCATTAATGAAATAGCCTATTGCCAGTTAATCAATGAAAGAGGTAGGATGCTTTTGTTATTTATTTGATGGCAAACCATTTTAAATCTCTATATATTTATAGAAATTTGGACATGTCCTGGCAAGGATGGGGAAATTCACACATATTATAAAGATAAAAAGGACACTCCAAATTAATTTGCAATGTGACTAGCCCAGTATCAAGTTAAACTTGGATTTAGGACTATGCTCTCCAGCTTCTACTGGTAGAAGGATTTTGAAGGGGAGATTTGAGAAACACTGATGGGGTATAGGAGAGGCAAAATTTCACCTCTGACTGCTCAGGCTTTTGGCTGGGACTGAGAATTAAATTGACATAAGAATGATTCACAGGAGAAAAGCACACAGTCTACATGTTATATGTGACATGATAGTCCCGTAAGAAAATGAAGAGCCAAAGAAGTGGCAGACTCTGATGTTTATGTAAGAGGAAGAAAGAGGAGTAGCAATTGTTCAAAGAAACTAAACTGTGTAGGAGGCTGAAAGAAGGCAAACTTAAGTAAGATCTGCAGATCTGGAATTCTATTGGCCTCACCCTCTCATCCTTGAAGACAAGAACCTTGCTTTTCTAGTGGCCTATGGAGGACACATATCACATGGGAGCTTCATCTCCTACATTTAAGGGAAAAAGGAAGAATCGAGCATTTGCCTTGCATCTGTTATTTTTGAATGCCTTTAGCGTAACATAATCCTTATGCCAAGGTGATGTATTTGGAGGTAGTGCGTTCTGTCACTCTGCATTGGCAAATGGGATCCAGGAGACATTTTTCACCTGGAGAGCAGAGCGGTTGTTAAGACTAATGCCTTGATATCATGTAGACTATGCTGTAAAATCTGGTAGCCACTAGCTCCTGTGGCTATCTGCTTTAAATTAATTAAAATGAAATAAAATAAAAATGGGATGATATGATTGCTCTAGTCATGTTTGATGTGTTTATCACCTTCCTGCCTAGTGGCTACTGAAGTGGGTGCTGGACACAGAGCACACTTCCCACCTTGCAGGAATTCTCTTGCACAGCACAGTATGGAAGTGGACTAGAGGAGGCAGACACTGCAAGTAGCAAAAATAATTAGGCATTTATTAAGTGGTGTACTACTTAAAAAAACAAAGTAAACATTTTTATATAATATAAATATATAATATATTTAATGTATATTTATATTTTATTGATAGCATATATATTTAAATATATAATAACTTGAGCATTTTTCTTTTTACTGATAAGGCAGAGCAAATAATCTACTAAAAAATATTTGTAGTTAGATTGTGCAAAGAACGTTGTTACAACCAGAGAATTTGGTGTTACAAATGACCTTTTATGTCCTCTTATCTAACCGCTATTTAACTGAATTCACTTTAATTGGCTCTTCCGTTTGTGTTTGAATTCCTCCAGGAGGTGAGCACACACTAGTCTCCTGAGAGGTAACATTTCATCTTGGTGGATGTCTAGGTATAGTCTGCCCAGCAAAGACTGGTAGAGCCTTCCAGAAAGCTCAGGGCAAGTAGTGGAGAGTCCTGATTAGCTGTTAGGAAAGTAACTGAGCTGAAGGCCAATGACTCTTGCATTGTGGGCTGAGCTCTATTTCTGGAACGGTCTCTTTTCTTTATTTTCATTTTCATCTTTAAACAAGAAAAAACATAGCAAAAAGCATCTATAACAAATCACAGGGCAAAACCATATGGGTTAATACGCTTTGCAAAGTTTAAAGTGCCGTACATGTATAATTTTTGTTGTTACAAAGCCCTGCGGAATTGTGGTGACAATAAAGTTCAGAAAAGCTGATATTATGGCCCAGGAAATCCTTAGGGAACTTGAGGTTATTGCTTCAACAAGTCTGGCTTACAAAGAGTCGTTAAAGAATAAGCCGTATAAAGTAAAAGAAGGCCATCAGACCATGCATAAATACAGATGAATATATTTCTGGTCTAGGGGGCACAGAAAAAGGCATGTTCTTAAATATATTTCTTATGATTGGTTCAGGAACATCTTAAAAATAGAGGCCTGTAAAACAGCACGAAAAATAGTAAGAAGGTAGACTTGGACAAATAAAACACTGCTGTGAAACAAAACCTTAAAGTTTTATTCAGAAAGATTTTTACAATATAGATTGAGCACATAAAAATGTCCTGATACTCCCTATGATAAACCTGTTCATTTTGACATCTGGTCAGTTTCCATAAAGGGAAAAGAGCACAGAGCTCATTTTCCAAAGCAAAGGCAAGGATCAAGTTGATAGAAGTTAGATAGTAATAAATTAAAAAATCCGCTGAGGTGTTGGACCTCTTCTACCTAAGGCGATGTAAATAAATGCCTGAGTTCCCAACTTCGCTCTCTGTTGAGTTGGAAGGGAGACTGGCTGTATTGATTTTCAAATAGGGACTCAAAATAGGATAAAATATGTGTATATTTTTAGAATTCGCCTATTCAATTCTGTTTGATAGTTACACTGCCCTCACTTATGAGTTAGTTGTGCTGTGTATAGTATTATTTGGCTATAGCAGAGATACTAAAAAGAAATAGAACACAAGGTGCTGTCCTTCAAATGCCTAAAATGTGTCAATCATAAAAATGCACTGAGGTCAGGCCTGGTGACACAAGCCTTTAATCCCAGCACTCAGGGGGCAGAGGCAGGTGGATCTCTGAAAATTCAAGGTCAGCCTGGTCTACATAGTGAGTTCCAGGCCAGCTGGGGCTACCAGGAGACCCTGTCTCTCATATATAT
>NW_008340588.1:1048444-1133893 GCF_000622305.1 Nannospalax galili
TCCCCCATTGCCCTTCTCCTTCCTCTTCTTACTGTCTCCAAATAGTGCTCCATTACTCTTTATTTTTTCCATTCAACTTTTTACTGTTCTCTCTCTCTCTCTCTCTCTCACTCTCTCACACACACACCCACCCACACCCCCCCACACCCCCACACCCACACATATTTAAATCTAGATCCTGTGATCCTGCATGTGAGAGAATATGTGGTATTTGTCTTTTTGAGTCTAGTTTACTTTTGATTAACATACTGACTTCCATTTAAATTTAATTTCCTGCAAATGTCATGGTTTCATTTTTCTTTAGGTCTGCATAAAATTTCATTGTGTATTTGTATCATATTTTCTTTTTTTTTTTTTGGTCTTTTTGAGGCAGGGTCTCCTTGTAGCCCCAGCTGTCCTGAAACTCTATGTAGACCAGGCTGGCCTCGAGCTCATAAAGATCTGCCAGCCTCTGCCTCCCAAGTGCTTGGATTAAAGGCGTGCGCCACCACACCCGGCTTATGTTTTCTTTATCTATTCATCTGTTGATGCAGATCTATGCTGGTTCCATTTCCTGACTATTGTGAATAGTACAGCAATAAAAAGGGAGGAGCAAGTATTTCTGGTGAATGCTGACTTAGATTCTAGAAGGTGTATATGCAGGAGCTAGGTCATATGGTAGTTCTGTTTTAATTTTTTGAGCATCGTCCACGCAGATTTCCACAGTGGCTGAACCGGTTTACTTTCCCACTGGAAGTGTACAAAGGTTTGTCTTTCCCTACATCTTCACCAGCGTTTGTTGTCATTTATTCTCTTGATAATGGCCATGCTGACTGGGGTGATTCCTAAGCTCAAAGCTGCCTTAATTTGCATTTCCCTGATGCTAAGATCATTTGTTTATACATTTGCACCTTATTTAGTTTTTATAACATTCTTTCAAATGGTATTATACTATTTTACAGCCCTGATTTTGAGAACAGAAAAGTCACTTGTCCTGTTTTGCAGCTCTTAAGAGGAGACAGCTATGATCTGTTTCCATGTTTCCAAGTTGCCATAGTGACCACCTTCCTCCCCTGGGTCCAGGTATAAAGAGCTTAGTCCCTAGTGAGGTGCTATCAGGAGGCCATGAAACCCTTGGGGATGGGGCTTGATAAGAGGCCCTCAGTTCATTGGAGAGGGGCCTGGAATAGAACTGTGGGAGCCTCACCTCCTCCTTTGCCTCCTTGCTTTCTGGCTCATGATATAAGGAATTTGTTCATTTTGCTTTCTTGCTGGGAGGAGCTGCTCTTGTTAGAAGTCCAAAGAAACGGGACCACTTAATCTTGGACTGGGCACTGAGCCAAATAGGCCTTTTCTCTTCATAAGTTAGTTCCTTAGGTTCTTTTGTTGTAGAAATGGAAATCTACTACTACACCAGGTATTGTGTGTTTTGCACAGCACTGAATCACCTGTGAGACTAGGCTAATGATTAGCAAAAACAAGTCTTCTAACCTGCTAGCCATGGAGCACAGACAGAAAAAGTAATCATCAAGTATGACTTTTAGCTAAGCCTTTCATTTCTTAAAGGGACACTGTGAAGTGAAACGAAGGAACTCTCTGGGGTTGGGAGTGTGGCACAGTAGTAGAGAGAGCCCTTGCTTAGATATCCCTGGGTTCAACACTCAGCTCCATTTAAGGAAAAGGAAATTCTTTGGTTTAAGTGGTTAGTAATGATTATTCAACTTTGTGACATTAATTCAGTTTTATTAAATAATTTTTATGTTATTGTAATTATCAATTCACATGTAGCTATGAGAACAATAATAGGAAACTCCCATATCCCCTTCGGCCATCCCCATCCAGAAGCACCCACATTGTTATAACAATGAAGCAGGAAGTTGACATGCACACAGCTCTTCAACCTTACTCAGATTTCAACAGTTTTATGAGGACGGGGATATATAGTCAGTCCTGTGCATTTTATCACATGACTATGCTCATGTGATGAATAATTTTCAGAATTCAGAAGAGACCCACAGTATGGGGGTCAGGCTCCCCTGAGTAGCCATAGCCTCCGGTTCCTGGTAATAATCATTTGACATCTGTCTCTATCACTTTGACATTTCAAAATGTATAATTTTCCTGAGGCCCATCTAAGCTGATTAGTATGTTGACTCCTTTCCATTGCTGACTAGTACTAGTATTCCATGGTGTGATGTATCACAGTTTGTTTAGTTCTAGTTTAGGTTAGTTCTAGTTTTTATCTATTATGAATAAAGTTGTTATGAACATTTATGTACGCGTTTTTGTGGAACCATACACTTTTAGTACTCTGAGGTAAATGCCCAACAGTGCAATTTCTGGGTTGTCTGGCAAGCACATGCTTAGTTTCATAAGGAACCACTGTACTCTTCCAGAGTAACTGCCGTTTTGTGTTTCCACCAACCATGTGTGAGTGATGCAGTTTCTCAGCATCTTTGCCAGTGTTTACTGCTCTGTCTGGGATACAGTTTGTATTCTACAGGTGGGGGCTGGTTAGAAGAAAGGAACCGTTATCTGGAAATAGGCTTTTCATAATTAATCTTGGCATGGGGGTGGAGTCCTGGCAGCCTGTCTATAGTAAAAGGAGTGGGTCTTTAGAACCTAAACAATAATTCTAAAAGGGAAACTAGTACTCGCACTAAGATTCTTTAGTACGAGTCCTTCTTCAGAAATAGGGTCTGCTAATCTTTTCTTCCAGTCTGCTATCTGTCTTTGCTCATTCTTCGCAAGCATCCATCGAGAAAAGAAATTTAAATCTTGATGGACTCTAAGGTATTTTTTCTCTCTTACACAGCTTTGTTTTCAGTGCAAAATCATTCCGTTTACCTCATGGCCCTGAAGGTGAATTTAAGATTATGATCTCTTTGAGTTATTTTTTGCATAAGATTTGAGGATTTTTTTCTTATGAATATTTAATTGCCCCAGAATTCTTAGTTGAAAGGCATTACCTTCCTCTATTGATGCTTTTGTATCTTTGACAAAAGTCAGTCAGACATATTTGTATATATCTATTTCTTTTAAAATTAGGTTCTATTGTTCTATGCCTCTGTCCCCACCCCACTAACCACATTGTCTTAATTATTGTAGTTGCATAGTAAGACTTGACACTGGGTATTGTGGTTACTTCTGCTTCAGTCTCTTCTTGCAAAATCATTTCATCTGTGTGTGCAAGTGCCCATACTTTTCACTATACATTTTAGAGTACATTCATCCAAATGTACAAAGATCTTGTTTGGCTCTGTTAAGAATTACATTAAAGTTATAGATCAGTTTGGGGAAAATGAACATCTTTACTCTGTCACCCCCTTTTTAAAATTTATGAACTATTTATTTCATTTCTACCAATATAAATCAAGCACCGTGGAAGCTGTCTAATTCATAACAAGAACATATTGGTAGCAATTTGCTCATCATTACACGAGAGAATTTTCTTCCTGAACTCTTTAAATTAATTTAATTTGTGACATTACTGTTTATGAGTTCACCTCTGTTTCTATGAAGGCATAGCCATGGATAATTGCAGCACCTATGACTCTACCTCCAGTTAAAGTACAAATAAATGTTTGAATTGTTGGGGGAAACAGATTACTCAGCCAAATGGCTCATGGATTGCAGCCCCCTAGAGAGAAGAGGGAACACATTAAACCTTCCAAAGTCACTCAGGATGGGAAAATGTGTTGCTAAAAAGGGATTTTTCCTCTACCCCCCTTTGAAGTAGGGTGGAAGTTGGAAAGTGCTTTTCTTGGTGTAGCTTTTCCATTTTGTTTTGCTGGTTATTATTGCAGACAGCTCTATTAGCTGAGTGACCCCACACAGAGAAAGGAAAGCTGAGCTCTTGTGGCTGGCACTGTTCTCCCCTGCAGCTGAAAGAGCGCATGCATGACAGCCTCTTTTCTGTACCACATTAGGGGGTCACAGGAGCTGTGGATAGTTATGGATACAGTTGTTACAAGTCATCAATTTATTTGTTTTTTTTTTTTGCCTTAAAAATAAAAACAAATCTCCAACTGGGTCTTAAATTTTTGCAGCTATAGTATATTTTATTACAATATCATTTTATAAAAATGTCTATTTAATCAGCCAGTAAAAATTAAATTTGATTTGCAAAGATATTTTGTTTGTTTCTAAAGCAATTTATTGGCATTCATTTCTGTTAGAGATTGAGGCAGAAAAAAAAGTGTAGATGATTAACACTCAGGCAATATGTCCCTTGCTATCGGACGGTATATATTCTTGGCTGCTTCCCCAAGAAATTTGCTGTGTATTTGTGTTGCTTCCAGTTTTAGAGTGGCAGTCCTCTTTATTGAAGGCAAGTATGTTCAAGTCACTCTCTGTATCCTGTCCCTATATTTGCTTTAAATTCATTTGTGTCCCTCTTTGCAGTTACTGCGTTGTTCGTACTCTCTTGGTGGTATGTGAGAGAAAACTGAGTATCGACTGTGGTAACTGGCAAGTCAGGGTATGTACATAGGTGAACTAAAGGGCTGAATACCATCATTGGATCAAATTCTTTCCATCTCTTGCCGTTGCTTTCAACTGAGTTGTCCAAACTTTCAGGTTGAGGGCTCTGTTGAAGGCTCATTGGGTCCTGTGTCCCTTCATGAACCAATTGCTGTGAAAAGGGCTAATCTGTACTAGAATTAGTCAGAGGAAGGCCAGAGACAAGCTGACTTCTTACAGGGATGTCAAGCAGTGCATCTGAGGGTCTGGATTCAGGATAAGGAGAGTGATTCAGAGCTGTGTCTGGGCAAGGAATGCGGCTTATGGGGTGTGAAAATACCAGCAGCTGTTGACTCCAACCAGGTCCTAAGGAGCTGTTGATTATGCTGGGTATGGTGGCACATACCTGTAATTCCAAGTACTTGGGAGGCTGAGGCAAGAGGATGATGAGTTCAAAGCTAGTCTGAGCCAGTAAGACCCTGTTTCATGTTTTCATTAAAAAGAAAATAACAAAACAAATTGATGCTTGGAAATGAACAAGATGGGAAAAATGGCAAATAATAGATTTTAAACAAACCCATTTATGAGGCTGTTTACTAAAATCATGAACATTCATCACCAACTTTTCTTGTCTATGCTTTGATTTTCTCAAGTATAAATTTAGGGTTGATTAAGTAATTTCTCTTGTGTCTCTGCTGTTGTAGAAAGGACCATACAGAATGAAGAAAAGACAATGTGACATAACCATTCAAGTCTATGAACACACGTATGACCCATAGAAATCCTGTGTTGTTGAACACCTAGTTAGAATGTATGTTGCCAGATGTGGGAGAAAAGGGTGCTAAAATGGTGTCTAAGACAATGCCTTCTTGTTTCAGGGGGCTCAGCCTTTGGATGTGAACCCATTGGGGCAATGCTAACAAAAATAAATGCTGCTTCCTGAAGCCTGAGTGTGCAGTCTCTGTACCAACGGCCCTGACACACAGTAACATTCTGTCATTCATGATTAATGCTCCTCTTTCCTGCTGAGTACATGTCTCTCTCAACCTGAAAGGCTCCCGTGTGAAGGGTAAAGATGTACCTCTGGATGCACATGGCCCAGAAGCACTTTCCATTTGAGCCAATAGCTTTGGGACACTACACAGATACGCATACTTTGGGAAATACCCAGGTGTAGGGACAGAGCACAAGGTAATGAATGGGATAGACGTTTCCCTACATTGGTTTGAAAAATTTCTCATTGTTAGTTTTTTCCAGACCATATTTTCTTTCAAAAGTGTGCTTTAATTATTGTATGTTCAGTTATTCTTATTGTGCTATCTTACCTTTCTCTGACATTGGCTGGCATATCAAGGTGATAGGAATTCATTTTAAATTTAGGTAGGATGGTATTTGTGAACAATTTTCTTCGAGAATACACCCGTCATCATTCACTTAACCAATGAGTATGGTTTGGTACTTGATGTCCTGAACCATGTTAGGGCGACTGTGGTTAGTGAAACGAATTCCTTGCTCTAATTGAATCTGCATTATTCTAAGGAAGATAATAAACAAATATGTAATGCTCTTTGGAGCATTAAAGAAATGAAGCCGGGCAACTGATTGAGTGGGCATGAAGTGCTGTGCCATGGTCATCAGAAGAGATCTCCTGAAGATGGCGATGGAGAGAAACCGAGTGAGGAAGCAAATCTCATTCCTCTGGCGGAAAGTGTGTTCCAGGCAGAGAGATCCACAAGGGCTGAGGCTTAAAGTGGGAGCAAGCTTGACATGTGACTAGCAAGGGGGCCCAAGAGGATGTCCCAGAGCCAGCAGGTGGGGGATGGGAAGTAGAGGTTTAGAAAGGGTGGTAGGAAATGAGATCAGAGAAGCTGCCAGAGGCCAGATCATGCAGGTCAGCAGGGTAAGGACTTAGAATTTTTTTTCAAAGTGTCATAAGAAACCTTGGAATGCTTTGAGATTTCTCAACAAGATCTAGTTTGCATTGTAAAGGGTCTCAGGGTTTCTGCTAGGAGAACTTGACCGAAGGGAAGCAGAGGGGAAGAGCTGGCAAAGCCCCTGTTTGAAGCTGCTTTTGCTTCCAGCAGGACTTTGTGATGGGGACTCCCAGGAGAGTAGCCATCACTTTCCATCTTTTGATCCTCATTCTGAGTTAAATGTGACTGGAGCTAGAAGATGCCGGTTCTAATGGAGGGCTGGGATAAATGTGTTCCTGTCCTCTGCTCGGAGAGGTGAATGTACTTGACAGCTAAAACAGAGCTGTGCAAGGAAGAGGGTGCTATGCAATTCCACTACATTATACGGTATATACGATGGTCTCGGGATAAGACCACTTTGTACAAGACCATTTCATTGGGGACATTAAGTTCAAATCAACTTGTTTAAGTATGTTTTGTGTATGAAATGTTAAAAGTTGGAGAGCAACTCCTTCTCCCTGACTTGGAAGCTTTTTCCTAAGGAAGGCTATGAAGTGTTAAGAGTTAATACTTACATGAACAATACAGACATACATTAAAAAAGAAGCAATTAAAAGTTTGTTTTTGAGACAAAACTATAACAATGACTCAAAACTCAATAGAAAACAAATTGATGTCTGAAAAATTCCTTTATCCTGAAACAAGCCAAATATTTCAAAAGAATCTAAAGGAGGAAATTCTTACATTAACTCTATAATTGTGAATAAAGACTTTATCTAACATGTTAATCAGCATTCTGTTACTATAATGAAATATTTGAGTCTGGGTAGCTTATAAACAAAGAGATTTATTCACTTCCAGTTTTGGAGGTTCAGGGACATGGTGCTAGCATCATCTTGGCTCTGGTGAAAGCTTCATGATAGACATCTACATCATGGAAATGTGTACAAGTGGGAGAGGTCATACAATCAGACAGGAAGGAGAGAAGAATGAAGGGGATAGCTCCTCAGTAACCTAAGGGTCTCTCATAGTCCCACTTCTTTCTTAACATTTTTATTTATTATTTTATGAATATGAATGAGTATTTTGCCTGCATACATGTCATACACCAGTGTTGTGCAATTGCCCATGAAGGTCAGAAGAGATCATTGGATCCCCTGGAACTGGAGTTACAGACAGTTGTTAGCTGCCATGTGGGTGCTGTAAATCAAACCCTGGTCCTCTGAAAGAGCAGCCACTGTGCCATCTCCAGTCCCCAGTCCCACTTCTTAAAGGCCTCACTACCAGGAACCAGTCCTGACATATGATTCTTTGAGAGACACACACCATATACAAACCACAGTGGTTAGTCTTTTTGAATTATCTTTGCTGCTCTCAGCTAGTACTGCTAAGTGAATGTTGTATGATACTATATGTGCTCTGCATTAGACATCATTCTGTATTGGGGTTTGCATGTGGTCTCCTGAGAGAAGGACTTTTACATGCTTCTTCATTTATAAAACAAAAAAAGGAGGAACTGTAAGAACACTTTTACAATATAGACATAATCTGGACGAATGATTTTTACTTAAGCTTGCAACCAAAAAGTTAATTTTATCTTAGCTTGTTTTTAATGTAGACAAGCTCACTGAGCCATGTGCTTTTCTTGTGGCCTGAGCCTATGGCCATAATCCATTATTACCCTTCCTTGACCCGAACCTAAAATAATGGATGAATGTGTTTGTTTACACATCAAGTGCTACAAACAGAGCTTATCTCCTTGAAAGCAAAGGGATAAATTGATAACATCTACTTGTGCTTGTATGTGCTGTCCTAGGTCAGCAGGGATCAGAAGGGACTTTGTCCTCTGATAAAAAAGGCCCTACTTTTACTTCTCCATTTCATGCTGAATATACTGTTTTAATAAAAGAAAGAGCCAACCCTTGTTAGAAAACACAGTTCCGAGAGAATTCTCAAGGAACAGGTGCTCTTGGGTCTGCTTTTGGCTTAAAGATGGATTCTAAGAGTCAGGCTGTTTTTATTCAGGTATAACTGTAATGTGATATCACATAGTAAACACTGTAGTCTTGTTTGTTCAATGATTTTTAGCTGCTTTTGCTTTTTTGAATTTTTTGTTTGTTTTTTGTTTTAAGACAGGGTATCACTATGTAATTCTGGCTGGCCTGGAACTCACTATGTAGCCCAGGCTGGCCTCAAACTCACAGAGATCTGCCTGCTTCTGCCTCTTGAATGCTAGAATTAAAGGTCTGCTCTACCATGTCCAGTGATTTTTAGCAATTTTAGTCTCTCAAATGTAGTCAGGCATGCTTTTACAGTTCTTTAAAAGAATATTTTATGCTTTATTTTCATTTTATGTGTATGAGTGTATTGCCTGCATATATGTAAGTGTACCTGTGTCGTGCAATGCCCACAGAGGTCAGAAAAGGGTATTGGATCCCCTGGAACTGAAGTTAAAGACAGTTGTTAGCTGCCATGTGGGTGCTGGAAGTTGAACCCAGGTTCTTTGCAAGAGCAGCCAGTGCTCCAACCACTGCACATCTCTCCAGCCCCAACTCTGGCAGTTCTTATAGTGCCGCACAAAAATCAGTAAAGACATTGAGCAGCATTTGCTGTGTTTTGCTTTGTTTGTTTTGAGACAGGGTCTTACTATGTAGCCCTGACTGGCCTGGGATTATATATGTAGACCAAGCTGGCCTCACATTCACAGAGATCTGTTTGTCCCTGCCTCCTTGAGTAAATCTGTATGTGCATATAGTTCAATGGTAATATTTCTTGACTATCTTAAAAATTACTGGGCATGGTGGTGCACCCCTTGAATCTCAGCACTTGGGAGGTAGAGACAGGTGGATCTCTTGAGTTCAAGCCAGCCTGGTCTACATGGCAAGTTCCAGGCCAGCTGGGGCTATAACAGGGAGATCCTGTCTCAAAAAGACCAAAAAAAAAAAAAAAACCAAAACCAAACAAACAAACAAAAAAACACCAGCAATAAAAAAAATTCAAAGAAACTTCAAAATCCAAATTCACCTTTTTTTTTTTAGTGTATAAAAATCTGTGTTAAATAGGAGCTGATATGTATTTGTTCATGTGATTATTTGAAAGGAGCAAATTACTTGTTTATTTTAGAAAATGACCCCCAAAGACTGGTGCTGTGAAATGCAGAGAGCCTGAGACTCGACTTAAGAATCTGGGTCCACTTCTGCCTTTCAGCACAGGAAAAGGTTTCCTGGAAAGTTTTCTTGTCTACCTGACAGGACACACACACACACACACACACACACACACACACACACACACATAGCTGTGCAGTCTGAGGAATTCTTTTCACATTCTTCTACTCAGGTAAAGCTGGAACCTTGACTGCAGAAAAGAATTCCAGGATGAGGGGCTGGTGGGATGGCTAATGGCACTTGCTCCACAATCATGGTGACCATATTTAATGCCAAATGCACACTGTAACAGGAGCATGCCTCTCCCTCCATTGCAAGTGCACACACACACACACACACACACACACACACACACTCTTACACTAATTAAAATAATAAAAGAAAAAGAATTTCAGGATGAGTCAGTCAAGCAATGTTAGGCACTATTGATTTCTTATAGTGTGAGATTTATTAAGAAAAATACTACCTACTTAGATTTAAGAGTGTGTGAAGAGAAGAAAGAGAGCCAAGAGAAGGACTGAGCACACACCTGAAGGAAGGAGTGAGCACAAACTTCTTAGGAGCGTTTCCTCATGGATGTTTGGAGAGCCTGTTTTACGAGCAGACTTAAATGGAAGGTTATCCTTATGTTAAGATGGTGAACTTCAACAATAGGACATCATGTTTTTTTGGATGTGCTGGTTTGGGCCCATTGTGTGTGGTCATGTGTCATTAGTGTTTGAGTGGTGACAGTATCTATCTGCTGTAACAACTCTACAGTTGCATTAACATTGAGCCACTGTGATGAGAATAGGAAGTAGAATTGGCTAGGCAGTTTCTCAATGAAAAATGACCAGTTCATTCTTGACTAAAAGCTACAAATGTTCTTGCCCAAGGCCGGAGATGCCACAAGAGTCTGAGCCAAAAAATGTCTCTGATTCCACTATGGCCAGAAGCTGGAGATGCCAGGAAGGGAGTCTGGTTTTTCCTTATCTCTTTTCCTTAAAGGGGTGTCCTGTTCCTGGATACCACACTAAGGACATGGGCTGGACACCTGCAATGGGAACTGGACAGGCCAGCTCACCTCCCCCCGCCTTCCTCCATCCACCAAAGCCTTATTAACTCTAGGGCAATGGGCTCAATGGACTCCCACTGCTGGGGACCCATCCTGCTATACAGGAGCTCTGTCTTCTTCCTTTTCCCTCCTAAGTTCCTTATAATAAAATACTCCCCTTTAAAATTCACCTGTGGTCTGTAACTATCATTCTTCAAATTCATGAGGCAAGAATCCAAAAGCCTCTGGCTTGGCGTGGCTTTGGTGGTCACTGGATTTTCCAGACCCTAGCTTCTCAAGCTAAGCACAACAGAGACGAGATAGACTCCATCACACTCAAAACCACTCTGATATTCCAAAATCATTTTTCTCACTTAAATTTCATTAACCAACAAAGATTCAACTCAGTTTCAGGAAGGAAAACTGAAGTCTGTCAGCACACATAGGCAGACTTTTGTCACACACCATCACCATTTAGTTGGTCCCATAGAGAATCAATTATTTCCTACTGTTTGTTAATCAATTAATCTATTATCTATTCTTCTGGCCCAACAGACTGTGTGTGTCCCAGGTCACTGAATGCTCTCTGAGATCACTGAGTTCTCCTATAATCATTCAAAATACCATAACATTTCCCATCACCCTCCTCTCTACAGAGAAAGGAGTATATAAGTTTCTGAATCATGTTGAACAAGTAGGTAGCATGATTCTCCTTGTGTTGTGATTACTTCATGTGTTAGAAATTTGTATAAAGGTAAGTGTGGTGTTACATACTTGTAATCCCTGCACTTGGGTCACAAGTTCAAGACTAGCCTGGGCTGCATAGTGAGATTTTTATCCCCAAAACAAACATTTTATGCCTTTCCTTTCCTCCTATTTAATCTTTCCTTGACTTTATTCCAGTGAATTTTCAGAGAATGGAGGGAATATTTTCCCATTTCCCTTTTTTATTGAAGGAAAAATGGGGCATTACCATGCCACATTACAGTTATACCCGAGTAAACACTCTTAACTTTAGATTTGAGAGTGGGACCAAGCTCAAGGGACACCCATTCCCCCGATGTCTCTTGAAACTGTGCCTTGAACTGTGCTCTGGAAAGTGACCTGAGTGAGGCTTTACTCATAATTTTACTCAAAAAAGTTTCCCTCAGTTTCTCCTACTTCAATTGGGGAAGTCTAAGCTTGAATCCACTCTTATCAGACAATCTTTCTTTTTCATCTCTGGTTCTAGGATATCTCATTCACACAATGTCAAGCATCCTTTATCTTCATGTTTTCAATGAAGACAGGCACACTATCTTTCAGTGCTTTGATATGTTAATTTTCAAACATACCCACATTCATTCATTATGTCTTTGGGTAAAGTAGCAAACTGAAGTTCCCAGGAAACAAGATCAGGTGCTGAGGTCACAAGAGTACATGGTTCATGAGTTTGCTAAGGTTAATTAAAAGTCACTAGTCCAGATTATATCTATTTTATAAAAGTTATTCCTATAGGAAAATAAGATTCCCACCTTTCAGACAGTGGTAAAATGTCCATGTGTACAAGTATACAAATCACCCCTTTCTTCTCCAACTCATCTTTTACTATCATGAAACAGTGCTTGACTGCTGAATTTCATGAATTGTAAAAAGGTCCTCTGAGGGTAGAATGATGTAGCCTAAAGTCAGAGGAAAAATCCTGATATTAAGTCTCAAGGCCTCTGACATTGAGAAAACATAGAAATATTGTTCCCACATAAAAGTGACTCCTTTACTTAATTTCCCAGAAGAACATTTATGAGGGCAGAAAAATTCTTTGATCTGTTCAGGAAATCTATCATGTCTGACCATTTACTTATTTTGTCAGAGCTTGGCTGGACCAGGCTTCAGCAGACTTATTTGATACTGAAGTCATTGTGTGCACTATGCCAATCTAATTACAATTTTGGGTTCACATGGGTGAGCCCTTTGTGATAGAGAGGGAGATAAAAGTCTCATTCCAGGGTTAAACCCACTTAGAACAACAATCACTTTTACTTGAAAATTTTATCCCTTTTATTGGTTGGAAGTATTGTAGCATATATTTTATCTTCTTTGATCATTTTTTTCTTACAAGTGCTTGTCTAAAATTTTGGTAGCCCTCTTGAAAAGCAGAGCCTATTGTTCCAGGTGCATCTTATGTTGGCATAGGACAGGCACTCTTGTTTTAAAATGAGACTTGGTTTTGCTACCTCTTCTTAAGGTCCTGAGATGGGGATAAAGTTAATGTCTGGGCTGGGTCCTCTCTCTCTCTCTCTCTCTCTCTCTCTCTCTCTCTCTCTCTCTCTTTCTCTGTCCTATTCTTCCTAAACTGAAGTTTTTACTGAGCCGATTCTAGAACTTCTTGGGTTTCCCTAATCAACCTAGCCTCTTTCTTAGTACTATTAAATAGTTTCTGTTTTTCTTTATTTTAATGTACCTTTTCTTGCATCAGTACATCTTGGAAACTACCCTGGGTGTGGGTAAAGGCACTAGGAAGTGAAGGCATATGCATCATAAAAGTACTAATTTATCTCCAGTATGAAAAGATTTTAGGTCTCATAAACTTAATTTGTAGGAATGACTTTTACAATATGGACATCCTCTGGACAAAATACTTTTACTTAACCCTACAACAAAAAGTTTATTTTATTTCCATTTGTTTATAATGTAAACAGGCCTACTAAGCCTTGATCTCCTCTGTAACCTAAAGCATATAGCTTTAATTCTTCAAGGCCCTTCCTTACCCTTGACCTAAAAAAACAATGTATGAATGTGTGTAAATAGGAAGATGATCCCCTTTGTGTTGCAAACAAGAGATGGGATTAAACTGGTAGCATCCTTTGGTGGTTATGTGAATGCTTGTCTAGGTCTAAGGATCAGAAAGGGCAAAATTCCCTGATAAGACAAGGGTGTGAGGTCAGCCTTGTCTACATAGTGAGTTCCAGGCCAGCTGGGGCTGCAGGGAGACCATGTCTTACAAAGAAAAATATACATACATACATATTTATCATTTTGTGCTGGACATACTGTTTCAATAAAAGAACCAGTGAGCCTTTGTTCCAAAGCACAGTTTAAGAGAATTCTGAAGGAACAGGTTTTCAAGCAGTTTGGGTCTACTCTTGGCTTAAAATGGATGCTAAGAGGCAGGCTTCCTTTATTCAGGCATAGTGGTAATGTGGCATCACATAGTATTGCCACATTAATTGTATCTAAAGAAAATTTGAAATCAGAATAATGTAGTTACTTTTATTCTAAAGAGACCCAGCAGCATGAGATTTAAGAGCAGGATTTGGAAGACAGATTATAGCCTTTGATAGGAATCTTTGTTCAGTTACTTAAGCAGTTATCAAACTTGAACAAATAACGTCATTAAGCCATAGCTAAAATAATAATAAGAGTGCAGTATTTTTTAGGAGTTCAAGAGGCAATGTGCGAAAGCATTTACTACCATCTCTGGTGCATAGTAGATGTTTAAGAAATTATCTATTTTTAGTAATGAGACAATTTAGAATAACCAGTAGTGTCCATCCTTTAGAAAATTCTGTCACAGTATAGTAAGAAGCAAGACAGTATTACAGTTGGATTTTGTCCACTTGTGAGTGTACATTTTTCTTGTTTTAATTTTTATGTTAGTATCAGTAAAATTTAAACTTTCGTATTAAAATTCAGATGATTTATTAGAATCTTGGTTCTGATTATTAGCTACTTTATTTAAGAGAAGCTGAAATACTGAACTCTAGTATATACAAGGCACTCTCTCTACTAATTTTCCTTTTTGGCAATATATTGCATTCAAAGCACTAACATCTGATAATATTGGACTTGATGGCATATTTCTATGTGAGCCCTTTCAAGTGCTGCTGCTAGGTTCCTGTGTCAGAGCCAAGTTTGTTGTCTCATGATCATGAAGAATGACAAGTGAGGACAGGAGGAGAAGGGTAAGCAAACACAGTTTATCAGGAGTGACAGAACAGCTCCCTGTAGTTCTTTAGTAACAATGTTGGGACGAGCTGGGGAAATAATTCAGTGGTACACTGTTTGCCTAGTATCCATCCAAGTTTTATTTTCATAAAACAAATCAGATATCTTTAAAGTTCAAAAGACTAAAATTCTGGCCCAAGCCTTTCATAAGTACATGTTTTTTTATGTGCATGGTACATGGTACATGGTACTGAGTTATCTCTGTAGCCCCAGACTTGTCTTCTCTTGATACTGCTTTTGGCTTTCTACTGGGACTATTGTTCTGACCTCACAGTGGTAGATGTTTGAGCCTTCCCGTGATTATTAATTTCAAAGCTGAGATGAGATTGGGGTAGTTACAATTTCCAGAGCATCATCATTCTTAAGCTTGATATATTAAAAAAGAAACAGTGTCATGAACCTTGATGATCAAACTTAAAAATTATCTAGGCTTAAGAACCCCACAGCTCTGATGAAACATTGGGGATAGCCCTGTTATAAAAATAATCAAAGATGTTATAGTTTTGTAGAAAGGAAGCTGAGATGAATTGCCCCTCAGAAGAGCTTTATTAGGAGAGTTTTGGTGTCACAGTCACAGGCGGCCATGATGGGGCCTTGAATGGAGAAAGTCGCAAACCTTCAGGTCTGAAGAAGAGCTTCATTAAGAGAAACAGCTGTCATGGAAGGTGTGATAACAGTCCCAAAGACAGAAATCCTCCTAAAAGGACAAAAGGAATACCTTGTTCTTATAATTTTTTGTTGTTTTTTGGGGGGTTCACATGTTCCACACCATGTGACCTGCCCTACATGCCATTAGACTACAAGGCAGGAAGGCACTAAATAAACATAAATTTATAATTCACAGTTGTCTTGGGCCTGGGTATCAGGAGGTGGTGGGTTTCTAGCTGCAGCAGGGAGAAGAACCGCAAGGTCACAGCAGGTTTCCTGTCACTCTCTGTCCTAGCAGAGGGAGATACGACAGAGGAGTGTGACCTGCAGCAGAGAGAGGGAAATGACCGCTAGGGGATCTGAGATCTAATAGGATCTACTTCTAAAACTGCAAATTTACCATTATCACCGACCAACTCTACCTGTTGTGGTGGCGTCTATGTTGCACAGAGCTCTTTGTAGAGTCAAGGGCTTGTTTGCTGAGAGACCTAGTTGCTGATGGCTCACAACTGAGCCTTTCTCTAGGAAACTTGGGTGAAGCAAAGTTTTTAAACCTTGGTTTCACCCCTACTGCTAATTGACGTGGGATTCAAATGTTCAGCCCACTTGCCTTCATTGAGACAGCTCTGAAGAACCAGCTTAGTTTCAGAGGTTTCAGATATTGCCTGAGGCCCCTTGATAAAAGGAAAATTCTGAGATGTCATAAATTTAATTATACAAGACTCAAGGATGAAAGGGGAAGAAAGATTAAAAACAAGCTACAATCTAGAAGGAACAAAAGACTGCTTTGCATTCCTGAAGGTATGTTAAAACCTTAACTCAAATCCCACTGTGATGACGACAGACCACCCATGCCCTGTTTATAATAAATTTTCCAGTCTGTTAATGTTGCTCAACCATTTTAGAAGTAAAGTCAACTTCTCCTTATGTGTCACTCCTGTCCCGGAACTCTCTTATGATTAAATAATCCCACCGCTCATCTACGGGCAATGTAAGGTCAGAGTAGTCAGTGCTTTCCTTCCTTTAAATTTGTAAAATGTTTAGCTGTAGGTCTAGAGGACATTTTCTAACTTTTTCCTAGCTGTGTGCATAGCAGTTGTAGGAACTTGTCCCAGGCTCTGGTCTTGTCCTTTTCTGGCTAGCATCTGCAGCAGCTCAATGAATCTTTATATTTGAGATACTGTTTCTTCTTGGATGTTTATTTTAGTGCTACATTGCTGCTTTATCTCTGTTTAACCTCTTCTTCTCTCAGTCATTTTTGTTTTACCACCCACAGCTGTTCCTAAGAAATATTATTAGTAAACCTTTGTTGTACTTGATATGGGAGATCAAGAGACAAAAATATCTGTCATGATGTGAAGGGATGTGTAGGAGGAAGTGCGTGACAGCCTGACTGCACATGTGCCTTAGCCCACGTCCCCTTTTCCCAACCTGTATCCTGCCCTTTAGCCTGGAGACAGATGACCCTGCAACATCAGATTCTGTGGGCCAATGAGGAGAAGACACAATACCAGAAGACACCATCGGGGACCAATGGGACACAGGGAGGGGGTATATAGTCACACCCTGTTTCCGCAATAAATGAGTCTGCAGCTGCTCACACTGCCTGCTTCTCACCTGACTCCTGGTGTCTGTGTCGTGACTCTGCACCAACTCTCCCCCACCCAAGGGGTGCTCAAGGGTCCCCGTAACAGGGATGAAGTATCCTTCTGTGCTGGATCTTGGAAACTTGGAAAAGGTGATGGTCCCTACAGCAAGAAGTAAAAATATCAGAACTAGGGCTGGAGAGGCCATGGTGGGTCAATGGTTAAGAACACTCACAGCTCTTGCAGAAGACCTGGATTTGGTTCCTAGTACATACTTGGTGACTCTGTACCATCAGTAACTCCAGTTCTCGAGGATCCGATGCCCTCTTCTGGCCTCCATGCGCACCAGGCATGCACACGGTGCACAAACATACATGTAGGCAAGATGCTCATATATATAATAAAATAAATCTTTAAAAAATACCAGAACTTCATTGATGATGGAGAAAGTAATAAAAAAGGCTTAGAGAATTTCAAAAGGATGTACTATATAAGGCTATCTGCATTCTGTGGGAGGGACTAAAGGAAAATATTTGCCAAGTGCTAAGGGAATTCTGGTTTCTCATCAAGTCACAGAAAGCTGAAAACCTTAAACAATAACCAGGATAAACACAACCAATGGGGCTTCTATGATGAGAACAGGAGGTAGAAATTGGCTCTGCAGTTTCAGGTAAAAAGATCCCAAAGAAAAGTGACTGGTTTCTTTCTTGGCTAAAAGCTATAAATGTCCTTGGGCCTATAGACAGCTTAATCCTTGCCAGAGGCTGGCAATGCCAAAAGTGTTTAAGCCAAAATGTCTCTGATTCCACCATGACCATAGGCCTAAGATGCCAGGAGTGGGGGAAAGGTCTGATTTTTCCTTCTCTATTTTTCTTTAAGGGAGTTACCCCTTTCCTGGAAACAATATAGGGGTGTGTCTGAAACTGCAGGTACTTGGACATCTGGAAGGGCATTGAAATGAGCAGCAGCTCCTTCCTGTCCCCATCTTCCTCTACCTAGTAGAACAAAGTCATGAGGCTCCATAGGACCCTATTTCCTGGGACCCCCCTCCAGCTCTACAGGGCTCTCTCTCTCTCTCTCTCTCTCTCTCTCTCTCTCTCTCGTTCTTACCTATAAATCTGTAAAAAACACACTCTTTCTAAAACTCACAGCCTCTAATCTGTGAAATTTATTCTTCAAATTTGCAAGATAAACACTCAAGAGCCACAGGCTTGGGGAAACTTTGTCACCAAGTTTCCACGATCCTAGCCCTGGGACCCTGAGAAAGACCCCTTTGTTCTCAAAGATATCCCAATCTTCCCATATCATCTGTAAATTCACAATTTTCTTGAACAGGCAAGAATGGAGATTGCAGAGCATGCAACTAAACTCAACTGAGGAAAGACAAGCATCTTCAGGGAGACAAGAATAAGGTTTACTTACATGGGACAGGGACCACAAGATATCCCCTGAGAGGTACTGAATGATAAGTAATAGTGTTTTGCTGTTGGGAGAGGGGAAAGAGTATGGAGAGATCACATCTGAGATATAGCACAACAGGATGATCTTAATTGTTGGGGAACAATGTGAAATGACCAAATATATATGTAATGGGAATCTGGGAGATGGAGGTGCACGAAACATTTGAACAAATAATAGCTGAGGGCCAGTAGGGATGGTTCAGTGAGTAAAGGCACTTGTGTCTAAGCCTGATGGTGTGAGTTCTATCCCCAGGACCCACATGGCAGAAGGAGAGAGCTGACTCCTTCAAGCCATCTTCTTTATCCTCTGACCTCCACACATGGGCCATGACAAACATCCCCCTACTCACACACAAAAAATATGTGTAATAAAATATTAAGCAAAATAATGACTTATTTCTTAAAGTTAATGACAGGATACTAAACTAAAGCTCCAATTTGGCTTTTAAACCAGACTATTAAATAAGCTAGAAAATCCTCTCCTCTCCTCTCCCCTCCCTTCCCCTCCGCTCCCCCTCCCTTCCCTTCCCTTCCCTCCTCTCTCTCCTCCCCTCCCTCCCCTCTCTCTCTACATATCTCTAGACATATCATATTCAAACTACTGTAAGCAGTTTGACAATAGGAAAATCTTGAGGGCAGCCAGAAGAAAAAGAGCTATTACATAGAGAAGAATAAATATAGTAAACCACAATACAGAAACCAGAACACAATGGTGTGATATCTTTAACATGCTGAAGAAAATAACGTGCTTGCTATGGTTGTATGGCATAGGGTGACAAAGTGGCACTAGCTTTGTTGTGTGCTCAGTGGAAGCAGTCAAAAGTACTATTAGAGATCTGGGATCACTAAGCACAAAGAGGACTGAGGAAACCTGCAATAATAGAGGTTGGTGGTCCACTTAAATACAAGAAGCAAGATGAATGCAATAATTGCAATGATCAAAGGCCAGAGTGGAAGCTATGTGAGTCTGATCACAGAGCATTGTGGATATGGAACATGATGTTCCCAGGGCAAAATAGAGGGAGTAGTCAAAATGGTATTTCGTAGTACATACAACTGAACAGAAGAGTACTGATGGCTAGGAAACTAAGGGCAGCCACTGCAAAAAGGCATCATAATATCATGCTCAGTTCACAGACCTGAGCCAGGTATCAGATCTGAGCCTCCTGGACAGAGGGAAAGCCTCATTCCCACAATGAAAGATTCTTATTCCCAACAGTACTTCTAAGTAACAATTTCCCCAGGCCCTACCCAAAGGGACTCATGACTATTTATTTGGATAATCATATACTTTGGGAAAGTTATGCTGTATGTCTTATCTAGGTTGTGATTGTAACCCAAGTATTTTGTTAGTCAGACTTAGAGTCCAAGTGCCTGGGAATTTAAAACATCATCATGTCCACTCTGTTATAATAGGGAGAGAGAGAGAGAGAGAGAGAGAGAGAGAGAGAGAGAGAGAGAGAGAGAGGGGGGGGGGGGGGGGGACTGCAGGCACATGTGCTTGCTTTAGGCAGGATAATGACCCCATAAAGATGTCCTAATATCTAGAACCTATGAGGATACTTGGTTCCAAGGCAAAAGGAAATTGACATTTATTATTCTACAAGGATTATATCCAATTGAAAGCAGAAGAAACAAGCATTTTCAGGCAGCACATCCTCGGCAGCCAGCTTTGCTCAGTGATCCCCGAGAGTCCAGTACTGATTCTTCCAGAGCTGGCTTCTAGAGGCATTGGGTTAAATCAGAAACACCCTCTTGTAGAGCTCATGACAATTTACTTCCTTAAAAAGCCCTAGTATATTTCATGTTATCAGACAGCTGGCAATCTGCTGTAACTCTCTGCACTTCAGGAGAGTTATCCAAATAGTTTTTACTATCTGTATTCATTACCTTTCTGCTGCTGTGATAAACACCATGACCAAGGCAATGTATAGAAAGAAGAGTTTATCTGGCTTAGGGTTCCAGAGGGTAGGAGTCCATCATGGTGGGGGCGGTATGGCAGGAGGCAGCTAGAACAGAAAGCTGGGAGTTGACATCTTTAAGCAGGCACAGGAAGCAGAGTGACAAACTGGAAATAGGACATGGCTTTGAATTTTCAAAGCCTAACCCCAGTGACATGCTTTCTCCAGCATGGCCACACCTTTTAAAGTTTCCATGATCCTCCCCAAACAGTGCACCAAATAGGTACCAAATGTTCAAATACTTGTGCATATAGGGACATTCTCATTGAAACCACTACATTCCACTCCCTGGTCCCTATAGGCTCATGACGATATCACAATGCAAAATGCATTTAGTCTACTTTCAAAAGTCCCCATACTTTTTTAACAGTCTCAGCATTCTTTAAAAGTCCAGCATCCAAAGTTTCTTCTGAGACTCAAAGCACTTTCTTAGCTGTAAACCCTTGCATAATAAAAAAGAAATTACATACTTCCAACATACAATGTCACAGAATATACATTTACATTCCAAAGGGGAAGAATGGAGGCAAATACTGGACGAAGGCAAGATTGGAACTCAGCAGGACAAACACCAAATCCTGTAGCTCAGTGTCTGTCTGAGACGTTACTTCCAAAGGGCTTAGATGGCTCAGCTCCTCCAGCTTTGTTGCCTACAATATACATTTCTCTCTTGGGCTGTCTCCCTGGCAGATGTCTCATGACTCTGGCATCGCCAACATCTTAGGGTTTCCACTGACAACCAGGCTTTACCTTCACAGCTTCCTGCAATGCCTCCCAGGGTCTTTTTTCTTTAGGAACTCCCCTGTTACATGCTGATTGGTGTCATCAGTTTCTCTGAAACACTGGAGGAAGAGCTGATGACTCCCTCACCCTTACATCTTTCACGCCTCTAAAGCCAGCTCCACAGTCAATGTCACTGCGAGTTTGGCTGCCAGCTTGGAATGGATCCTGGCCTACTTTATCTACATCACCAGCAGCTTTTGTCTTTTGCAGTTTTCTAAGAGTAGAAAACTCCTTGGGCCTTTGCTTTCACAAGAAAGCTTAGGTGAGGTCTTGCCTGAGGGTACCCTTTTTAATGTTTGAGTGCAAATCCGAAGGCCTCTCCTTAATAGCTCTAGTCTCCTTACCAATGAAAGCCTTTTCTTCAGCTCATGCCTTGGCTCCAACATTATTAAGCTTCCCAGTGCTCTCTTTCTCTCTGAACTGTACATTCTGTATTTCTTTCTGCCCCATTTGCTCTTTTTCATTGTAGATCTCCACAATATTTACCATTAATAGCCACACCACCTATTCAACATTCAGTTGTCTTGAAATTTCCTCAGCAAAAAAATTAGTCTACTGCTTTTAATTTAGCCTCAAGCAAGTTCTTAGCCTCACGCAGACAGTAACCAAATTCTCTGACAAACTATCCCAATTACTTTGTAAGTCCTTATTCCCTCTGGAAGTACATTGTTTTCAGCGCTACTTTCTTGCCTGGCTTCTACTAGAATGGTCTGTTAACACTCTGCTTACAGTATTCAGCCACTTTTCTGGTCCAAAGTCTTTCATATTTCTCCAAAAAACAGCATAGTCAGAACCATCATAGCAAAACCCAATGATCCTGGTACCAACTTCTGTATTAGTTACTTTTCTGTTACTGTGATAAACACCATGACCAAGGCAACTTATAGCAGGAAGAGCTTATTTGGTTTATGGTTCTCTGGGGGGAGGGGGCAGCATGTAGTGTGGCAGGATACAGCAGGAACAGAAAGCTGAGAGCTCACATCTCCAGACAGGAACAGGAAGCAGAGAGAGACAGTGGAAATGGGACATGGCTTTGAACTCTGAAAGCCAGCTCCCAGTGATATGCTTCTCCCAGCAACGCCATACCTACTAAAGATTCCATGACCCTCTCCAAATAGTGCCACCACATGGGGACTAAGTACTTAGATACTCTTGGAGCCTATGGGGGACATTTTCATTCAAACCACCACACTATCTCTCCTTTGCCACCCAGCTTAGCTCTTGTTGATGTCAGCAGAAAAATAATTGATTTATTATAGCTCTGTAAATAAGATCATTCAAAAGATCCAGAGGTAGCACTGGGGGGTTGGGGTAGGGGAGCAGGTCTTTTTGATAACAGCACTGAGCTTTTATTCTTTTTTTCTCTTAAGTTCCCTAAATGGTCTAATGAACATTTCGATAGCTGTTCTATCAAATACAGTAGCATTAGTCGCATATGGCCATGTTAATCAGAACATTTAAAGAGAACAAAAGTAGGCATTCAGTTAGTTGTGGTAGCTACATTTCATGTGATCAATAAACATGTGTACCTTGTGATTACCACAGTTGATCACGCAGGCATGGAATATATCCATCATTGAAAAAAAAAATCACCATTGGCCAGCACTGTCACCGAACGTGTGATCTCCAGCAAGGATCTATTTGACTAGTCAGGTTGTTTTCTATCCTCCTCCCCAAGCAGCAAAGTGCTGTATACAAATCGAACTCTGGATTTTGCAGACACTCTTGTTCCCCCAAATTTTCCAAGATTAGGCTTATTAGTTGCGCTCAGCTGTAAATTCAGAGTGCACAATACGTGCACATCCTTTACACCACGGAATCCTCTGAAAATTAATTGCAGCACCCATTGTTCATGTACTGTATTCCTGGCACGTTTTTGTACTGTATTATCCCACTTTGCCAAGAAGGCAACTGAGGTCCAGACAGTAAGAGTGGCATGCCCCAGGTCGTGAGTAAATGGCCAACTTGATGTGAAATGGGTAATGTTGACTCACCGTGCTTCAGCTACTGTGGTAATAGCTCAGTGGAGAAGCAGCTGGCAATAAACAAGTGTAGGTGGGTTCACATAATCCAAAATCCTACTGAAGGCAATTTCTACTTCTCTTTAGTACTTTGCTTTGATATCTCCCCCTCTCCCATGTCTCGGAAATTACTTTCAGAAGGCAAAATTGGTAGAGATTTTCATCTTTCTAAGATGAACATTCATTTGCAGTGCTACAGAGGGCCACTGATGCCTTTCCTTATTCCTCACTCTGTTGGTGTTTTTCCCCTTTCGGTTTAAAGTACAGGCATCCACTTAAATATTTCTGTCTCATAATGAGCTGTGGTCAGGGCCGGATCTCTGCAGATCTAACATGCACACTGTTCCAAAATACAGATGACATATGACAGCTTGTGATAATAAGGCAGTTCCTTACTCTCAGAGGAATCACTGTGTCCTTTGTTGGGGGAAAGCCTTGTGTTCCAGCTTCCCTAACGAGCCTGGCAACCTGTCTCTTATCTGCTTTAGGATGCTGAAGAAGTCTTTAAAAATAAAATGGATTATTTTCTTCTAATAGCCATTATATAAGCGTGCCTTCGTGACCAACTTGTTGACTATCACTTGCTGGCGAATGGAACTGTAAGTTGTCTTCTTGCCTTCACGGTTGCAGCTGTTGGCATCCAATTTTATACTGAAAATGTGAAGGAAAGGAAATTTAAAACAGAAATTTTTATTGATGCACACACAGCTTGTGCAGCTGGGGCTACAAGGGTATCATCAAATACCAACACTGCCCCAAACCCATGGCGTCTATTTTCTAATTGAAGGAAATTTACAATAGTGAATGTCTACTGCAGTTGAGGCTGGCTAAGATTTAGATGACCCATATCCCTTATCTAATGAATTCAGGCCCTGAAAACTTTGCAAAAGCTTTCAACTGACAAAACACCAAGAGCGTTGATATGAAATTGAAAGACAGCTGGTGTGGACGCAGAGCCTCTGGAGTCTAGCTTGGGAAGCTGCAAACCCGCACAGCTGCACGACTGTCAGAATGAAGATTCTGGTGTAAAGATAGTCAAAATATTGCTGTTAGATGAAGAACTTTATGCCTAAAGCCTTTGCTCCACAGAGAAGAGATTTCATTTTAAATAAGGAAGGCACATGACATTTTTACATTTATCTCCACCTTGCCAAGATAAAATAAGAGAGACTGTTTCTATCTCCATCAACGTAGGTTGAAAAAAGCCCAATTAAATTGGGAAAGTCTTTAGCATTTTAAAAAATGATTACATTTTATTCCTAGAAATTAAACTGCTTTGCTATGATTTCCCTTTTCAAGCTACATCTTCCAAGTCCCGGGTTTTGAGAAGCCGTGAGGCTCATTTAGCACTTAGCTTTATTATGTAGTGAGAAACTTGTCAGGATGAGAATGTACTTAACAAATTATTAGGTAGAGAGGTAACGCTGGCTGGGCATGGTGTTTTCAGGTAGTAAATGAGACCATCAATTATAAAGTTATACCTCTCTTTTCAGCAAAACAAAACCCCAAATGGCATTTCCAACACAACTGAAATTTTAACTGGTGGGAAGATACCCAAACATTAAAGATACAGTTTGTTGAGCTGTAATTACAAGGCTGATTGTCTTTATGAGAACTTAACATTTTGGCTATGTTTTCAAAGGATCCAGTCATGGCTATTCCTATTGCCCATCACAAAACCTTGTTGAAACTATTTAAGTGGTAGGAATAAGAGTGTAGATCAGTGACAGAGTGAAAGCATGTTTAGCAGGTACGAGGCCCTGGCTTAATCCCCAGCGACAAAACAATAAAACAAGGAAAAAATTAAAACTATGTTTAATTTACTTTTAATTCATATGGAATTTGTGATATGCTTGTCAACACCTTCATTTTAAAAATGATTTTTCTTCTTGAGATTTTTTTGCCTTTGGGTAATATAACATTAAACAATCAGTAAATATCAATATGCTAAGACAAAGTCTATTTATCAAGTAGCCATGGATGCCTCACATTTCTAAAGACCAGGAGCAGAACATAGTAGGGCTCTGTCTTTCTGTCTTTACCCAACATAAACTCTCCTCTTTTTTTTTCCTGCTTGTATTAATCTCTGCTACAGTACTTCTTACAGTGTTGAAATTAGTCTGGGTGCTTCCTTTCTGTGAGATAATCAGCAGCTTCACATCATGAACCAGGTCTTCACTGGGTGATCCAGCAACTCAGTGATGGCATCAAGGGCTATGACTGTCCCTGTTGTGCAGCAACCATCTTGGGGTAAAACTTCCCATCCTTCAGGGAAGCTCCTTAAGGTCAGGAAGTAAACAATGCAGAGGCTTCAGAAACTTCCTGAAACTGATCAGATAACATTAGACCCTTCCCTCCCCCAAGAGTAGATAAGCAGCAAGGACTGCTGCAGGACAAAACCCAGGTGCCTAGAAGACTCCCAGACAAGTCCAGCCACCTGCAAGAGGCAGAGATCACCAGAGCTCAAGGAAGAGGCCCAGACAGCAAGCTTCCTGGAAAAGTGACTGTCCCTGTTGAGCTGCCCGCAGGTTGTGCAGTGTGCTCCAGACTTCCTGCTTTCTTGAGCTGTTACCCGTGCTGTGCTGATACAGCTGTCTTTGAGTCATTTCTGCTCCTGTAAGTTTTCACCCATATGTCCCTATGTAACCCCAATGAAACTCATTGTTTCACCCATTTGGACTTGGGTGCTCTCTTTACTTTGGTCTGTTGATGGTTCCCTATTCAGCTCTCCTCAGGAATAGTGTCATACAACATCCTACCTTCTTCTTTGCCATCTACCTTGACATCGTCCTATGGTTCGTTCTTTTTTTAAAAAAATATTTTATTTATTATTTATCTTTTTATGTCTATGAGTGTTTTGCCTGCATGCATATAAGTGCATCTGTGTCATGCAATGCCCTTAGAGGTCAGAAGAGGGTGTTGGATCCCTTGGAACTGGAGTTAGGACGATTGTTAGCGCCATGTGGGTGTGGGGACTGAAACTGGGTCCTCTGCATGTGCTCTTAACCTCCCAGCCATCTCTCCAACCCCAGGTTGGTTCTTCTTGCATACTTTTTATACCTTTGGCCTAGAGCATTAAAGCATTTTTATTTTCAAGCTGCAGGGGGAGCAGAGAGAAAGACAATGCTTTTTCCCAGTCAGACACTAATACTTCTGTTCACTCTGGTGTCATCTTTAAGGTCCAGCTCTGGACCACTAACTGTCACTGGGCAATACCATGAATGAATTGACTGAGGTTCCTTACCCAGTCATGACCATGAGAAGCAAAATATTATCATTTTTCATACTAGTCTGGGTTCTCTTCTGGAGATGAAGTCATTTCTTCAATCTCAATGAAACTTGTGAGGATGCTGTGAAATGGATTCTGGTCACTCACTACTAAGGCCTACTACACAGGTTTTTAGTACACAGCAGAGCCTTTTGACTAAGAGCTTTTCATTCTTAAGGTCTTGCTATGTAGCATAGGCTGGCCTCAAACTAGCCAGCCTCTTGCCTCAGCTTCCTGGAGTGCTAGGATTATAGGAGTGTGCCACTATACCCCACTTTCAAATTTATTATTATGTTCTGAGAATCTTTTATGACATGACTCTGACTCCTTTGACTCCAGCTACTAGTTCTGTAGCCATATCTAAGCTATGGTCTGATAATAATAAGTCTACTGCTTCTTCTGTCTTTCCATATTTCTTAACATTTCAAGGCCTTTTAAAAAAATTTTTTTATTTATTATTTTTATTTTATGTGTATGTGTATATTGCCGTGTCATGCAATGCCAGAATGCCAGCAGAGGTCAGAAGAGGCTGTCGGGTCCCATGGGACTGGAGTTACAGACAGTTGTTAGCTGCCATGTGGGTGCTGGGATTCGAATCCAGGTCTTCTGCCAGAATAACCAGTGTTCTTAACTGATGAGCCATCTCTCCAGCCCCCATTTCAAGGCCTTCTAAACTTTCTTGCTGTGTAGCTAATTTTTCTCCTCCGAGTCCCTCCTAATCCTTTGACCTCTGGAGTCTTCCCCTTTGTCACCTATTTCCGCATCTTGCACAAAATTCTGCCATTGTGTCTCCACATAACATAATAGATATTCATTACCAGACTAGATTTTGAAGGAGTTGAGGGTAGGGTCTCTATCTATATCTCCTTCACTTTTATAGTCTCAGAATTTGGCAGAGGAGTAGTGTTAAATGCCTGCGCAATTGCTTATTCAGTACGTTTGTGAAAATTAAAATCAATATTTCCATATTTTGTGCTCATAAATATTAAATGTTTCAGTAGTTAATTATAATTTCTTTTCCTGATGTCTGGAATAGTTATTCCTGAATAAACATCAAAATCAGAGTTGTAAAATTCTTTAAATTTCTGATTCATGTGAATTTTGAAGTTCAGAATCACAAAATCAGTTGTAGGCTTTCTGATCAGGTACAGTTTGCAAAAGTTTACCTAAATACCGGCAGGACTGTGAACACCTTTCTTTTTTTTTTTTTAATGAAGAATGTCTAAATAATTGAAGTATCAATTAAAAATATTATGTTTCTCTTATATTATGTACATGTATGGGTGTGTGCATGCCACAGCACAGGCCTGGAAGTAGAGGACAACCCAAGGGAGTTGGTTTCCACAATGTGAGTCTCACGGGTTGAATTTAGGTTTTCAGACTTGGCAGTAAGGACCATTATTAGCTGAGCCATCTTCCTAGCCTCTGAAGCATCATTCTTGGAGTCCACATATATCTATGTGCTTTTATTTGTTTTTTTAATTAATTTATTTATTAAAAAAAAGATAAAAAGCCTGCAAAAGTATGTACAGATGTGGGGCTGGAGAGCTTGCTCAGCACTTAAGAACACTTGCTATTTTTCCAGAGGACCCAGATTTCATTCCCAGCATCCACATGGAGAGCTAACAACCATCCATAACTCCAGTTCCAGGGGATCTGACACCCTTTTCTGGTCTCTGCAGGCATTGCATGCATGTGGTACACTTATATACATGCAGGCAAACCATACATGTAAAAGTAAAAATAAGAAATAAAATATTTTTAAAGTATATATAGATGTTATTCAGCATTTTTGTGCTAATTTGTAAATATAAAAATCAACAGATAACTATGTTTTGAGCATATCAAAGGTTGAAAATTAGGTTAATTGCAGATTTAACATGGATTTAATTTTGTAAAAAATATTTTATTTATTTAATGTGTTTGGGTGTATTGCTTGCATGTAGGTAGGTGCACCCACCAATGTCATGCAATCCTGGGGAGGTCAGAAGTGGGCATCAGAGCCCCTGGAACTGGAGTTACAGATGGTTGTTAGCTGCCATGTGGGTGGTGGGACTTGAACCCTGGTCCTCTGCAAGAGCAGTCAATGCTCTTAACTGCTGAGTCATCTCTCCATCCCATGGATTTAATTTTTTAATAAAAATTTTGAACTGATACATTGAAAAAGCATTGTATTTATGTGGAATTATGTTATATTTTCATACATGGATATGTCGAATGATGTTCAGGTCAGGTTAAGCATCTTCATTTAATCTGTTGTTTCGGATTCAAACATCCCCTAAAACTCATGTGGTGAAGGTCTTGAAGGAGAACAGGAGACAGTTCTAAATTAGGCATCTAGTCAGGGAAGGAAACCCCAGAGGAGGTTCAACAGAGTTCCAATTACTTTCACTTTTATCTAAGATGTCTCACTTCCTTTTTCTTGTGCTAAATTGGCCCTGTTGGTGAGTTTCCCGCCCTGCAGCAGGCTCCCTGGGAGGCGAATTTCAAACTTCCTGCCCTTGCTCTACCCAATCAGGGTCCTGCTTTCAATATGAGTGAACCAACCACCAACATGCATCTTACCCTGGCCAATCCACAGGAGGTAAAGGTAGCTCAATCCTTTCACCTCCTACCCCAGACGCCTAAGGGGGAGTAGATGGTGCTCCAGCTTGGAACCCCTTCCTCTTGCAGGGATTCTCTTTGTGTGCTGGATGGAGTGTTACTTTCATTTCAATAAACCTCGGCTATGTGGCTATGTACTGTGACTGCAAACTTCTCATCTTGTTAATTCTTTACCTGGTGAAGCAATGGACCAGAGAAGAGACCCTAGGAGGCATCGGTTTGGTCCTTAGGGCAGCAGTGTTCAGAGGTGATTGGGTCATAAGAGTTTTAACTTCATCAGTTAATCCACTGATGGATTCATTTTATTAGGCCCTGCATATTTTAGCTGAGACTTCGTTACAAAATGTCTGTCCTTGGAGGGCATATATTGTCCCCAGGTTCTTTTGTTTTTTGTTTCTCAGACCCATGAGTTCCACAGCTTACTCTGCTACACGTTACAGGGCCTTGATGTGCTTGCTGCCTTGCCAGAGGCCCAAAAACAACAGCCAAATGGCCTCTGAAACTGTGACCCCAAATAAACTGTGTGCACCAATGTGTGTGCATGTCACTTGCACACATGCATGAGTACATGTTCATGTGTGTATGTGTATATGTGTGTGCATGTGTATGCATATGCATGCATGTATATACGTGCATGTCTGTGTATGTATGGGCATGTGTTTTTGTGGAGATAGGGATTGAAGCCGAGGCCTTGCACATGCTAGGCAATGTGCCAAACAGCTACATCTTCAGCCCTTTTTCCTCCTTTCAGATGATCTCCCTCAGGTATTTATCTCACACCAAAAGCTGACTAGCAAGAATTCAAAATTCTTCTAGCTTTTGAAATATGCAGTGCGTTGCTGTTCTGTGTAGTTAATCTTCTAGTCAATAGCATTTCAGGATTTTTAATTCCTATCTAATTGTAACTTAGTTTTAATTGCACAGTCCTTCCCTAGACTTCCCTCCTCACACCCTCCCCAGTTGCTAATAACCACCATTCTGCTTAGCACTTCTGTAAGATCATCTTTTTCGGACTCCACATATGAGAAAGATCACGTGGTGCTCTTGATGTATCTGGCTTATTTCACTTAATGATCTCTAGTTCCACCCATGTTGTCACAAATGCCAGCATTTCACTTTTTAAATATTCTGTGTATGTATCACATTTCGTTTCTCAATTTTTCACTTTCTGCGCTTTAAAAGTTCACTAGGTCTTCATATAACATAATACTGGGTGAAATGTGAGTTTTGAATACATTTTTCTTCTTTAAAATACACGTGGATGCCAGGTGTGGTGGTGGACAGGAAGCAGAGGCAGGTGGATCTCTGTGAGATCAAGTACAGTCTGGTCAAGTTCAAGGTCAGTTGCAGCTACTGGTAGACCCTGTTTCAAGAACCAACCAACCAACCACCACCACCAACAATGAAAAAACCACAAAAAATCTGGTAACAAAACCCCAAACAAAACCCCACTACTACCACCACCACCAAAAAAGCATGCTGTATATATTTTGCTGTTCTATGCACTTAACTTAAAGAGGGTGTTTATTTTTCTAATTTACAGTTTGCAAGCATCTATCTCAGAATGTTCTTCTCCTAACACCTCCCAGTTTCTCTCAGGGAAATTATCTTTCCCACTGTGATGAAAGGATTCTTCACCCTTCTAGCTGGGTAGTCAAGACAGGCTCGTCAAGGTTGCCTCAGACTTAACCTACATGGACAGGCAGTGGTGTAGAAGCAGATACATGCAGGAGAGGGGCCGCTACTCAGACTACTGGAGTTATTCTGTGTTTTCTGGCTGTTTTATTTTATTGTTGTTAGTTCTCTCATATCCTTGTAAGTTTCCTCTCTTCTTAAATTAAGTAGTTTCTGTCACTTCCAAACAAAGAACCCAAGTGGGTGCAGCACTCAAGGTCCACCTGCCCTTGTTTTCAGACACACATTTTAGAATCCCATCTTTGTAGATTACTCTTTTTTACTTCATATGGATCTTACTGTTTCTCATATGGGAAAATTTCAATGAAGCATAAATAATTCTTCGTATTAGTTGTCAGATAAAGTCAGTTTTTCACTTGTCTTTTAACACTTGAGCACTTTTCGGTAGTCTTTCTCACCTACATGAAATACCAGCTGCCTTTTAAGATATCCTTTAGCCATCTCTGAAAATTGTGTATTTTCAAAGAGGGTTTCATTCTACATTATTACAATGGTTTTCTCACAGTTTGCAAGTGCTTTTACAGGGATCAACTTTCTCAAACTCGGATATCTATTTCTCATGTTTTAAAAGGACAACATGATAAAAGAGATGTCTGTCTGACACATGTGCAGTCTCTAAGATAACTGAAATCACTTTCCTCTGTTTTCCATTTGGAAAACATGTAGTTTTGTTTTGTTTTGTTTGGGGGGGTATAGGCAAATGTTTAAAATCCAAGAACAAAGAAAGAAGTACAATTGTATATCTTTTACAATTTAGAAAATTAATTATTCCATTTATTATGCGTGTGTGTGTGTGTGTGTGTGTGTGTGTGTGTGTGTGTGTGCCCCCATGCACAGGTGGAGGTCAGAGGACAGCATTTGGGAGTCCCTTGTCTCTGTGGGTTCAGGGATGGAAGGTTTGCATGGCAAGCACTTTTACCCGCTGAGCCATCTCACTGGCCCCTTTTACAACTTTTGTAGCATATTTCAAGGGCTTGAACTCCATCATAGTGAGAAAGAAATGGATATTATTTAGATGGAGGTTAAAAGGTAGAAATGCTATTCTGAGTGAAATGTCTGTAATAATTGAACTTTGGAGCCATGGGGGCGAGTCAGCACTTCACCAGGTACTCTCCAAAAATCTTTTTGTTGGCTTTAAAATACGAATGCCCTTAGAATGTCAAACTTATATTTCTTCAAACGAAAGAAAATCCTTCTGGAATATTAAATGGGTTTATGAAGGGAAGACTTTTAGCTAAAAGGAGATCAAATATTTTCTTTTATCAAAAATTCAGTTCATCACAGCGAGTGAAAAGATTGTGGAATAGCTGCTAAGATTACAAAGGAACCTTGATGGCTTCAGCTAATGAGAGTGCGTGCGCGGCCAATTCTGCCTTCTGCCTTTGTGCTTGCTTTATAAGAGGTCTCAGCATCGGCTTTCTTTTGTGCTTTTCTTTTTGGTGATTACAGAACTTGATTATTATAGGTCTGAAAATTGTAGAGGTTTTTCCTATATTACATCTAACTTTGTGAGGTAAAATTACCCACTGATGTTAAAGAAGGCAGATGAAACTATGAGATTTATAATATATGTGAAATAAGTAGTTTTTGAAATGGAAAAGCAAGGATAAGGGGTGCTGGAGGAAACACTTAGGCTCAGGATTTGAGTTTTCTCAGAGAGAAATGACCATAAACAGACTGCCTTAATTTACTGTCTCACAGACTCAATGAAGAACTCTAAGATGGAGGCATTGCCAGGATTGGTTCCTTCTGAGTATTGTGGGATCTATCTTGCCCAGGCCACCCCTTGCTGTCCTTTAGATGTTAGAATTCTCTCCTGTCTTCACATAGACTTCTCCTTTGCAGAAGAACATAAAACATAGTGGATTAGCACTCACCTTAATGACCTCATTTTTAACATTACATAACCATCTTTCTAAAGGCTCTTCATCCAAATGAAGCACTGTCACAGGGTCTATGGTAGAACTTTAACACATGAATTAGTAAGAAAATAATTGAACCATGACAAGGTGCACAAGGATGCTGAGAAGGAAGAGCTAAAAATAAATTCTTATACCTGGCAGAAAGGAAAAATTTTCTTTCACATGTATATTTTATTGAATTTAGTCACTAAGGGGCTTGTTGCTGAGTATATTTTCTTGTGGCCCATTGACTGTGTTCCTATTAAAAATCAGGGAAAACATTTCCTGTTTGTGGCTGCCGCCTTTATGTTTTCATTGGTGGGGCACTCTCATAGTGGCTCTGGTGACAACTCCAGGAAAGGTGGACACCCTGTGACAGTGCAGAGAAGGAAGTGACAGAGGATGCTTCTCTCTCTACTGAATGACTATGAGATGATATCATGCAGCTCCTGGGATGCTGCCTTAGATTTTATTTCAGTGTCTAGCTGATATCTTTCTTGATGAGATCACTGCTTTTATTTATAGCCAATTAGTTATTTATATAACAATTATATTTGAATTTACTAAATGAGGCTCACCCACTTTAAGGTCATTTGAAAGTACACAATGAAGACAGAGTGAGTATCTACTGTGTGCTAGGCATTATACTAATGATGAGCAAAACACTGAGCCGGTTCCTTAAGGGGCTGCCAGCTCACTAGGTGAGACAATGCAAGCCCAATGGTGGTATAATATGATAAGGAAGATTGGAGGGACACATGCTGGGGTCTGAAAATGCAGAAATTCTCAGTTAATTTTTGAATGATAAGTTGGATTTATCAGCTTTTGTTTGGGATGGGACGAGGCTAAACATCAGAAAGTTTTTACCAGTGTGGGGATTGTATAGGCAAAAGCTCAGAATACGAAGATAGCTGTGCTGGAAAGGGAAAAGGACAGCAAATCCAGGAACTGGAGAACACTGTGCAGCGTGGCAGGTGGGCAGGGGTCCAGCGTTGAACAGATCCCTGTGCAGTTTCAGTCTTAAAGCTTTGAAAACCAGCTCCCTTCATAGAATCTGCTCCTCGATGTGGGTGTAACTTCAAGTAAGTCACTGAAACTCATCTGGCCCTGGCTTTCCTGTTTATAATGTAAAGATGCTAAATCCTGCTTTGGTTCCACTCTTTGGTACCAACAGCTCTTGAATTAAGAACAAAATAGTATGTGACCTGGTCCCCTTCACCCCGCCTGTCACAATCTTGCACTGCTTGCCTGTCTCTGGAGCTGGAGCTTCCAATGAATCAGTATGACTTTGGAAGCCTTTCTCCTCTTCCTTTGCTCTCACATTTCTGTTTCTTTGTTCAGGTCATTTTCTAACCTGGTATGTTTCCTTTGCTTCTTTTTTTTTTTTTTTTCCTCCGCTAGTTAGACTTTTACTTAGTCTTAACTTCAGACATCTGTCCTACAAAACCTATCCTTGAGACTTCAGTTTAAGTCAGGATGACTTTTCCTCTCCTGAAGAACTGACCATGTCATGGATTATGCTCAGCACCTGAACATGATTGTGCAGTCATCTCTGAATCCCAGTGGCTACACAAATGTTTTTCTTACAGAAGTCATTTGGTAAATGAAGGTAGAAATGAATTGACCCAGGAGACCAGGACAGGCCTGGAAGACAGGAAGAACTTCCAAACCTAGTTTTCCCAACCTCCTGCAGGACTGATGGAAAGTTTCCAAAGAGAATTAAGAAGGAGTGTGGAAGAGAATCCACAGCAAAGAACTTTCAGTGGAGTTGGGATGGTACCACAGCTATGAGTGCAGGAATTCACAGCTCCAAAATATAGGTAAAAACAATGTGTTTCAGACCTATGTATGTGATTTGGAAAAGCCAACTATGAAAGAGAATCGGCACACCCTGGACATTGTGCTTGTCAACCTCATCTTTTCCTAGCCACACTTCTACCTCCAGAAGAAAAGAGGACTCTCCTTTGGTTCTGGTGGAGGAGGCAAGGTGAAGATTAGCATTCACAAAGTCTCTATTTTGTTACTCTTCTAGAAGGAACATTTATTTATTCAAGGCACACACAGACAAAAGATGTCAGGGAACATTCTGTGTGTGTGTGTGTGTGTGTGTGTGTGTGTGTGTGTGTATTTTCCAATATAATTTTATTTATGCTCACTGACATTTGGATCTCATTTTTTTCTCTTTCTTTTATAAAACAATTTCAATTGAATTTTTGTGTATTTCATACAGAATATCTCAAGCAATCTTAATCATCTTTATACCCCCATCCCCATCAGCACACTTCCATAGCACTCCCAATGGAACCCATACATTCTCCTATCCGTGTTAAGGCCTACTGTGTCAGGTCAGAGTCCCCAGAATATTTCAATAAAAAAAAAAACTACATCTTATTATTCCATCAATCCACCCAAAGGTTCTGGCTTGATCCCTATCATCTCAGGGAAAGATGTGACATGGCAATTCATAGAAATACTGGAGAGTCTTTTAGTTGCTTCACAAAACATAAATTTCATGGTTACTCAGAACTGAGAAAATTTCAGTGAGTATTAAGTTCTCTTGAGGAAATTTGCTTTGCAGAGTGAAAAATAATTTTCCTGGGATTGGGGTAAAAGGAACCAGTGACATTGCAATTCCTAGAGGTTAGCAATCTGCCCCCTGTGCTGACCTGTCAGTACCACTGAGGAAAGTCCTCTCCATAGAGGGGCTGAGGGAAACTGGTAAGACTCAGGAAGAAAAACAAGTTACCAGGCTCAGGAAGTCAGCAGCTGTTAGGTCTCAGGAAGTTCCTGAAGATTCATAAGAACTCTCCAGGTTACATAAGCGGCAGCAGTTACTAGGGAGAGAAAACTCTGGCTGAGCTGTCTTTAGGTCATGGAGGGAGCCCCATGTTGCAGGTTTCATGAGTCATAACCCATATGGCAGTGGGTCTTTCCCTGAAGCTGCTGTTTTTTGTGTTATCCCTGTTCTTCTAAGCAGCCTCCTCTGCATATTCCTGTAAGTAAACCCCATAACCCTGATTGACTAAGAGAGACTTGAGTGGAATAATTTTGATGTCATCAGTGCCCTATATGGGGTAAACATATGTTTGTCCACATCTCCTGAGACTAAGTCACACAACAGTGGTGTTGGGGCCCTGAAAAGTAATACCCCCCAAATATGTTGATTTTTGTTCTGAGCAATTTTAGCTCAAAGAAATGGGAAGTCTTTGCATTCAGGCTCAGAGTCAAGAGCCCTCTAACTTTATTCTGCTTCTTGTCTCTCGAAGCTCAGGGTTAGCTCTTTGAGACATTTACTTACCTGATTCACCAAAGAAGAAACAACTACTTCTTGTCCCTTCTTTGAGTTTACCTTAACCTCATAGCACAGAAACCAAACCTGAAATTTGTCAGTGCTCCTAGCAGACTTTAATCACACACCATTGTCCCATAGAAAATCACTGACAATCACTGTTAGCTCTGTGAGCTCAACAGACATTGTTGTAGGCCATTATATGCTCTATAAACCTATTGAGTTTCTGTAAAAACCATTTATGATTCCCCTGACATTACTTGTTCTCCCCTTCCCCTATAATCAAAGGTATACATGTTTTTGAAGTGTGTTGGGTCAGTGGTAATCATACTACGTGATTGTCTCCACAAATATTATAAGCTTGTGCAACTTCTCTCTAAATTGTTTTTGTCACTTTATTGCAGTGATCCTTCAGAGGGTGAAGACACTTAGCCCATACTGCAACCAAAGAAAGGATTTCAGTGTCTAAATGTGGTAAGTGGAGGCAGGAGGAACAGAAGTACAAAGGTATTAGTTTGAGGTCAACTTGGGCTACAGGAAATCCTGTCTCAGAAAAAAACAAAAAACAAAACAAATTCTCCTTTTTTAATGACAGCTTCATTGAATAGATATCTCAGAGTAAGAAAATATTAAATTTATTTATAAAAACTATAAAAAGGTCTCTAGCCTCTTGTTCTCCTGAAGTTTGAAGTGTAAGAAATGGCTGGTGCAAGCCTGGCTTACAAGAACCAATTGTTAAATTTTCAGGTATTTTATTAGTTGGATGTTGAACACAGCAATTATGAAAAATTAAATGATACCATTTTATGATTTAATATATTGTATTGAAAACAAAGTAATAAAACTACAACTGGAACTGTACTTATTTTGTACATTTTATTATCTATACTGTTTATTGGGTATGTACAATATGTGGCAATTTTATAAAACTGTGTTTTGCTACACATTTCTTTCAAGGTCTATTGTCATGGCATCACAAAGGTAGTTTGAAATTGGTCATGGCTGAGTATTTAGACCATGGGAATCAGCAGATATTATAAACTGGAAATCTTCCTTTTACTTTTTTGCTTCCTTCCTCCCCCTCCCCTTCCCTACAGTCTCCAGTACATTTTGTCTCTTGAATGCTTGTTAAACATTTACCAGCATACCTGTTAGCACAAGCAAAGAAAAACCATAACCACAAACTGCAACTGAAGAGATTGGTGTTGTGAACATATTTTATCAGAAACATTATTGACAAGAACTTTCGTCTTTTGGTAACATTAGACTTTATTGAATGACACGTCAATTTTTTTGGCCTGAATTCCAGGTACTACTGGTTTCTTGTGCTAGAAGTGGCCATTGCTAATCACAGGCTCTTTTATTCTAGTCTTAATTGCTAATATTAACTCTTAGATCACATGTTAGACTCCAGCACACTTTATCATCTGTTTATCCATCCATCCATCCATCCATCCATCCATCATCTATCTATTCATCGATCCACACATGTGTACATACATGTCACTGGATGACTAAGAAAGGGTTAAAGAGGCTGTTAAGTCATAGGGACTCTACTGAATATGGAGCGAAGAGAGCTAATACAGACACAAAGAGAAATTTGGTAGGGAATCAGATGAGAAGTTTTACAAACCGTAGACATGGAACTATTCCGAGAATGGAGCTATTCTGTGCAGGTATGGATAGCAAGCTATTTTAAGTATCATCTTGAGGTGGGCTGAGTGTTATGGGCAGGAAAAACTGCACTTCAACTAGAGCCCAGGGACAGAAGTAAAGGTCCTTCACTGTGATAACCTTCTTGGATGAGGCTCATGACAAGGGACCAGGTGACAGTCAGCATGACTGCCATGTCTCAGTGGTGGGTGCCCTTTCCTAGTCTCAAGTGAGGGAGTTATCGATGGCATGACTGATAAGCTTACATGTCTTATGTTCCTGATATGATTTGATATATTAACAGAAATAATTATTTATTGGCATGAAGTATTTATCAATTTGTATTTTATGGTGTGCTGGCCGATGGTTGTTTACTTATCTAAGTCATTCAGTACCTGCACTTGTACTCAAAGTGAAGTGACTCAGATCAAAATTGTTTTATAATGGAACAATTCCAGGCTAGGCACAGCTTGAAAACTGCTGTTCTATTCAACACAGAATAGCCCAGATCAGGTTCAGCCTGATCTCCACAGTTAGGAATACAAAGGGATAGCTTCATAGAAGTTACTGAGCAGGATGATTTAAACAGGACAATTAACACACATGTTCTCAAGTATTTTTTTTGGATGACCCACCTTAGAAGCAGAATTATTACATATATCAATTACGTGAGGTTGACTTAACACAGTGTGATGAAGCTAGAGACTCCTTTTATCTCTGATGAGCCCTTGGCTGTGGCTGAGAGTGCCTATGGAACAGTGCTCATCCACAGTGGCTGCCTGGGGTTGTGATGATTCCCCAGCCTGCTTTGTACTCTTGCCCTTTCCCTTTGTGTCTGATAATTCTGATTACAGCTTTGCTCTTGTCTCCAGATGTTCTACAACTCTCCTCTCTCCTCTCTGACTCTATTCTCTTTGTTTGCTGTATATTTTACTCTTGACCAAGTTTTCTTCTATTTTATCTTTTCTGGTTTTTCTATGACTCTTTTCTGCACAGATGTCTCTAGTCATCTTGATGTTGCCACCCCATCTGTTTTTATTGTCTGGTATCTTTAGGGACTTTGAATCCATAATCAAATTGTCATTCTTAATTAACTTCTTGGGGTCTCCGATTTCTCTGAGTAAAATGTGAGGATTTTACATACCACACAAAGCTTTTTGTAAAATTAATGATATAACATACATCATGTACTTAACAAAATTCCTGACACCTACAGTTCAATACATTAATCTAAGCTGAACTTGTTACATAATCTCATTCACACTGAACTCCAGATTTTTGGTTACACATGAATGCAGAGCTTAGGCTGAATGAGAGAGAAGAAAGTGGGCAGGGCTGGGAAGCAGCAAAGATGGTGTTTAGTTGATTTGTTTAGAACTAGTTTGAAACAGGCAGTCACTTCTTAATTCTGTCACCTACTGTCATCTGCAAATGGAAGTTTAAGAGTTCTAAGCCAGTCCTTCTAAGTTTTTGAGAAGCAGCAAATATTGATATTTCAAAAATTTTTGTTTACTATTATGTGTATGAGTGTTTTGCCTGCATGTCAGTGCACCCATGCATGTATTGCTCACAGAGGTCAAAAGAAGGCATTGAATCTCCTGGAACTACAATCATGGGTGGTTGTTAGCCATCCACCATGGGTGCTGGGAACCGAACCCAGATCCTCTGCAAAAGCAGCCAGTGCTCTTAACTCCTGAGTCATCTTTCCAGTCCCAGATATTTTTATCTGTTGTCTGTCTGTCTGTCTGTCTGTCTATCTATCTCTATCATCTGTCTGTCTATCTCTATCTATCTAGCATCTATCTATCCATCTGTCTGTCTGTCTATCTATCTATCTATCATCTATCCATCATCTATCTATATCTATCTATCTATCTATCTATCTATCTATCTATTCTACCTATCATCTATCATCTATCTATCATCTATCTATCTTCTATCATCTATTACCTATTTTTAACCTCGTCCCTTCCTGGGAACTTTAACCTCGTCCCTTCCTGGGAACTTTCAATCATCTATCTATCTTCCATTGTTTCCCTTTTTTTTGAGTCAGGGTCTCTCTGTAACCCCAGCTGGGAAGTTTCTATGTACCCCACCCAGGCTGGCCTCAGGCTCACAAAGATCCACTTGCTTCTGTCTCCTGAGTTCTGGGACTAAAAGACATATAACACCACTCCCAGCCCTGAATATTTATATTTTTATAAGTAGATTCTTGAAGTTAAAAAATAACTTGCTTAATATTGGCAAAAATTACCTCAAAGAAAAGTGTATGGGCTGTATTTGGCTTATTGTGTGCTAATTCAGAATCTCTGTAGGAAATATTTATTGTTTTTGAGCAGTGGTCCCTTACTTATCAACAGAAAACTCTATCACTCACATATGATGTAGCTGATTTTCTAGCAAAAATATGTTTTTAGGAAAATCCACACAAGTAATTAAAATCAACCATGATATGGTTCAACCTCAAACAGGTGCAAGCAATTACATGAGATCCTAACTGCTCTACTGATGAACAGCATAACCTCGAAAGAAGAGGTGAGAAGAGAAAAAACTAACTTCTGTAACTTCGGGAAGCATTATTTTGGCTCAGTACTGGGAGATTAAAAACAAAGATCAGTGCGTGGATACTATTTTACATTTATTAAGTTTGTTTCTCACAAAGTATGAGTCAGTCATCTGATACTTTTTGTGCTTTTGGAATTCAACAAATAACAAATAAGTAAGTATAAAACAGAGAATGAGAATCAGGTTTCTTGTTGTCAGAGAAAGCTATGTGAAATAAGGGAAAGGAGTAGATTAGAATGAACCCCAAGATATAGAATTAGAATTTGAGACACAAGTATTAATAAATATTGTTCTGTGCAAAGTAATGTTTGTTCCTTCCATATATTGTTCTATCTTCAACAACCAGTGAATACGCAATGTTGCTTGTCCAGGAGGAATTAAAATTGCAGAAGGATTAAGACTGCTAATCGGCTAACTTTAAAATAGATTATCCCGGATTATCTGCATGGGTCCAATGTAATTAGAAACCTCATGAATGCAAGGGGGAGATAGAGAATCCCACTGTGATTTTTTCTTTTTTTTGGTCTTTGAGACAGGGACTCCCTGTAGCCCCAGCTGGCCCGGAACTTGCTCACCTGGATCTCACAAAGATCTGCCTGCCTCTGCCTCTGGAGTGCTGGGATTAAAGACATGAGCCTCTATGATGATGCACTGTGAGGAGGACTTACTACATCATGGATGGTTTGAGAATACAAAGGGATTAGCCTTATTTAAGGTTGTCCAGAATGTAAGGACATAGCTGAGACTCTGAACATCAAAGAAAATAATGATAGTGTTGGGGTTATAACTCATAACATAGAACATCCAGGGCACCATACTGATTTAAGTATTTGAATAATAATGAAGGACAAATCATGATAGTGTTGGGGTTATAACTCGTAACATAGAATATCCAGGGCACCATACTGATTTAAGTATTTGAATAATAATGAAGGGCAACCAATAACAAATATTTCCTTAGTAGAGGAAATTTAATTAATTAATGTTAAAAAAAGAGAAATAGAATAATTACCATTAGGTAAACCTTCAATAATAACTTTTCAGGCAAAATCTTTATATGGATGCTAAAATTCATGGTCAAAAGCATGACAAAATTTTGCATAATTTTAAATGCTCACTCTAAATATTTATTAGTTATAAATGGAAACAGTAACTGTAGAGTTAAGAAACCTGGCAGGCAGCACCTTAACCAAGCATCCAGGTTTGCAGCACCTGAAATAGCATCATACTCCCTGATCATTATCATGTTGATGCACTGGAAAAGGTCCCATCTCTCTTCTAAGGACTCTTGTGAGGAATGATTAACCTCTTCTTGATGAGGGAAAAACATACGAAAAGCTAACTTGAGGGACATTTCACAAAATAACTGTCCTTTACCTTTTAAATGTATGAAGGCCATGATAAATAGGAAAAAAAATGCAGGAATATCAAAAACTAGAGGATTCCAAGGAGGCAGGACCACCAAATGAGATGTGAGATTCTGCATTAACTGGACCAGAATACACCATTAGAGGAAAAACTATTGAAGTTAGAATAAAGCCAGAAATTTATAGTATCACACTAGAGTTCATTTTCGATTATATAAGATGTTACCAGCAGGGGAAGGTGAGGGAAGGATATACAAGAACTCTATACATTTGTTAAAATATTTCAGTAATTCTAAAATTATTTCAAAAGATTTTTTTAAAGATAGATATAGATTGAACATCTTTAAATTTAAAAAGAATCTGCAATGCTCCAAAATCTGAAATGCTTTGAGCATCAGTGATACCACAAATGAAAAATTCCATACCTGACCTTATGTCAAAAGTCACAGTCAAAACTCACTAAAAATAGTATGTAAAATTAGCTTTAGCCCATGTATATAAAGTATATATGAAATATAAATGTTTCATGTGAAGACGTGGGGAAAAGCCCTAAGATAGCTTATTAGAGTTATGAAATATTCCAAAAGCTGAAAAAGAAATGAAAGCTAGAATGCTTCTTGTTCCCAGCATTTTAGACATGAACGTTAAGCTCTGAGGCAGCAGCAATGCAGAAGGAAGCATGGAAGGGCTCCAAGGAGCTCACAGACACTCAGAGAAGGTAGTAGAAGAGGTGGCACGTGACCTTGCATAGGCGATGCTTACAGAAAACCACAGGCTGGGTAGTTGAAACAACAGAAATCTTTCTCACAGTGATCTAGGTGTCTATAGCTTGGTTTCTCATGAATCTTCCTAGATGTGGGTGGGACCTTCTTCCTGGGTCCTTGAACGGCTGTTTCTCTGCATTCCCATACCTGGTTCTTCTCTTCTTCATATAGAGCATCTGTTTTATTGAATTAGGGACTAGCCTTTATGACCTTTCACGTTAATTAATTCCTTAAAGCCTCTCTCTGCATATACATTGGTACTTAGGACTTTAACATAAGAAATTGTGGGGATAGGGAGATGGGAGTAAAGATTCAGTCCATAGCACGTTGCCAGTTTGAAAGGACTTGAAGATAGCAGTGTCAGAGGGGGAGAATGTGTGGCAGTGACATAGTGACTAATAAGTGGCCAGGTTTCATAGAAATGTGTGTGTGAAAGAGCCATATCTGCAGGTTTGGTAAGAGAAAGGGGGACCATGTTCCTGAGAAGTCTAGTTCCTCAGACTGGCAAAGAGAGGCTGCTGAGGTCAGTTAAGAGGCCACTGTGTGGAAATAACTAGAACTAGAATGAAGACAATGAACGATAAAAATAAAAAGAATCAGAAGGAAAGATTCGATTACAGTGAACACTTTACAAAGATTTAACACTAAGCCTGGGGTTCATGGGTGGTTCCCATGCAGGGTGCTCAGAGACAGGTAGAGCTGATGAGTTGTGTCAGCGAAATCTTTCAGAAGTGTAACTAGAAAGATTGGGGCCTTTAGAACTGTGAGCTTAAAGGCTGGAGAGAAGTTGGGTCTCCCCCTTCAGTTTTGGGAGTGTTCAGTGAAGGGAAGATAGAAAAAAGTACAGCTAGTAAGCCCAGTAAGGAACTGCAGGGCTTGTGGGGTAGGTAAAAGAGTCGTAGCCCTGTGTGGTTATCAGAGTTAGGACCCTGGCTGCTGTTGCCTCAACAGATGCATGGTGAGTGAAAGTAGCAGACTCACTTATGTTTCAGAGTCATGAAAGCAGATGAGGTTTAAGGAAAGACCACTGAATTTGGCAAATCAGAGTCAACGTCAATGACATTTGGAGATGTGTTTTAAAATAAAAGTAGTTCAAAAAAAATAAGAAAAAGCAAATGTGAACCATACTAAATCAATGGGCCTGCATTCCCAGCATGGGGTGATGAGCAGGTAGGCAAAGACCCATTCCATTTTAAATGTTAGTACTGTTCATAACACGTCTTCATCTGACAGTGGTTCGCTATTTCATTTCAAACACTGACACTGCCATTTCACAGTGGCCCACAGCATCCCTGAATTCATTTGATTCCTGCAGCTCACAGGATAATTGCTGAGAGACGCAGCAGTCCGAGTCACTCAGTTGTGTAAGAGCAGTATGTTTTATGACTTTTTCATCTCATAAAACAAGGTTAAAATTTTCCTTATATTTGGAAAAAGCTTTAGATGGAGATAAGCCTGACCCAAGGCTTCAAGTTTATGAGGCAAACTTATTCCCTGTATAAATTCCTGGGACAGCTCTATGTGAATTCTCCCACAGGGTGTGAAATCTTATTTTAGTCAGGTGTTCATGTCTTCTCATGTAATTAAACAATATTTTCACATGGATTAAAATTTTCAGTAGACTTTGAAAGCAGTTAAGAGAAACAGTGCTCTGCTGTATTTATGTGGAGTCTTAATCTTTGTTGTTCAAGAGTGTTTGTTGAAGATACAACAAATATTAGCATTTCTACTTTGTAGACTAATTGTGTGATGTGCTTGAAGTGTTACTAAAAGTCAAAAGTGGGACATTGTGGGCTAGAGCAGTTATTAATTTGGTTTCTCTGTTTCCTATTAATACTGTTTTTTTACTTCTTAATCTCTCCGCTACAAATAAATCTACATATTTTTTTTTTTTTAGAAATAGCAGGAAAAAGTGGTGGATAAATTCTTAATTGTTTTCAAAAGTGCTGTTTGAGAGTGACAGTTGTTGTTATGGGTTACAAGCTCGCTATATCATCAGTCAATTCCAGGTTCTTTGTCTACTACACGCTGTATCTTGAGTCACATTCCACTAGCTCTCTTAAATTTAGCCAGCATAATCATGTAATATAAATAAAACCTGAGGTTTTATGGAATTGATACAGCTTGAAGATGCATCCACATTCTCCCCTTTCAAGCAGCCTCATATACATCCTCGGCCCTCACCAAGGGAATAGATTGCTCATGTAGTCATCAACTCACCAAGTAAAAGCTGGAAGACCTAACCTTCCAGGTGCCTACAGCAAGTTATTCAGAACACTTTCTCAGATCTTGTGAAGTCAAGATGTTTCAAGGAGGAGGGCATGTATTCTCTCATTGGTTCGGTGGATTTAAATAGATAGGAAGCATTAATAATAAGGTTGTGTGGAGTGACGCTATGAGCCTGTCCCCACAGAGAACAGTGCACACACAATTTTCAAGCATTTCACTGGGATGAAAGTGTCTATAAAGAAGAATCAGAGTGCCTTACCTCCTTCTGAGGAACAGTCTCATGGTTGTGGGCTCATTTGAAGGAACTCAGACCTCCTAAGGTCACTTATACAAACCAGAATAGTAGAGAAAGAGGGAAAGTTTCTGTGAAAATGGGCTGAATTACCTCAAGGAAAACTACAATGCAAATAACAGTGGAACAGAATGGACTTGGGCACGCTTTCCCCCAGCTGAAGTAGATATGCTTATTTACAAGGACTCATTACTGACATGAAAGACATATCTAAAGGAGTATTACCATGATCAAGATAAGAGCACATCTCTCTGGACAGAAAGACCTTCAAAGTATGAGGGAGATGCTTGGGCTGGAGTCTTCCAGGAACCTGTGTCCGGTGGATATAGGAAAAGCAAAAGTGCAAATAAGGTAGAGCATTAGAGTCAGGAAAACTGGGACTGTGTGGTTCTGCCCGTGAAGGAGGCTAGGAAGAGTTGCTATTGACAGCTGTAGACAGCTGTTAAACCAGGTCCATGGAGAGACATAAGGATCTAGATGAGCTTAGAGACAAGATCTGTGGAAAGATGTGCATATATTATACTTCAGAGCAGGAGCTCTGAACTTCCAGTAAGTTCCTGAAGTGGTTTCTCCCAAGAGTTATACCACTGAATTCATAAAACTACTAGATTAGAAAGCATAGTAGATAAGAGCGAGGGGGAATAGTCGCCATCAAAAATGATTCTGCAAACCAAAATTATAGAAAACACAAGATTCTGAACTAAATGCCGTGTGTGTGTGTGTGTGTGTGTGTGTGTGTGTGCTTGTGCTCTGCCTTCCAGAACTGGAAGTATGGGTATGAACTGCCATACCTTACAGTTTACAGAGAGACAGATAATTAAGTCATGAGATACAATTCAGAGCAAGGGATCAGAATGACATGCTGTAGTTGCATGGTCTGTTATGACTTTTCCCACTGCTGTGTCAAATTACCTGACAGAAGCAGCTTAAGGGAAGGAAGGTTTGTTTCTTGGTTCACAGCTCTTGGGATCCAGTCCCTCCTAGCAGCAAGGCATGGTGGTGGGCTCCTCTGTCTGTGGCAACAGGAGCCTGCTGCATGAATTGCTTCTCATATCAAGATGCTGTTCAGAAAGCAGACAGCTAGGGCCAGAACTTGTCCCAGCTCTAATCATCTCTCATTATTCAAGGCCTGCCCTCAGCAACTGACTTTTTCCAGCTGGCCCCAATTCTTAAAGGTTTCACAATCTGTCAAAACTGTGCCACCAGCTGGGGACCACTTAGTTAAACACATGAGTCTGTATTAAACAGTTCACACTTAAATCGGTACACCTAGACAAATTTTAAAAGTTGGATTTAAAGCGATAATTAAAAATTTTCTACAATTGGAGAAAATTACTCAGGCTATTCTAATATGGTTCTACCAGTGGAGCTGACGACTGTTAATTTAACTAGGCGGAATAGAGCCAAATCGCCAGATAGAAATGCACTAGAGAAATGACAAGGATAAACAAAAGTACATTTATATTAAGACATATATAGTAAAATAACCATCATAAAAACATAAATATGGAGAAAAGACAAATTACTTCCAAATGAATATCAATTAAAGTGATATTAGACTCTGTTAGTAGTGGACACCAAAAAACGACAGACTATTCTTTAAGCTATTATTTATTTATTTCTTATTTATTTATTTATTTTTGTATGAATGTTTCGGTTGCATGTATTATAGTGCAGTCATGTCATGCAGTGCCCGTGGTGGCCAGAAAAGGGCGTTGGATCCCTTGGAACTGGACTTACTGACATGTTAACCTCCATGTGGGTGCTGAGAATGGAACCCAGGTCATCTGCAAGAGCATCCAGTACTCTTAACCATCTCTCCAGCCTCAGAGAGAATATTCTTAAAGTGCTCAGGCAAAGCCATCATTCAAAATTGAGAACAAAATAAGTCATGTTTAAAAAACAAGCCATATTCCTTTATGGTTCACAGATTTTTCTGAAATAACTATGAAAGAATGTGTTTCAATAAGAACATGCACTCACAAACCCTGGGGAGATACAAGACAAAAACAAACCAGCAAACAAACACCCAGTGTGTACTGGCTGTCCTGGTGCTGTGAAGTTATCTGTTAAAATCAGAATTATGTAATGCACGTGAGTTTCCTTGGGGTTGGTTATTTATTTAGCTACATTCAATTATATATGAGCTACCAAAGGATGCTCCCTATCACTTGCTAATTCAGCAAACTCCCAGAGCCTCTTACCCTACCTCATTCAGCTCCAACAATTTTCTAATCTTGCGAGTGACTCGGGGAGAGCCACTTAAATTCAGCTAGTTTATTGATTCTTGCTATCATTACCTGCTAAAATCGCATAGAGGTTTTTAATAAGTATTGAAAAAACTCTGAAAATATCAGGCATGCCTAAATACTTTTGACGTCTTATTTATTTCAAAATTCAAAATAATTAAAATTGGTTTAAAAATAGGAACGCACATGCATTCAACTATGTACACACACACAAGCATGCATTCATCTACAGCATAGGAGAGAGGGCTGAGGGCTATTTCAGGAAAGAGCTCATGGGCATTTGAAATCAGAAGTCTTCCGAGCTAAAAAAAAGGAGAACAAGAAATTAACTGTTTAGTTAGATATAGAGTACTCATCACAAAACTAGTTAAGCAGTTGGAAAGGTGTTGACTCTGGGCAACATGACGTTAGACATCAAGCAGCCTTTGGACAACAGAGAGTCAGGATTAAACTGAGATGAACAATGTGTAGATCTCCTCCCAGGGTCTGACATTGTGTTAGGTGCTGAGGAGGAATTGAGAAACAAAGAGAAAACTCCCTCTCTAGAGGATGCCAACGTGGTGGGGAGACAGGCATGTAAAATAATTTACCAAGACACACTGACACAGGGACTGAGAAAGGTGCCGGTAAAATAAAAGGAGAATTTAATTCCAATTATGGGTAATTAGGAAAGTGTTTTAGAGCACTGTTTAAAATTGGATCTTGAAAGATGAGTGAGGATCTTATATCAAACCACAGAGATGGACATTCTGAGCAAAGAGATAAAGGTTGAGGTGAACAAGATAAAACGAAAACTGAAAACTAAATTGGAAGTTTTCTTAGATGGGCCTCCGTTTTGCTCTCTCCCAAGAGAAGCACTCATCTTTCTGAAGGATTTTACAATGTCCCCGAAAAGAGGAGCATGTACATCTGAACAGGATAGAAAGTGAAATGAGAAGGGCAAGATTCTGAAAGAAGGAACCCACAACACACATGCATACATGTGTGCACACATACACATGCATGCATGCACACACATACACCCACACATATGCATACACATACATATATAGACATACACACACCGTGTGCACACACATACACACACATATACATAAAGACACACACACTCACCTTCCCCCCATATACAGACACGTGTGCACACACTTTCACATGTCCACTCACACATGTACACATTATTCCTTACATGTTCCATGTGTCATGGTGATATACCTCTCTGTAGGTTTTTTTCCCCCTCTCAACTTTCTTTTTGTGAAACGTACTTCTCTGTGAATCTGGTTCATTCTTTTACTTTCCTGTTCATCTATGTTGTATTGATGGACAATGAGATTCTATTAAATTGTTTACTCCTGTAAAAATATCTTTCTACCTGTCTCTTCCTGCACTTGAACAGGTTCCTCTGGAGAACAGGAATGTCTGTATCATAATGCAGATGTGAGTCTGACTTACCACGTAGGTGTTTTATTAGCCTTGGTCCTTTTCCTCCTTCCTCCTCCCCTTGTTATCTCTTCTGGCACTTGCTTGATTGCTATCTAACATTATTAACTAATTTTCAAGGTGGAAGGAAGAGCACTGGGAGCTGAAGGTAATGATAATTAAAACAAAGAGAATGTGGGAGGCTCTAGATTGGCCTTAGATACTGTTGAGGTGTCTGGCAGCTTGTGTGCTAGCCATCAGCCTGTCAGAGAGCAGGCAGTGGTGCATTTACATGGAGCATCTGTCTCAGGAGCAGCAGGGCTCCTTCTGAGAGGGTAGTATCCACATATAAGGTGGCACAATGGCCAGTAGACCCTGTGTTGTCATGACAGGTGAAACCTGGTCTTTCTTCTCCTTAACATCTATGAATTTCAACTTTGGCTTTAAAAAATGAGATGATCAAAAAAGAAAGGGCAATTGAAGTAGTAATACTAATTACTGCTAGATATTGTGACAATTAAACCACAATAACCAAAGTCCTGGTTGAAAGTTTCACATACGCATTTATAATCATTCAAATGCACCCCCATTCCTGCTCTATGTCTTTCTTTTTCTATCCTCTTAGTTTCAGTCTCGTGAAACAGGTTTTCAGATGTCAGACTGCTGGTCTGTCTAACAGTGTGCATCCATCTAATTCCACTGTTCACTGTGAAATAAAGATTGACAACTATACTGTAGCATTTCACCAACTGTGTAGAACAAGCCAAAATATCCACTTCTGGTTCGGGATACTGTTAATACATAGAATTTCGCTCTTTATATTCTGGTTGTGAGCCTGAGCCTTTAACAGCTAAGCCATCCCTCCAGCCTGAATTTTACTCTTTAATATCAGCAGCTACTCTCACTGTTGATTCAAACTGGACTTAAACAAGGCAGCTAAAATCTATGTGCCTTTGACATATCTGTTGCCAAGTTCTGACTTTCTATACTATAGATTAGCGTTTTCTTTTTAAAAATTCAATCTCAGTTTGTTACATTTACCTCCATTAAACTGCCTCTTAATAAGGTTGAACTTGAATTTTCTTTTCTTTTTTTCCCCCTTTGGTGCTGCCGATTGAACCCAGAGCTTCACACAGCCTAGGCAGGCACTCTACCAGTGACACATTTCCAGGCCACCTCTGTGAAATTCTTTCATTCACTAAAATAAACACCTTTGGTTCATACCTTCGTTAGCTTTCCATTACTACAACAGAATAGCTGCAGTAGCTAACTTTTAAAGAAAGAAGGTTTATTTAGCTTACAGTTTTGATGGTTCCAAGTTCAAGGTAATTTGGCTTCTGATGAGGACAGCAGTGAGGCATCCGGGAGCATGTAGTCATATCTTGAACCGAAGCAGAGAGAGAAGACAGGCAGACCAGACTTAATCATTTGGTAACAGACCAAGGGGTTGTACAAAAATCACCAAATGGTCACATGCAAACCACCTCACGTTCCTAGCTACCTAAAGTCTCCTATAGCCCCCATGTCCCATAGGACTGCCCCAAAGCATGAACACTTTGTTTTATAAGCATTCAGAACCCAAATCAAAGAAATTCACTTTGTCTATTTCTTTTTTCATTTAGGCAGATGTAGGGAAAGAATCTTATTTCCTTTCTTCTACCTTGAAGCATTTCTTTCACTTTTTTTTTGTCTTCTTGGGATGTTTCTTCCCAAATGTCAGAATAGTCAACCTCCTCTTTTTCTTCAAGCCTTTCTTGAGAGTTGGCTCATAGTTTACCTTATTAGTGAGGACACTCTCCTTGACCACTCTAATTAATACCGTATCCCTTTACCAATGTTCCTTTCTACCACCCAGTTTATTCCACATCACTTACTGCCAAAGAACACACACACACACACATATGCACACACACAAATATAGACACATATATGTCATAAATAATTTTAATTTTGATTGCTGTCTCTATTTGCTCCATGTGGGCATGGATTTTGTTTCATTTCTGCATAAGACCTAAGATGCTAATAGTGTTGTGTGCATCATAGGTGATCAATAAATATCAGCTGAGTAAAATGAACACATTTCAGGCTGGTATGGATCATAAGACATTGGTATAAAAGCTTCTTAATTCATACTGATAGTGAAAATGCATTTTGAATTCTCACAGTCCATGGATTATTAATTTCAGTTTTGATAGCTTGATAACACACTGCTTTTTTTCATAGATTTTAGTGAGAAGTCAAGAAAGGCTGAATCAGGGACTGTCAGATACCATTTTATACCAGGTATTTCAGGTTGTCTTTTAATGAGATAAATCACCAACAAAATCACTAATAAAACTACTGATCAGAAGTGGCCCAGGAGTCCTGAAGTACAGCTCCTGAAATTCCCTTCAGCTTCTCCCCAATCTCTTTGTGTGCTTACTTAGCCTAGCTTGTCATCACCAGAAATGACTATTGCTCATCCCATATTTTTCTCCCTGAGCCACAGACATGATGACTAGACTAATAATAATAATAATAATAATAACAATAATAATAAATGCAATATTGAGCACTCACTGTGTTCCGAGTCCTATGCAGTTTGTTGTGTAGACCACCACTACCGCCACCACCAGTAATTAATAATAATAGTAAATAATAATAAAATGCACTGTTGAACATTCACTGTGTTCTGAGTCCCATACTGTTTGTTGTGTACTTTTTTTATTGAGTGGACTTATGTAAAATTTGTTTCTTTTTCATAATGAATGTGGTCACAGAGCTAACAAGTGGTAAAATATTGCCCCTGGACAGTCTGACTCTGGGGTTTAATTACTGATTCCATTTCATTGGTTTTCTGATGAATAGGAAGAGAAAAAGAGCATGAATATGATTTTTGAGTCCCCTTTTGGAGAAGGATTTGAATATTCCTTTCTACAGAAGAGTATCTATAAGTATAGAGAATAATATATGAATCAAATTTCTGTTCTGCAATTATTTTTTATTTAATTTTGGACAATCTAATGATGTCCTTTTATTCCAATGCTTGATTCCAAAAATCTATGTAGTCAGTAAGCAAAATGCAGAAATAAACACAAGTCACCCAGAAGCTCAGAGAAGTGCACACAGGGGACGCTTTTCTGGTGGGGTTGCTTATTTATAACTGCATAGAAATACTATTTGCTAGAACCATGAGAGTAGCTGTGCTTAATAGACACCTCTGACCTCCTGCCAATGTGCCGTCTTTGATCTTGTATGTCTTATACTGAGATCCCCTCTCATTGCCCCTTCACTGAAAGCAATTTTCATGTTTTATATTTAATCCTTTTGCTGCACTAAGCCAGGTGGTGAATTAATTACTTTTGTAGGTTGAGAAAAGATCTCAACTCAGTAGTTACGTTCAGCTAAAGGTAGAAGTTTTTCTTTGAAGAATGTGTGAATATCATTTAGGGTTTTATTTAATTAAAAAATAGGTTCAAAACACAGAGCATTCTGGTTTAGTTGCTGATTCTAAGTGCATTGGGGTAAGGAATGCCTTAATGACTACCAAAACCACTAAGGGCTGTTTTTGTTAGTAAACCAGCTTCTTTCTATTCAATGACAAATTTCCCTGGAGGGATATGGTAATGAGGTCTGTGTGATTGGAGGTAGGGGAGAAAGGTCTAGTTTGAAATTTCTAGAATTTGCCTGAGTGTTATAATACTTCTGGAGCTATTTAGAGAGAGTAGTATAACTATACATAGAATTTCACTGACAGGGAGAGGTGGAAAGAGTTGAGAGACTCATGAAACATCATTCTAAATCTTATTTCTCAGACTAACTTGGAATGTTACATTGAGCAAACTCCCTAAATATTGCTTATCTCGGTTATGCACACAATTTGTGTGTGTATGTGTATGTGTGTGAATATGTGCTTGTACAACAGTGCACATGCACATGGAGGCCAAAAGTCAGCCTCCAGTATTATTCCTTGTGTGGAGTCCAATTTGTTTTTTCAAAACAGGGCCTCTCACTTGACTTGAGACTCACCAAGTAGGCTAGACTGGCTGGTCAGTAATCTGCAAGAACCTACCTGTCTCTGGTCTCCCAGTATGGGAATTACAAGCACACTACCACAACCTGTATTTTTTACATGGGGGCTGGGGATTGAACCCAGGATCACCATGCTTGTAGAGCAAGTACTCTGTTTACTTATCTCCCCAACCCCTTAATCTCTGTCATTTTGTATGTAAAAAGAAAATAGGTATAGTTCCTCAAAGACTGAATCTATATCAACTGAAATAAAGTTACTGCATTGTCTGAGATGGAGTAGGCACTTAAAACATGCTGCAGGTCTCTGAATGTGCAAAGTGCATTACTGTGGGTCTGATGTTCTGTGAGCACTATCATTTCATGAAGCTGGAGAAGGGATGAGCTCACTTGTCTTCCTTTACAGATGCAGAGAGAAACTGGTTTCTAAAAGTCCTGGACCTCATCATTTTCAGAGATGCAGACAACACTGTCATCTGATAAATACCTTCCCTACCAGTTCCTGCTCAATGCCAAGCAATATAGTAGTAGAAGGAAAGGCCTCTCTTAAATCAAGAGGAATACATCTTCTTGGAGTGATTGAATGCAAACCTTCACTATGTACGCATTTTCAGAAGAAGGTCATTGTCTATGGGATTAATTTTCATTCTTGGCTCAACAATGCTTGTTGGCTGTCAGAGCTCGGTAAGAATCCCATCTGTTTAGTTAGGGACTGGCCTGATGGATGGAGAAGGAGTGATAGGAGTTAAGGATAAATGACTGTACCCAGGAATAAATTATTTAAGTGTCCTTTAGTCCTGGGTAGGAATTAAGCCTCTGTCTAGACATGTCCTATAAGATAGAAAGTCAAAGTTTCTATCTAAATATGGCTAAACAATGAAAATGCTCATGTATTTAACATACAACAGAATTCTCAATGAATTTTGTTATTTTTTAAATTTCTTGAATTATCCAGATGGTTCTTACTTAATAAATACAGGTTCACAGGTTCAGTACACATTAAGTATTAGAAGCATTAGCTCAGCCTTGTTTTGTGGAGTTTTTGCTTTCAAAATGACATAAACTACATAGTTCAAATTTACCATTTTTAAATCTTTTTTTAAAAAATTATTTATTTAATAAGCACATACTTAGAAGAAGCATTTCATTACGACAACATTGAAATATTCAATAGCAATTTTCTGAGCTAAGATGCATCTTTTTCAAAATTGGCTGCAAATTTTTAGGTTTACAGTTGAATTATTATAGTTATACAATATTGTACTCAGTATAAACCCTATAAGACATAAAATTAAATGAGGTTTTAACCTTTAAAAAAGATCTCCATTTCATTATTACACAGTTTCATATAGAATAATTAATTTTTAATGCAATTGACATTAAGATGTTTGCACATGTGTTTCTAATCTCTATATATCTGATTATTACTAGTCACAGTCAGTTATTTTCTGAGCTCCTTGGTATCTGAGCATGGATATAAAGTCGTCAGGTAGATTTCAACAGTAATGTTTTTCACATCTACTAATTATTAAGGAGCAAATTTTTATGCTTTCTTTTTAAAAATGTTATGTGTATGAGTGTATTTCCTGTGTGTGTGTGTGTAAGTGCACCTGTGTCATTCAATGCCCGTGGAGTTCAGGAGAAGGCATTGGATCCCTTGGAACTGGAGTTTGAATGAGTATTAACCATCATGTGGGTGCTGGGTATAAAACCCCGGTCTTCTGAAAGAGCAGCTAGTGTTCTTAATCACTGACCCATCTCTCCAGCCCCCAAATTTACCTTTTCAAATTATTCACCATAAGATCTTAAAGCAAATGATTCTTCCCTATCCCTGAGAACTTTGCCAGTGTGTCTGAGTTTATCATTGTCTACAATTGGATATACATCTTATCCCACATTGCTAATGTGTTCAATAAGTCTTTCTTTCTGCTAGAAAATGATTCCAGGGTAAAGTGTCAGTACCAGAGAGTAAATTCCAGGGTGCCCTTCCAAGGAAATGGAGTTCAACTTAAAATCTGGCATGAAAGGAAGTTATGTTTTAAATTATGAACATTCAATTTTGTATATCAAAATCAAAACTGATTTAAAAATGCATAACATTTACTTGTCTTTAAAGAGAACCTACAATGTATTAGAATGACAGTGGGGCTTCATTTATACCCCAAATCTATGAAACAATCAGAGCAAACTATGATTCATTTAGCCTTTTGCCCACACCAAGTATCAAACAACAGTCAGTAGATATGATAAAATTTTATTCAATTCAACTAGAATTTTTTGGTAACCTGTCAAAGTAAAGAATGAAAAACATTGAAGAAAAAAATTAGATGTAAAGTATAAAGTATAAAGTAAAAGGTGTATCAGGTGTGAAATAAAAGGTCATAATCATAAAATATGGTGCTGCTGAAGAAGTAGGTAAGGTGGGGAATTTTTCCCCAGTGGAGAAAGGATGAGGAAGATTAAAGAACTTGGTAGTGAAGTTGCATTTTGTGCTGGCCTCTCAAATCTCAAACGATAGTTTAGGAAAGTATATCTTGCCTCATTACCCAATGTGCTGTTTATCTGCCTGTCAGTTACAACCAACCTTGCTCCTGACCCTCAGAGGACAAGTGCCACGTACTTCTGTACACTTGCCACGTTATGCCACACCTCTGAACCCTATTTCTCCCTATCATTTTTTTTTGTAAACACTTACTCTACCTTCAGATTGCCCAGAAACTCAATCTTCCTCTTCCAATTCCTGTTTCCCAGTGCGGTCACGGTCTGGTTTATAAATTTAATGCATTTAAAAAAAAAATAGCCTTACTTTGTTTTCTCATCCGTTTATTCAGGTCTGCTAGGAGTTTCAAAAAGCATGTCAGTGCTTATCACAATGCTTGGAATTGATATGTAATAAACTTAATTTGGGTAAATGAAAGTGAATTAGTAAGGTACATCACATATATAATTCATCGTGGTTTAATGTAAAACGTAAATCATTTACTTGTGTTTTCTGTGTGCATGGAGGTATACATGTGTACAAGTGTGCATGCATGTGTGTGTGCCTGTGAGTAGAAGCCAGAGGACAACCTTGAGCATAGTTCCTCAGGAACTGTTGCTTTTTTTTGAGACAGGGTCTCTCTCTTACCTAGAACTTCCCAAGTAGGAGAAAATGGTTGGCCAGTGAGTCCCAGTTATCCACCTGTCTCCATCTCCCGAGTGCTTGTATTATAAGTACATATTACAAGCGCCTGGATTTTTTCTGTGGGTTCTGAGGATCAAATTCATAAACTTGTGTTTGACAGGAAAGTACTTTTAACAAGTAAGCTCTCTCCCAGCCACTATTATTCATTTAAAATATATTTTTATTTTTAATTGACACATAGTCATTGCACATATTTACTGGGTATAATGTGACAGTGAATTTATGCAATCAGTTAGGGTAGCTGAGATCTCTGTCACCTTGGACATTTATCCGTTTTTGTGTGGTTTTATTGGGAACATTTAAAATCTTTTAGTTATTTTGAAATATTTAATTACTTGTCAGACATAGTTATCCTACCGTGCTACATGATTACAAATTTTGCTCCTATCCAATGTATCCTAGTACATAAAATTTTTAATTAAAAACAATAATAATGTATTTATGGGGTATAATGTGATATTTTGATATGCACAGCTTTAATTTGTAATTCTTTGATGACTAATGATATCAAACATCTTTTTATGTGCTTATTTATATATCTTTTTTGGATGAAAGATCTTAAAATTTTGCCCACTTTGCCAGGAGTGGTGACATGCACCTTTAATCCCAGCACTTGAGAAGCAGAGACAGGTGGATCTCTGTGAGTTCCACACCAGCTGGGGCTACAGGAAGACCCTGTCTCAAAAGGACAAAAAAAAAGTTGCTTAAAAACTTTATGTCTGCAGTGGCACCTGTCTATTATCCCAACACTCAAAAGGATGAAGCAGGAGGCCAGTGTGGACCATAAATAAAAACTTGTCATTAAAAAAAAGGAAAGGAAAGGAAAAAGGAAGAGAAATCCCCCTTCCAGAAACCGTTTAACTGGTTGCAGGGATGATTTATATTTTCCAGTTTCTTCAGATTTTAATTTGATTATAGTGATTAATTGGATTGTAGCCACATTCAGTCCCCTACTTTCAGGAAGTGGTAGGCTGCCGAAAATGCTCACCATTTCTCCCATTCTCGGAAGTAACACTGCCACTAATCCAGTGAAGAAAGGAGTTGTGCTGTGACTTTCATACGAAGGCATCCAGCTCCCTATCTCACACACATGTACAACAGCTACACAGATATACACACATATACAGACACAATACACACACAGACACAACATACACAAACACACACAGATGCACAGACATAATATAAATACAGACAGACAGACACAGACACACACACACACACACACACACACACAAACACACACACTTCACCCTGACAAGAGCTGACATTTGAAGAAGTTATGCCCAAGGAGAAAGCCTGCTCTGACTCCTAGAAGATGGGGAGAGCAAGTGGTCATCCTGGCTAAAACTGTCAGGAGACCCTCCCAGTCAAAGTTTATAATTGTGATAAGTAATAGGTGGTGGTTGTTTTAAGCTGTTGTTTTTGGTGGTCCTTCACAAAGCAACACATAACTGACAGAGCAAAAATGAAGCCATCTCAAGAGGGTTGGACTTACTGTATTTGGGTTGGGTAAAATGAACACTAAGGCATTCAATACTTTTAAGAAGAGGCTGAACTATGTATGGCGGTATGTATATACCTGTAATTCCAACACTCAGGAGGTGAGACAGGAAGATTTTGAATCTGAGGCCAGCCTGGTCTCTATAGCAAGATCCTGTCTCAAAAGCCAACCAACCAACCAACCAACCAGCCAACCAACCAACCAACCAACCAACCAACCAACCCACTGACTGACCCTCCTAAAGTACAGATGAGTGAAACAAAATGTTGTCTTATGACCAGTGTTATTTGCATTATCTACAACATGGAATACACCTAAACAGAAAAAAAGATATGAGTTCTATTATTTTTGGCAATACAGTGATAATCTCATGATCTTCATTTCACTTCAAAATTCTGTGGTAGATGGAGAGAAGATGGAGGAACAGCTTTCATCAAGCTAATGATACAAAGAACACATTCTTTGAGACAGTCGCAAATTTTACCCCAAATATAATATTATATAGTTGCTAAATACATATATATTTGAAGACCAGGTGTTCTGAAAAATTTTGGTCTTTCTTTGTGCAATCTTTAAATTGTATAATCTACTAAGCATATTTCACACAGTAGAAATAAGCATGCTATATTTTGGGAAGAGTTTTGTAAGTATTATGTTGGAGTAGAACTGTAAACCTTGATGAGTGAATAAACTCTGCTCTGTTGCCTTCTTTTATCTGCTAATTTTACCATATTTTTCATCCTATACATTAAAAAGTAGAGAAATGCAACTAATAACATATTTTTTTAAACAAGCATACAAAACTCCATAGTTACAGTATATTTAAAGCCTTTTTCCAGGTCTGTTGTGAATTAGTGACTAGATTTTATAGGTACCCCAAATAGCATCTGCCAAGATTCATTTAGCATAAAATTATATTTTCCACCCACGAGATAATTAGAACATAGTGCATGCAGGGAGGAGTAGGGGAGGAAATTATCTATCAAGGATATCTCAAGGCATTTGGCAGGGGTCCAGGTTTGGGATGAACCTAGTTAGCATCCTGTTATAAGCATTGGAAAAGTAATTTTCTTTCTGAAATTGAAAATTAATGTAATGTTCCTGAAGGGAAACATTTATTAATAATCAAGTCAAGGCATAAGGCACTTGATTCCCTTCTGTGACCTTAGTCCTAATATATTAGTAACCCCATGGCTCTACTTCTAGCTAGATTGTGCAGAGACTAAAGCATTAAACCATGAAGTTTTCAAGCTCTCCTTGCCCCCATTTCATGATAGTCAGTGTTGAGCTGATGTGTTGTGCTAAAAAGTATATTAAATCTTTTGTTTCAGAAACTTTCAACCAAGGCTTTGGTCTAGTAACATCATTCTGTAGTAAAAGAAAGAAAACACTTTAGTGTCAGGCATGGTGGCCTATGTCTGTAATTTCAACACTAGGGGGGTGAAACAGGAGTATTGGGACTTCAAGCCCAGCTGAGGCACATGGTGAGACCCTATATGAAAAAAGTAAAACAAGTTTACAAATGAAAACCCAAATAAACTATAAAAGAAAAACCACATCATTTAAATGTATTATATTAGTATCACATTCTGGCCATTATATTTTGACATAATTTATCATAATTATTTAACAAACTTTAAAAAATATTTATTATTTTTATTTTATGTGTATGAGTCTATTGCCTGCATGTATGTAAGTGCACCCATATCATGCAGTGCCCTCAGAGGTCAGAAGAGGGTGTTGGATCCTCTGGAACTGGAGTTAGGGATGGTTGTTAGCCACCATGTGGGTGCTGAGAATTGAACCCAGGTCCTCTGTAAGAACAGCCAGTGCTCTTCACCACTGAGTCATCTCTCTAGCCCCTTATCATAATTATTTGGCTATTTAAACTGAGATAGGAAAGATGATAACATTTGATAAAATGGTTTTTCAAAGGTATACTATACCAATAGCAAGTGATTATAACTAAGTCTACTAGAGATTCAGGAAATTCAGCTCCATTACTATAAGACCATTAAAAAGACAGTGCTTAGCAATTTTATTACCAATTTCATAGTCTTCTGCTGTAAAAAACTGTATAATATCCTAAATTACTATGTAGTATCTAACATAATTTTAATGAGCAAAGTGGGTATGTTTAAACAAGAAATAATTCAACAACTGTAGACTCTCTTTCTTCATTGGTTGTATTTTGAGTTATGGTTCTACACAGCTCCACACCACACGACCGTGTAATCTTGAAATCATCTATTTCACCTTTTTGCCTGTGAAAGAATCTCTCCTACACCTTCCTGCCAAGTAGCCTTCCAGCTTGAAATTATTTTCATAGACACAGAATCAAAAGAAGGAATTAATTCCTCACAGGACAAGACAAGTCATTGTTTGACAATTTTAATTTGCACTGAATTTTCTCACCAGGAGTCCTGGTTCTGCCTGACAGAACAGGCTCTGCTTCTACAACGTAGCCCTTCAAGTATGTCAGTGCTATGGCTTGGGAAGCTTTGAATTTTACAAAGATCACTTTGGTGTCAGTGTGCAATTGAAAGAGGACAGAGCTGAGGGAAACTGGGAAAGGAAATAGACGGACAGAAAATAAGAAAGGGAGAGAAGTAACAGCTTCCGGCTTCCATTCCCAGGGTGGCAAGTTTATTCCATTTGTAAGTGGTATACGTGGTGGAGATGATAATTAAACTGGCTAACCATATGGGAAATAATTTCTAAATTACATTCCTACTCCACACATTGTGTACCAAAATTAACTGGAGGTGAATTAAAGATTTAAGAAGAAAAATGAAACCATTAAAGTACTAGACAAATCATAACACGCACATATATCCACACATAGTATAAGTAAAAGCAGCATGTATAATGCATATTTAATGCTGTACATAGATGTTGTACAGATCTGCAGAATGTAGCAATAGATACATATATATGTATCCTACACACACGTACTTTTTGTTCTTAGAGTGATGAAACCCATTTTAGTATTACATCAAAGTAAAAATATAAGAAAAAACTATTAAATCTAATAATTTAGCCAATATGAGTCTCTTTCCAAATTTTAGGATATTAGAACAAGACTTTGCTTCCTTCACATAAACCCAGCTCCAGCCTTGCAAGCATTCTCTTCTCTTCCCGTCACTGAAATGAGAGAGGCTTAAAGAGAGCTAAAATCTTAGATGGATTGGGAGTAGAGTGAGAGGGATGATGGGATGCAAACACTGTGCCTTTGATTTACAGGGACTTTCTTATAGGACCAGCCCCCATATTCAAGTCCAAGGATGGTCTTTGTAGGAAAAGCTTTTTCTTATGGCATCTCTGTGTGTGCCACATGGGGATGCAGGATGCAGTCTCCGTTCCCTGGAGGCACAATGTAACCCCTCCACTCTGGGATCCTGTTGGGCTCTGCCAGAGGCACCTCTGCAACTGTCTCCTTGAAAAGCCCTCACTAGCCCGGAGACAACTCACTCTTCCCAGACTTTCTCCACTCCACATCTCTTCTCTTACCTGTCCTTCACTGCTTCCTGCTACAGTGAGGGGATGTGGAGACTCAGGCCTGTAATGCCAACTGAGGTAGGAGAGCACTGTGAGTTCCAGGCCAGGTGAGGCTGCAGAGTTACACTGCCACAAAAAACCGCAAACCAAAGCATAAACAAAAACTCTGATTACTAAAAAATAGCACAGATAGTTAAAATTTCCTCAAGAACTAGGAAAACTTGGTCTTTAAACTCACATAACAGAAAAAGAATATTTGAAGGAATGAAAACTAAAAGACGAGTTTTCCAGATTGAATTGATTTAGCATTCACATCATAACTACAGAATGTTTTAAACATTTTGTGTAAAGAAAAATGCCCCCTCAATCTTGAAAGACCAAAAAGAAACAGGAAATACGACAATTTATACAATAAACAGAGAATTTCTACCCTTCAAAAAGCAAAAGATGATATCCTATAGAAAGTTGATGAAGGACACACATAATTTAGAGGAAGAAACATTAACTGTTAGATATAAAATGTTGCTTGCCCTCATTAGAAACTGTACTTATTTTAGAAAAAGTCAAGTGTGTTTAGTTCACTGCAAAGACAACAGTGGGCATGGCAGTAACTGAACCGGTCTACCTCACTGGAAATCTTAAAAATGTGAAATAACAGTTGTTACATTAGCTATATTGGCTGTGCATGTGTGTAAGAGGTGAGGGACTCAATATTTAGGACTGGGACTAGCATAAAAGAAGCCACATGCCTCAGACACAAAGTTTAATGGAATGTCCCAAAACTCAGAAATAAAGATTAGTAATGTTTTCATGTAAATTAGGGCAAAAATTTATGAAGGAAAAGATGTTAAATCTTTAACAAAGGCAGGATCCAGAGTTATACTTAAATGACTATAACCTTGGCTCTCCAAATATTGATAAACATCGTGAAAATAAATCTTCATATAAACTTCATACTTGATTGGTGGACAATTTGGCAATATATTTCCACAATTGAAATATACTTAGCTTTTTTCATAAAAATCCTGTCTTTATCAGTTTATCATCAAAATTAATAAACAATTAAAGATATCTATACATTAATGTTCATTTAAACATGTTTAACAGAATAAACATTGAAAAATAATTAGCAATTTTGTCAAAATAGATGTTTCAGTCATTCATCAGAACGATAGTCAGCAATAATAAATGATGTGGAAATAGCTGGAGAGATGGATCAGTGAGTAAAGTGTTTGCCTTGCAAGTTGAGGACCGAAGTTCAGATCCCTAGAACCCATGTAAAAGCTGCATGGGTGTGTAACCTTCCTGTAATCCAAGCACTTGGTAAGCAGCACAAGGAATGAAAGCAAAAAGGAAAGAAAATCACTTTTATTCTCTGTAAACAAAATAATGACAAAGAGTTTGACTAACCTCTCTTCTAGTTATCTACCTATCTTTCCAAATGAAAACTTAGAGAGGTGAACCCCAATGTGTTAACTGTGGCCTCCCTAAGAAGGTAGATTTCTTGGTCATCATTTTTTCTTTTTAGCTTTGTATACTGGTGGTGATATATTCTTTTATATTATTTAAAAAATTTTATATGAGTGTATTGCTTGCATTTGTAAGTGCACCCATGTCATATAATAACCTTGGAGGTCAGAAGAGGGTGTCAGATCTGCTGAGTTACAGATTGTTGTTAGCCACCATGTTGTTGGATGAGTTTGTCCTCGGTGTGGCAAGCTAGACTGTCAAACAGTAGATAGGTGCCTTCTTCTCTAGCTAGGATTCACCTGCTTGCTTCAATCACCACAAACTAATTTGACTCTAGACCTTCGATAGGAGCGGAGGGGCAGAGGGAGTCAGTCACCCCTCCCACCCAATCAGTCAGCATTAGCTACATGGGGGGGGGCTAAGGAGAGGGACAGGGGTAGCCAGAGAGAGGGGGTGGACTTCACCATCTTAGTCCTGGCCAGGTCAGGGGGTTCCGGCAATAATGTAGGCAGAAAGCCCAAGCATGCCCACAGCTTTGTAAGTAGCCCCCACCACTCCTCATGATCTGTTACAATGCCCAATAAATTCTTTCGTATCCTAAACTGTAGTTTGGAGGAATATTACATCAGCTTGTTGTAAAGGCAAAGGAGAAGGGAGCTGGGAGGTTCACGAGTGAGCCTCCCAGAAGTAAAGTTTAACTACACATGTGGAGCCTTGAGCTCAGCCTAACGTCAAGGAAGCCAGAGGAGAAAGTTTCAGGAAAACACTGAGCAATGCCAGATTAAACTGGATGTGATTAAACTGGGGAATGGAGATCACTGGCCATTTTCAAGAATAAAAGTGGAAACGAAGCACTGAAAATCATAATGAAAGGAAACAGAAAACAAAGACAGTGGGGCAAGAACATTCAGAGGATCCTGTGACAGTGTAATTTAAGTGGGAGGTGATGAGACAGAAAGACAAAATAGAGCAAAGTGATAAGAATTTTAAAAGCCTCTGTGGAGGAAGAAACATGTTACTGTGAACATAATGAAGGCAAAATAATCTTGGGGAATGTAGAATTAGCTAGGACCTGAACAAATGTGTGTGTGTGTGTGTGTGTGTGTGTGGGCGCCGTGTGTGTGTGTGTGTGTGTGTGTGTGTGTGTGTGTGTGCACCTCAATCTTTCTGAATATAATACCTTAGGCCATCTTGACTTGCTCACCTTGGGATCTAGAGCACTGCTTGGGCCCTAAACATTCTGTATTTGGAGCAAGCTCTGGTGGGAGAGTGTTGAAGTTTCTGTTTCTCATTCCATACTTGGAGAAGAAAGGCGCAGGGCTCCAAGTGAGCCTGGGGGAGCAAAGGAAGGAACTGTTTCTGAGACTAACTTAGGGAAAGGGACAGTGGGCATGAAAACCAAAAGAGGGAAATTGTGCTAAATGATTTTTAGCTCCTCCACTAAATAAGAGTGAGCTCATCTGTTAAGAATGAGGGAGTGTGGAGGACTGAGGCCATGGATGCAGCAGGGAAGTTTTGGATAACTGTTGTGAGATGCTTATTAGGAGATCAAGAAGAGATGAACTGCTTTTTTCGGTTGAGGCACATTAATAACATAATTAAGGCATGGAATGAAGGGTGGGCTTTCTGAAAAGGAAGTAAAGATGATTTTCCCCAATTAAAATTAATGAGATAAATTTTACCTGCAGTAGCCACAGTAAGCTTGATAATGACAGTCTCAGAAGGCTCAGGAATGCAGCTCACCCCATCTCCCATGAATTTCAAGCAGCTCCCTTCGAATTTAATTCAGTTGTCTAAACCTTTCCTACTTGCCCAATGTTCTGCATGCAAATAACAAAAAATACAACCTGTAACTGTAATAAGGCTATCCAGACACAAAAAACATATAGAAAAACGAGAGCTTTCAGATTGTTTAATATATGGGCAGTTTTCAGCTTATCCAAGTTAATTTTCTCCCAAGCAATTATCCTAGTTGGCGTCCACCCAGGACTTGAGGCAGGCATTAATCCTTTGGCGGCAAATGTCCTGGGAATCCTTAATGACCACAGTACTCTCAAAGGCAGCATGGATTTGCACCCTCTGAAAAACCATTTTTCTCGGTCCTTCAAGGCACTGTGCCTCCAATGTTGTGAGTTCAGGATTCACTTGCAGCTGTGCCTTGGAATTTGGTTCTAACTGTGAAATGAACATTGTTAGAAAGTGAGCCTCTTTGGTGTGTTGGTGCGTACATTAAAAACAGAATAAAAAAGAGGAAATAAATTGCAAAGATTCATCAAAAGTTGTCCCTCAACGGCCTGCAAGGTTCACACTATATTGAAATAAAACAGCGGATGTGGAAGGGGTGAGAATGGACATGCCTGTGACCCAGTGGAGAGCCGTCTCCAGTCTTCTGATCTGCCCAGCTCTGCTCTAACTGGGACCGCAGGTCCCAAGGCTGATGCTTTGATGTTTTCATCACTCTCTTACCAGCAGTAATGTTCCTCTTCTGAGTTTTTTCTCCTGGGTTAATTTCCAGAACTTCACAGTCCTCACCAGACTTTTCCTCTGCACTAAATGGTCCCATTCGCCTCTGATCACCTTTCACCTCTCTCTTTTATGATTTATTTATATATATATCCCATCTCCTGTATGAAACTGTCAGTTTTTTAAAGACAACATTCATAGCTTATCTGTTGTATATCCTCCATAACATCTAATTTTATTTTAAGAAGTTGTTTGCATGACTAATGCATGAAAAACAAAACAAAATAAAGCAAAACCAAATGCAATTAGATACTTCCATGGAGCTAGAAGTTTGGTGATTATGACATCTTCTTTTCAATTTGGGATTCAGGACACACAATCAAGGACCACCTCAGTTTTCTCCTTATTCATCATATCTTTGCTTCTAATTGCATGTAGGTTTGTGATAAAAATTGAAAAAGATCTTTGCAAGAAGGCCTATCAGGACTCTATAATACACTCTTGATGAGTTAGACCTTGTGCTCATCAGTGGCAATGAAATGCATTAAACTTTATAGTGACAGTTCTCACATTCTCAAATTACAGAGAACAGAGAAAAAGGTAAGGGTTATAAATGTAAGGTAGTAAGGGCATACAGAAGAATAAGTCAAGATTTTTAAAGTCCTTTATTCAGCTAAAACATTCAATGCATTTTAACAAATGAGATGAATTTCACATACATTTTATGGAATAGTACTTTTAAAGTGAAATTGACAGCATAGTTTGGGGTTAGGCAGTGCCAAGCTCTTGTGGTAATAGTTTTCTTGTCTAACACATTCAATAAAAAGTTCCAAGCTGGGCGTGGTGGCACATGACTTTAATCGCAGCACTTGGGAAGCAGAGGCAGGCAGATCTCTGTGAGATGGAGGCCAGCCTGGTCTGCATATGAAGTTCCAGGCCAGCTGGGGCTACAGGAGGAATTTGTCTCAAAAAACAAAAAAGAAACAAAAACAAGAAATTCCAGGTAGTCTGATGCTTTCTGTGCAGTACCTTACCACTCTGATTTATCCATAGGACTGTGTCATTTTCACAATGTTCAAAATTCAAAATATTGGTGTCTAACATAGGAACATTATGTCTGTCTTAATTTTTATAAGATAGGTTCTCTCTATGTATTCCTGGCTGACCTTGAACTTATTATGTAGTCCAGGCTGGCTTTGAACTCATGATCCTTCTATTTTAGCTGCCTGGATGCTGGGATTACAGGCACGAACAACTGTGCCTGGCTCTCTGTCTTGCCCTCTATCAACCAGCTCTAGTTCCTTGTCCAAAACCTTATAAGGGTTTTCCTCTTGGCATTAAATACAACTGCTCCATAATAAGTCACACTCAAATTAAATTGAAACACACTATGGACCCTACTCTTAAGACATGAAAATGATAATAAATATAATTGTCATGGCAGTTTCCAAATATAACTCAGTAATCAAGGTTCACAAGATGCATTTTTAAATATATGACATGTTCTTCCTAAAATATTGTTAAGATAACTTCCTTGACAGTAATAAAGGAAATCTTTAATAATTACCTGTTGAATGCCAACAATTAGAATATTTATCTTGTACTATATGGAGAAAAAATACCAATCTGAATTTACTTATTGTGACAATCAAAAGTAGTAATTACGGAGTAATTTAAAAATAAATCTGTCTTCAAGTAGAAAGCCCCCAAAGAATATTTACTACTTCTGTTTCTTCTGTGAAGGTGTATGCAATACCTACATTTTCTAATCTTACTCATATTGTGATATGATCGTTAGTTAACTGAGAAAAAAAATCAAATTATTCTCAGTGCGATAGTTACTACTTTCCTCTGTCATTTCCATTCATTTAGCTTAAATTAACTTGGTATGACTAGGGAAGTTAGTTTAAGATTGCGATTAAAAAAAATTACTATGAGCCAACTCTAACAGAAATATTCTAATTATGTGAATAAAGTCAACATGTGGGTTTTAAGAAGTAATCTGGAATGGCAATCTTAACTACTTTAGCAGAAATCATTCAGGGACTGCATTTGCCCATTTAAATTGCTTTTGATCTGAGCCTTGAGGTTCTGAACCAAGCAGACAATGTAATCTATGCCTCTGCTAAAAACATGACTTCCACCTGCCTCTGTTCTCAGATAGATTCTATCCTGGGCACCTTATAATGGTAGAAAGCAATTATTCTCTGTAGCAACTGTAAATACCAAGTTAAAAAGCTATACGAGTGTTTCTTTGCCCCTCTTTCCTTTTGGTCATCCCCAAGCATATCTGAGAGGGCAATTTCAAAGTGGAAATCCTATTTTTGCTTGCTGGCACAGTCCATGTTAGCAATTGTTCTCACAGATGTTCCACATTCACACACAGCCAAGGAAAATGCCTGAAAACCACCCCCACCCCTGTGGAAAGACGACAGTACTGTAGAGTGTTCTCTTCACTCCCCAAAGGATTTTTATTAGATGGGTCCAGATAACCATCCCGTGACCACTGGGATATGTGACTAGGAACTATCCTTTATTGGCTTCTCAAAAGTTGCTCTGCTCTCTATTCCTCTAGGACAAAGCTGGCATACTTGGTGTCAGGAAAGCACTAATTATGTGAAGATATTTTCTGGCTAATCATTAGATGAATCTTGTTAGTGATGGCCTCAAAGAGGTGTAAGCATGAATTAAAAGGTAAATGCAATTATTTTACTGACAGCCTACTTACCCAAAAATGATTGCCCTTTGTGAAACAGTAATATTCAGACCTGACTAAAACCATCTCAAACTGTACATTTATTTTTTTGTTTAGTACTCGGCAGAGGAAAAAAAGTTAATTGAAATATGAAAAATGTTGAGTAAGATATTGCAGTCATTTACCAAGTAATGTTGACTTCAGTCAGTTTTACAACTAGAATTCACTGAAACACCTAGTGATTATTTATACATAGCAAAAAATTGTTGAGTTGGCTTATCAATAAAACATTACCTCTTCTGGAAGCATTTTTAAAATATCAAGCAAAAAATTAAAAGACTATGAACATAACTGTACTGAATTTTGTTTTTACTGAATGCATAAATTTCACCAAGCAGTTAACTTTAAACATTTACTGACTCTAATATTGTCATCAGAACCAACATAAGATCAGCGTTTTTCAACATGTGTGCCCCAGCAGGGGGCAAGAGACTTGTTGTTTGCCTGAGAGTGTTTGCATGTCTCAAAGTGATGGTTTAAAAAGCATTGACTTCATTAACATGCTTACCAACTGAGATGCAACTAAATGAGCAATGAATTGAAACCATAGCTTGTAAACAGCAATAGAGCAAAACATCTAAACAGTCATTTAAATGCATTTGTTTGTGTAAAAGGAATGTTTCAGATGATTTGGTGCATATTCAAACTCACTGCATACCTGACTCAGCATCTCCTCCACATCACACTGTAGTTACTGTAACCATCGTGACCAGACCAGGCTTAGTCTAGGCTATCATTTGACAAAAGGAACCCACCTCCACACAAATCTTATTTTAAAGTATGATGATCACTATTAGGACTTTATAGACATGAGCAACATTTTTCAGTTGACAAAGGGGCATTTTTTTTCTAGACATGCCAACTAGTTTAATTATAGTCTCTTAGAATGTTTAAGTATGTTAAAGTAAAATTGTGGAAAAATTGGAAGAACTGAAATATGAGGAAAAATTAAGGATCTTTTTATTAGTAGTTTTTCAATGATTTTTTTCCCTCCCTAATTAAGGTTTTGTTGATAACTATCTGAAAATTTTTTTGCTACCTACAGAATTTAATTAAGATTGTTTTCATGAGCCTGGATTAGGGGTTATTTGCTGTAGCATGGGCAACTAATGAGTGGCTATACCACTGAAGAAAATGACTCGCCCCTCATCTCAATGATTTTCTGTATATGCGTGTGTGTACACATGTGTGACGGTATATATGCACATGCGGAGGACAGAGGTCAGTGTCATGTATCTTCCTCAATTGCTTCTCTTACTTTGTGACACAGGGTCTCTCACTGAACTTGGAGCTCACTGGTTTGCTTAGACTGGCTGGCCAGCAAGCCCCAGGGGTCCTCATGTCTTCCCCTCAGTTCTGGGATTAAAGGCATGTGCCACCACACCAGCTTTTTTACATAGGTTCTGGATATTGAACTTGGGTCCTTAGACCTGCTCAGCAATCACTTTACTCACTGAACCATCTCCCTAGCTCCTTGATTGTTATATTTGACATATATGTGAGCATAACTTGTCACACACCAAGGAATGATGCCTGGGGGATATTCCTATGTTTTATCAAGAATGGGTTTGGTGGCCAATAACTTCAACAATCATTCTCATTAAATTTTTTCTGCTGTCACTCTTCTTGTCTAAGTCCTTGGCTACTTTCTTCCATTACCTCTATTCAGTAGCAAATTCTGCATGTTCTCAAAAATTGCTAGACTATTCCTGAGACTGAGCTGTCTTCATTTAAATTCTAACAGCAGTTCTTCAAGTCTTTATATTCTGATTCCCAACCATGTGGCTTTTCCAACTATGTAGCTTCAGATTAAAAATATCTGTACCTCCTCTCAAAAAGAAAAACTTATAGCCCAGTCTCATGTAGGCATCGCAATTTTTCAACAGTTTTATAAAAAATAATACATTTGAAGCTGGGCGTGGTGGAGCATGCCTTTAATCACAGTACTCAGGAGGCAGAGGCAGGCAGATCTCTGTGAGTTCAAGGCCAGCCTGGTCTACATAGTGAGTTCCAAGACAGCTGGGGTTACAGGGAGACCCTGTCTCAAAAAGATCAGAAAAAAAAAAATACATTTGATTTATCATTGATTTTAAGGAAATGTTTGTCATAGGAGGAAAGAATCTGAGAGTGATTTTAGAGAAGTAAGTCAAGAATAATTTTGGGATCCCAAGTGGCAAGGAAAATACGAGTCTGACTCTACATAAAGTGACTGAGGTCTACCATTTACATGCAAAGCAAGGCAGTAAGTATGGGAGAGTGGAGATGTCTGGAAAGACAGAAAGTAGGAAGTAGACAGAGATAGGTATGAAAGCAATAGTGGAGCTGGAGAGATGGCTCAGTGGTTAGGAGCTCTGGATGCTCTTGCAGAGGACCTGAGCTCCATTCTCAGCACCTAAATGGTGGGTAACACCAGTTTCAGGGGGATCTGATGTTCTCTTCTGGCCTCTGTATGCATTGCATGCATGTGGTGTGGTGCACTTACATACATGCAGGTAAAACACTCATACACATGAAATAAAAATAAATTAAAAAAAGAAAGCAGTAATGATAAAAGAATAAAGAATGTCAGTTTCTAGACAAGACCCTTCCTAAAAGGCTTATGTCGGTGAGCAGGACTGACCTGCTGCCCCAGGCCCGAGTCAGCCTCCGGATACAGACCTCCTTACTGCCAGATTCCAACTAGCACATGTTGATAAAAGAGCTTTGACGAAATCATGCATTCTTTGTATGTTTCAGGTCTATTACCCTTTCCCTCATTTCAGAGATACCTATTTTAGGATCTGAGTTCTTCAAGGACAAGAAATACATCTGTTATGCTTTCTTGGCATAGGACTTAGTGTAGAAAATGAGGGCGTTAAATAAATATTGCTGGAAAATGAGAAAATGGAAGCTGATCAGTAAAGACTGATCTCACCTTTCCATCTATTTCTTATGGTGCTAAACCACTTTTATTTTGGTGAGACTAGGTACAAAGCACTAGCTTATTTTATATAAATTCCTGAAACTGATTAAACATACACAGAAATATTTTGTTTTCTACACCCTGTTCCTGAATGCATGTTGGATTTGAAGGAGAGATGTTTTAAGTGAATTCTTTACCTTGTTGTAAGTAGATTTCTTACGTACTTTATCAACTGAAAAAATAAATATATTGATGATCCCTGGGGATAAATGAAGGATAATTTGCATTGTGAGGGAAAAAAGAAAGCCTCTTCAAAGGATAATGCAAAAAAAGTTAGCTATACACAGATAGCCACTAAAATTTATTGTTTTCCTAGAGGAAGTCATAAAACCACACCATCTGGAGATAACAAAAATGGTCTACTGCAGTTTTTGGTATCCACATATAAACAAACTAAGATAAAAGTAAGTTAGGTGATGTATCCAACACAGACTAGCTCATAAATTAGAAAGAGAAGAGTTGATATTATGTCTGTTACCTCTGAAACCAGCACTTACTCAAGAGAGTGATGTGAAGAGAATGATATTATTTTAAAGGCAAATTATATAATATGCCCAATAAAAGACATAAAACAATAAAAGAACTTGATTAGAATCTATAACAAAGTAGCCAATTAAAAGTTTGGGCAGTGGAATTTAGGGAGTTTCAAGGATCATAATTACTAAGCTTTCAGGGAAAACTTGACACCAACTTGAGATATACATGATACCACAATACATAGAATGGTAACCAGGTATATTCTTTTCATCAGAGTCAGTGTAGAAAGCATAAAATTAAAAAAAAATTAGTATTACTATTGAAAAATTTAATTTTATGCATATGAGTGTATTGCCTGCATGTATATAAATGCACCTGTGTTGTGTAGTGCCCATGGAGTTCAGAAGAGGGTGTCAGATCCCCTGGAACTGGAGTTACAGGCGGTTGTGATCTGTTTTATGTGGGTGCAAGTCCTAGTATTTCTTATGAAATAAATCACACTGATTTATTAAAAAAAAAATTATGACACCTACTAGCTAAGGAAGAACTTTCTTATTTAGTCAGGTGAGAACTTATTGGGGACATTCAATTCTGTGATTGATACCGAACAGAAAATTTAAAATTTGATGATGTTGGATCATAGATGACACCATTTTTTTTGCAATTTTTTTGTTTTCAAGACTAACCTTTGATTAAAATGCTGTGAGTTAATATAAAATATGTTCTTTATTTCTGATTTTGGGCACAAAAATCCTACATTTCTTACAATTTCTTGAATCAAAAGGGCATAGGGCCAAATATGGTAGTGTACTTCTTTAATGCCAGCAGTTGGGAAGCAGAGGTAGGCATATCTCTATGAGATCAAAGCCAGCTTGGTCTCCATAGTGAGCTGGGGCTCCAGAGAAAACTTGTCTCAAAAAACCCCAAAAAACAAAAACAAAAACAAAAAACAAAAAACAAAACAAGAAAAAAGCAAAAACAAAAAACAACACCCCCCCTCCCCAAAGAACCCCAAACCAAAACAGAAAACAAACAAATAAAAGATGTGGAACATTTCTTGCTGTACTTGATTCGTATACAAAATTATTAAAGCCTTCAGAGTTTCTTGAGTGATAGGAGTCTCTTTTCAAGCCCTTTGGCCACATCTGAGTTGATGTTAATGAAGTGATTTAGAATAAGGCCTCAAGGTAGCTTCAGGCTGGGAGCAGTCATCAAAGAGACTAGACGATGAGATGATTATTAAGTTAGAACTGTGAGCTCCACCTACCAACCTGCAAAACAAGAGTAATGGGTGTTGAAGACCAAGCTCTATAAAAATTCTTAGACAAGAACAAAAGAAATTCTTGGACAATGATATTTGAGGAGCTCTATAGAGCTGGCCTGGGGAGATTCCTGAAGAGTGGCGTGCTTAGACGAGGCGTGAAAACCCCATGCCCTTTCCACAAGCCTTGACCTATAAAAGTATTTCTTCCACCATGTGCATCCTTTGTAATAGCCAGAAAATGCAAGTAAAGTGTTTCCCAGTGGGTCGTTTAATCAAACTCATCAAACTGGCAGAAAAGGTTATGGGAACCTCAGTTTATAGCCAGTTAATCGGAAGCACAGAACACCAACTGGAGGGTGAAATTGGCATGTGAATTGGGGGACAGTCTTGTGGAACTGCATCTTCAGCCTGTGGAATCTGATGTGATTTCAGGTAGAAAATATCAGCATATTTAGCTAGTGTCCACCAGAATCTGACATGGAATTGCTTAGTTGTTGTGTAGGGTAAAGTCCCTATCCATTTTGTGTCAGATGGGCATATTGAATCGAATCTGTTACTGGGTTTTCTTCCAGCTCTACAGTTCTCAAAACTTATAATATCTAAGTAGCAATATATCCATTTTGCTTTGGGAAATCAACATTCTCTTGTCATAGTGTAATGAGAAGCTCTATTACTTAACTAGGTGTATTACCCTGTATTAGCGCTTTTGTAACTTGGGAGAAATTAAACCACTTTGAGAAGAAATAATGGACCAACCAATGGGAAAGAGGCACAGCACAAAGGCTGCATTCTGGAGCCAGTACGTCTGTCTGTGCTTTGTTTTCAGTTCTTTCAGTTACTAGCCACGAAAACTTGTATGTTATTCATCTTTCTCTGTGTCACAAACAGATGCAAAATTGCAGATTAGGCAACCATCTGTGGTTATGATGACTAAATAATTGAGAGCTGAAAATCATCAAGCACTTTTAAACTGTATTTGCCACATGGGTGCCCATTTATGGCAAAATCTGAGTACATGACAAATTCCATTCATAAAATTAAATTTTCATATTTATAATTCTTAAATGCTTAGAAGAATGACGTTCTTTGAAATGTTCTAGTGAAAGCACCTGAAAGTTATAAAACATTTCAAATATGAAGAGAATCATGGAAGATATTTGAAATGTGCAAATTTTCATTAATGCTAAAACAATGGAATGCCAAGGTTGGGAAACTGATCACTGAACCCATTCCTGAAGAAAGGAAAATATAATCCTAGTCTAGGGAACCAGAGCCAAGGGACTAACACATACTTTCCATACTTTCTTTACAACAGGGCTGTTCTCTTTCTTCTCCACATGCTTATCTAGAAGAAATATATCTAAAGGCTTTCAACCAAATGAAGGAAAGTAGGAAAATGTCAGATTTAGCAATGGTGCTCAATAAACTTGTCAAATAGTCTTGTACAAGTTTGAACCCAGACTTGTTTCAGAAGACACGTTCATAGCCCATGATCAATTGTATAATACTCAGAGTCATCCTTTCAAAAGATAGCAGTCAAGATCCCGCTGGCTTTGCATTAAACAGTAGGGAATGATGGGGATGAAGAGAACGGAAGATGGAGAAATTTCTTTGAATTTTTTGCCCAATGAAGAGGAGATTTAAGCAGACCAGCATTTTATTATTGTGTGAGTATACGTTTTCAGGAGCATTTTCCCACATAACTCTCAGTTCCTCAAAACAGAGGTTACTACCAAAGAATATGTCCTTGATTGCAATGAAGAAAGTATAAATATTAGACAAATCATAGATGTAGATTGATTTGTTAATTTTGCTTTTCTTTGAATTGGCACTTTTAGAACTCTAAGCTCTCTTGAGTCTTCAGCTTTCCAACTGCAGACTTTGAAAAAATATATTTTATTTTTAAGTAGGTTTGTGCCTGTGTGTGGGTATGTGCAAGTGAGTGCAGGTGCCCATGGAGGCCAGAACAGAGCAGTGTCAGATCCCTAGGAGCTGGAGTTACTCATGGTTTTGAGCCACCTGACATGGGAACTGAACATGGGTTTTCTACAAGAGCAGCTAGTACTCTTCACTGCTGAGCCAGGATTTTTATCTGTAGATTTTTATGAGTTTCAGACTCTCTAATTTTGTTTTAATTTTTTATAATCTCTCTCATATATGTGTGTATGTGTACATATATACATATATGCACACATTCTCATATATATGAAATCATGTGATATATAACAACATGTAGGTCAGTGATAGGTAGTATATGTAATAGTGGTTTCACAAGATTAAATGTAGCTGAAAAATTCTGATTGCCTAGTGATGTCATGCCATCCTAACATGGTAGCACCATATAAAACCACTGCACTGTCAGTCATATAGACGTGTATCTCACACAATTATGTACTGTGCAAAATAATGAAAATAACAAATGTCACTAGTTTATGTATTTACTATGCTATACCTTTAATTGATATTTTAGAGTGTATTTTCATTAAAATATTTCCTGTGAAGTAATATGCTATGTTTTGCTGGCAGCAGCCTTATATATCTTGTGTTTACAGTATCTTTTGAATTTATCAAGAGACTATATATGTATCATCTAGGTTTGTATACATTTTGTGGTTTCACACAGTGAACAAATGACTTAATAACATGCTCTTTTCACTCAGTTGTTTCCTTTGCTGCACAAAAGGTTTTTAATTTCATGAAATCCCATTCGTCAGTTATTAACCTTATTTTCTGAGCGAATGGATTCCTAGTCAGAATGTACTTGGCTATGCCTATATCTTGAAGTGTTTTCTCTACTTTTTCATCTAGCAGTTGCTGAGTTTCAGGTCTTACATTCAGGTCATTGATTCATTTGGAGTTGATTTTTGTACAGGGTGAGAGGTAGGGATCGAGTTTTATTCTTTGACTTGTGGGTATCCAATTTTCTCAGCAACATTTGTTGAAGAAGCTGCCTTTTCTCCAGTGTATATTTTTGGTATCTTTGCAAAAATCAAGTACTGTCGTATGGGTTTCTAGCTAGCTAGGCCCCTCTTCAATTCCATTGATCTCTTTCTTTTCTTCTTCTTACTGACATCATGCTATTTACTGTGGCTTTCTTACAGTTTGAAATCAGGTATGGTGATAACGTCTAACATTATTTTTGCTAGAATTGCTTTAGCTATCCAGGATCTTTTACACTTCCATGTGAAATTTTTTATTGTTTCTTTTTTTTTTTTTGGTAAATATTTCTATGGAGAGCAACATTGGTTACATTCTGGGGAACGCATTGATTCTGTGGATTGCTTTTGGTTGTATAGCCATTTTCATAATATTAATTAGCTGATCTATGAGCATGGGAGGATGTCTTTTCAATTTCTTTCAGCATTTAAAAACTTTTTCACTGTTTTAAAGTCTTTCATTTCCTTGGCTAAATTTATTGTATTTGTCAGGCAATTGTGAATAGGATTGTCTGCATCATTTCTTCCTCAGCGTGTTTGTTATTGGTATATGGGAAGGCTACTGATTTTGGTAAGCTAATCTTATATACTGCTACTTCCTTGAAATGCTTATCAATTCTGAGTTTTCTGGTGGAATCTTTAGGATTTCTTATGTTTAGAACCATATCATCTTCACACAATGGTATTTTGACTTATTCCTTTCTATTTGTATCCCTTTTTATGTTCTTCTCTTGTCTTATTTCTGTAGCTAAGGCTTCAAATACCATATTGAATAAGAAAGTGGCCACCATTGTCTTGTTCCTGAGTTCAGTCAAAGTACTTTGATATTTCCCCCATTTATTATAAAGTTGACTGTAGGCTTTGTCATAATACACTTTCTCATGTTGAGATTTGATCCTTCTATTCTTAGTTTCCAGAGGGCTTTTACGGTGAAGGGGTGTTAGATTTTGTCAAAAGCCTTTTCAGCATCTACGGAAAGGATCATGTGATTTCTGTCCTCTGGTCCCTTAAGGTCGTATATTACATTTATTGATTTGTAAATGTTGAGCCATCTTTGAAGCTCTGAAATGATGCTGACTTGATTATGGTGAATGATATTTTCTATGTGCTCTTTGGTTTGCATTTTACTGATGATTTTTGCATCTAGGTCTATCAAGGAGATTGACACATAATTTTCATTTTTGTTGTTTTCAACCTGTTTTGCTATGAAGGCAATACTGGCTTTCTAAGAAATGTTTGGTATCTTCCTTCCTTTTCTATTTTATGAATAGTTTGAGAAGCATTGGTGTTCTTTAAATGTCTGGTAGAATTCAGCAGTGACTCCATGTTGGCCTGGATAATTTTAGTTGGGAGATTTTTTTTTTTGTTGTTATTACTGCTTCAATTACTGCTTGTTATATAGCTGTTTGAACTTTATCTCATCTTTGTTTAGTTTTGGTAGTTGCTACACATGTAGACCTTCATTCATCTTTTAGCTTTCCAAAGTTTTGGAATAGAAAACTTTCAGGTATGTTCTAATGAGTTTTGTGAATTTTATTTGTATTTTTTGTAATGTCTCCCTTCTCTAATTTTATCAATTTGGGCCATCTCACACATATACACGCATGTACATATATTCACACACAAAATTTTGCTGATACAAAGATATGATGAATCATTCTGATTATTGAAAAGCTAGACAGTAATCAAGTCATAAACTATATGTCAAAAGTTTCCCAAGATACATGATTCTGAATACATATAATCTACTAAAATATCCCAAAACTATTTATTGAATCATCTCAAAAATACTGGATAATAACAAGATACTTAATTGTATAAACAACAATTTTATGAACCTCAAAGAGGGGAAATGTATAATCAGAAAATACTCTTCAAACGTATATGGTATAAAACAGTGACCAAAGAAAAATTCTTTATGTCATAACTATATTTTCCAAAGACTTTTTCAGCATTAAAGTTAGGAAGAAATACTTTTTATCTTGACTACATATATTTACTTTGTCATTCAGTGTTCCATTACTGTAAGAAATATCTGAAATGAATTAGCTTATAGAGAGAAATGCTTTGTTTTGGCTCACAGTTGTGGAGGTGGAAGTCTATTATGGTTGCCTCTGTTGGATTTTGGTCTGTGGTGATGTAGCATACTATGGCAGGGAGAACATGGTGGGACAACTTGCTTGCCTCATGCCGACTAGGAAGCAAAGTGTGTGAGGATGAGAGGAGGATCTCACAACTCTTTTGAGGGCTTGCTGCTGAGGTCCTAAAATCTTCTACTAGGCCCTACTTTCTAGAAGTTCCAATTACTTGAACTGTCACAGGTGGGGACCTATGTATGGGCCTCTGGGGAACACTTATCTAAACTATAGGACATGCATATGAATAACTGAGACCAATTTAAAGAGTCAACTTTTTTGTCTTTATTTGGTATTCTATGATATTTTCCATTACATTAAAGTAAAAGTGATGTTGGACTCTAATAAACATTGCTTTAGTTTATGAAAATTTGTTTGAAAAAAATTCAGAAGGTGAACTAGAGAAAATAGTGGCAGAAGAGAATTCATGCAAAGAGAAGGGAAACATTCCAGAAGGTAATTAATGAGTATTGGATACTAGAACCTATGGTCAGAGAATGTTATAGGTATCTTTAGAAAATAATTGATCACTGTTTGTCTAGGATTATGTTTAATTTCAGACTTGACAAAACTTTGCTGATAGACCAAATGGACCTAAATAATTACTTGCAATTCCAAACACATTCTGGAACATTCATATACCCAGCCCTGCTGCTTTGTAAATGATTTTCCAGTGCTTACACTACCTATCTTTTGTTTTTACAGTTTTTGAGACAGGGTCTCCCTGTAGCCCCAGCTAGCCTGGAACTTACCTTGTAGAACAGGCTGGCCTTTAACTCTGTTTGCCTCTGCCTCCAGAATGCTGGGATTAAAGACGTGCCACCATGTCCTGTACAATATGGCATTTTTACCTGAATTCTTACATTTCATAGTTTTTCCAATAAATGAAACTGTATAAGAAGGAAACGTATAATTTTTATCTAAATTATTGATGCTTATGGACATTTTGATCATGTCTTAGATTTGTATCTCTTTATCTTTTTTATGCGATGATATTTTTAGTCATCCTGGTAACCTTGCCTATAAATATATTACAAACCACTTCAGAAGTATCAATAACCAATTTCAGATTCTAACTCATACGTATGACAAAACATTATTTAATAAGGTCTTTATTTTTCCAATAGTAAATTATTATCTTTTGATATACTAATTTTTCAGAAGATAATTATCCCTGACTGTTACCTATTTGGATATAAATTGTTATTAGGAAGTAATAGTATTATTGGTCCAATGCTAATAGTTATTGATAATAATTTCATGAATCAAAGTGTGTATAGTAAATTTGATAGCTGTTTTACTCGCTATAAAACTGACAAGGATTAAATACAAGGGCACTTCCAACAAGAGAATGTTCTGCTCATAAAACTGAAGTTCCAGTCTTGCCTGAAGTGAAGAGTAGCGCTGGCCTTCAAATTAATCTGCAGAGTGAGATGGTGGTAATTACTGTGTCCTGTGAATGTTTAAAAGGAAACACTGGGAGAATGGAAGTTACATGGCAAATATTCTAGGCCAGCTGAACTATGTGTATTATTATTTTCAGATATATTACTGTCTGCTTCTATCTGAGGAGAATGTCAAGTCTAGGTTTTCTTTACCATATTTGTCTTTGAGACAGGATCTTGCTGTGCAGCTCAGGTTGGCCTCAAGCTCATGATCCTTCTATTTGATTCCTGAGTGCTGGACTGTAGGTGTGTACCACTGTACTATCTTTCCTTCATGAGTAAGGAAATGATGAATGAGTGAATTGTTTTTTTCCTAATTAACCCCAATCCTTCAGTGTAACCTCATAACGGAAACAGATGAACTCTAGGAAAGAAATTGATTTGAAGGTTATTGTAGAGGTGAGTTTGACTGTTTACTTTTAAAAATATATTAAACTATATTTTAAATTTTTTATTTAAATGTATTTTAAGATATTTAAAAATATTTTATTTATTATTTTTATTTTATGTGTATGAATGCATTACCTGCATGTATGTGAGTGCACCCATGTTGTGCAATGCTCACAGGGGACAGAAAAGGGTAACGAATTCCCCAGGACCTGGAGCTTCAGATGGTTGTTAGCTGACATGTGGGTGCTGGGAATTGAACCTGGGTCCTCTGCAAGAGCAGCCTGTGCTCTTAAGTGCTAAGCCATCTCTCCAGCCCCAATTATCTATATATTTTTAAAAAATGAGCTGAGCCAAGCATGATGGCTCATACCTGCAATCCCAATGCAGGTGGGTGAGGAAGGAGAACTACACATTTCAGCCTAGTCTGAGTTTCAAAAACCCCTCCCTAGGGGTTCTAAAGATGTTTTAAAAACACTCATCCTGACAGATTCTTCACCATTAAAGATTAACATATGACAAGCAAAAGAGGCTTAATGTCAGTTGATTGAGGGAAGGGTAAGTTAATGAGATACCACTCACATCTATTGAGATGGCTAAAATCTGGGGAGCAGCATTGGCAAGAATGTGGAGCAAACTGACCTCTCATTCACGAATAGTGAGAGTACAAAATGGCATAACAACCGGTGAAGGCAATTTGACAGATTCTTGATAATCTGCAGATACTTTTGCCATATAATTCAGCAATTACCCTCCTTGATATTTACCTAAATCAACTAAAAGTATATGTCTACACCAAAGCCTGTATGTGGACTTCTGCAGCAGCATATTTCATGATTGCTAAAACGTGGAGCCAATCAGGATGTCCTGCAGTAATTCAGTTATAAATTGTGGTATTCCCAGTTCATGGAATTTGCACAGAACTAAAGGAAAATAAGCAATGAAGCCATGAAAAGATGTTGGTAGAAACAAATGCATACTTTGAAAAGGCTGTGTAATGTATGATTCCAAATATATGGAATTCTGAAAAAGGTAAAACTACAAAGATTGGGTGGTTACTGGGGGTTAGTAAAGAGAGAGAGGCTAATAGGGAGAGTGTAGAGGACATTTAGGACACTGAAATTATTCTGAATGAATATAATGGAGGTACACATAATTATACAGTTGTCTAAATGCCTAGAATACACAATGCAAAGGATCATCCTAATGTGAACTGTTGTCATTGGGTGTTCATGGTGTCAATATAAGTTTATTGACTAATAAATATACTACATACGCATGATGTTGATATAGGCTGTGCATGTGTCAGAATCGGAAAAATCTCTGTATATTGTACTCTATTGTAAAACTAAGTCAACTCATGGGTAACACTGTGAACTCAGCCAAATATACATGGCAGAAGAGGTCATAGATCCTAGAGAAAAAGCTATCCCTTTTATATCTCTATACAAATGAAATTTATTACCATATGCTAAATATGTATCGTTGTATGTACAGACAAGCATACCATACACCACTCATCAAAGAAGCTACTTTTTGCAACAAATGGAGGCTACTGCAGAATTCCACAACTGGTCAGACACAGAGAATTTATGTCTGAGAGAAGCCCAGTACTAGGTGACACCTCTACAGCTGAACCTCTACACACAAGGCTCATGGAACATAACAGGACAAAGGGTAGAGAGAAAACTAATGCATTCCTCAACTCTCACCAGTAAAACTTCCTTATATAACAGAGTTCAATGCACAAAGAAGGCCACATTTGGCCAAGTTTCAAAGAATAGGAGACTGCAGAGTGTGTATCCTTAGATGGGACTCCTATATTGAACCTCACCCACCCATAGCTCAGGGATCACTGTAGGAGAGGGGGTAGGAAGATTGTAAGAGCCAGGACTGGTTGATGAACCCAGGAGAGCAGAGGCTTTCAGGCCACTGGAAGCTTGCACATGTGAATTTGTGGCAATAGTGCCATTGAGCACAGGACCCATGTCAACTCAATTAAACAAGGGCCCAGAGGGGAGGAGAGAAAAGGGTGTTGAGCTGGCCCTAGACTGAGAACTATTGGAGACTGATTGCTGCTGGATGAGGGAGAGTATGCCTTACAAAAGATCTCTAGATGGGCTGACTAGACTCCAGTGAACAAATTTGCATTGCACTGAAGGACGTCTGGGTACAAGTGCTTGACTAGATGGGACTTAATGTGTATGGCAGAGTACTTGAGGTCCACTGGGGGGATGTGGGGCATGGATTGGCAAGGGTGTCTAAGTTTGATTAAGAACTGTTGTATGAAATTACAAAAGCTCAATAAAAAACTAAAAAAGTATTTTGAAACAATAGCAATAGCAATAAAACCCACAAAATAATTATAGTAATTTAAAAAATATTATTTGAGCTGTTGGCTTGAGGGACACTAGTGGTCCCCCAAAAAACAAAGGCCATTGCCAATAATGTTGGTTGTACACTGGAAGTGGACAGAAAAACCTTATTGCTGAAGACACTACACAATGTGAGTGTGTGAGAGGGAGAAATCAAGCTTGGACTAAACTGGAAACTCCTTGCCTGCCACTGGATGGGTCACTTTCATGGTGCCAAAAGGCAATACACAGATGACTTGGGGAGAATAGTCCCTTATAATTCTCTCAATGATGGACCCCCACATGTTGCACTACCCACATATAATACAAGATGTTCCTGCCTGTACAATAGTGGAGAACCTAGTGTATGCACAACTAGCAAATTTTCAATTGGATATAATGCCTGCTCCTAGGGGTGGAACACACATCTGTTACTGTAGACCTGGCCAACCCCCTATAGCAGGGGAGAATGTAGGCCCCAGTGGGAAGTCACTGAAATTGCTTTGTTAGATGGAAATCATGCACCTACTAAAGTACCAAACAAGCATTTGTGTTTATACCCATAGGTTATTATAGTAGTCACTGTTTAGATGTTCTTGCTTCTTGCTGTTTTTTATAGTAGATGGAATCCCACTGAAACTTGCCAATAGCCCATGGAAAACAGATGATGCAGATATCTGAAAGTTCAGTGCCTTGCCACAATGGAAGGAAGGTCATCCAACACCTACCACCCTCTCCAAGGCTCAGGGACTTTTGAGGAAGAGGTTGGTGGAAAGAATGTAAGAGCTGGAGGAAGGGGTGGAGTGTTAACTGGAAATGTCCTCTGACCACTATGCTGGCAAGCTATAGTCACACCTCCTTCCCACACTCTTTAAGGAATCGAGGGGGGAGTCATTACTCCTTCCACCCAATTAGTTGACCTTAGCTGCATGTGGGCGGGGGGAGGCAAAGGGTACATAAGCCGAGAACACCAAGATGCTCCTCTCTCACCATTTTGTGTGGCTGTCGGGAGGTCACAGGTTTTGTATTTGAGTGTGGGCTTTACAATGCAACCATAAATGTGGGGTGCCCACTCTTCTGTAAATAAACCCTTACCCTATGCTCTGTTAAAAAAATAATAAATAAATGATTAAAAATCTTATTTGAAGATCTACAGTTGAATACTGTTCTGGCTAAGAAGTTATGAAGTTTGGAATCTTCCTAAATAGTCTTTTACCTTTGTTTACTGAAGAGATTATTGATCTATATCAAGAATTAGATGTGGATAGCTTTGTAACTAACAAAAATATGTGTAAAGTGGTTTCATTAAATGTCCATGGACAAGTACCTCACATTTGGAATTATTTGCTCTGCCTCTCTATTCTGCATGTGACTTCATTACCTTAAAACTATATACAAAGGCCTTCACTATAGTTGTCTGTAGAATAATGAAGCATGTTCCTGCTTTGAGACAGCTTGAATATCATCTAAGAGGTTGTTACCCATCAAAGATTGCCAGATTTTAAAAAGTAAATTAGGAAAGGTTTTCAGGGAGTTTCTAACAATGGGAGTCCACATGGAACTGAGGTTGTACCTGGGATATTCTCCCAGACTTTCTGATGGGCTTTGGCTGCTCCACCACTGAAAACTTGAGAAATATAGACTGTATGTGTATATTGCTTCCTTTAGATACTTAAAAATAAGAAAATGAGTTAGATAAAGGTAAACAGCCAGCAAACCTGTTTCAAGGTGAGTTAAAGGATTTTTTTTTTTTAACTCCTTGTTAGAGAAAGAACTCTTTTTAGCACACTACTGGTGGTGGTCAATAAAATTGTCTTGAAATAACAAGTGACATATTTATATGCACAGATGCACATGTTGATTATCATGGGGCACAGAATATCTATTTGTGGAAATACAATGCTAATTCTACTTTTAAATGAATAAAATATTACTCTATAAGTACAACTGAAATTTACACACATGCACACACACACACATATTATGTGTAGGCAATTAATTTTTTTTATTTTCTAGAGATCCAAAATTTTTATGGGAAAAGAAATAAACTAACCTTGTCAAATAAGTGCAGATTTAGTCTGGTATACTTAGTATTAGTCCAATGTACTTTATGCAATAGTCAATTCAAAACAAAAATTTTATATTGGGAATATTTTCTACACTTTCAGGTACCTCTTCCCATGAAGGCGTGAAATGAGAAATTAATGTCTCTGGAAGGCTTAGAGGTGGATTGCCTTAGATGAAGTTCTTATTTTTGTGAGCTGGTGCTTTCTTGGGTGTGATTTGCTCCCTTTTGGAGTCTCTTTTACAGGTCTTAATGAAGTCTATGATTGCCACGGTTCACTTCAGCTATGAAGTTGCATATTCTAAAGCCTCTTCTTCTGGTCTCTCATGGCAGAAGGTCCACTGATCTCTATGTAGGAACTCCTAGATCTCCTCTATAACATGTTCATATGCTGTGGCTCAGGGGACATTAACTCACATGTTATGGGTGGGGTTGCCAAATTTGAAATATCTGTGGCTTGCTGGCAGGCTGGAAACCTAGAGAGGAGTTGCTGTTGATGTCATGAGTCTCAATGCAGCTGGAGACACAGATCCCTCTTCCTTGGGGGACTGCAGTGTTTTCTGTAAAGGCTTTCAGTTCACTGGATGAGGCTTACCCATACTATGCAAGGCAATCCACTTTAATCAAAGGCCGCTGATTTAAATGTTAATCATGCCTGAAAAATGCCTTCACAGCAGTATGTACAGTGATGTTTTACCAAACACCTGGTCACTGCAGCTTAGCATATTGACACGTAATATTAACTGCCACATTTACCCAGAGTAGGTACATCCACCAGCAAACTTTGCTGCTCTGCCCTTGTTTTGTTGTATTGGGCAGGGGGTGAACACAGCAGAAGGTGAATTCTGCCATATTCTCTCTGAAACCTATCATACAATTTATATTGGAGCTTTTATACTCTTGTACACTTGTCCCCTTTGGGCTGTGGAAATTAAATGGAATATGTTCTTCCTCTAGAATTTGGATAACCCCTCCTTATCTGTTCATCTCCACACCCACATTTTTAGGATTCCAGAAGTTTTTCATTTTCTCTTCACAGCAGAAATTTCCTTTCCACTGTGTTTACCATTCGGTTAACATCATAAATCTTTGATCCGAGTCAGTCAGTCTTGACTCTTTATATGCAAGGGAGTATATCAAACATCTGAAATATCAAACATCTTTTTCTTTTCTTAACAAAGTCATGCTAAGAAAAAAAAATTTTATATTTGGATTTGAGAAATTAAAAGCAGAATATATTTATTGACTCTATATGTATGTTTAGAAAACATTATTGTCCTTTGAACAAAGTTTTTAAAAAGAGAAATACATACGATGAAGTTATCAAAAATCAAAACTAAGACCAAATGAAAAACTAATATAATAATAAAAAGTACAAAACAACCACTTGTTCCACAAAGCCAGCAATACTCTAATTTGCTTAAAAATACATTATTAATTTCTTATTGTGATTTTTTTAATTATGTGACTAGGAAGGTCAAAACAACTTAAGAACTATGTCCTAACACCTTAGTAGTTGTCACAAACACTCCCTTCTCTCTCTGTCCCTCTGAGCAACCTGTCCCTACCCCAATATGTCCACTTCCCTTTTCTGAACATGTGCTTCTTGCTTCATCTTTCTGCATCTACAAGCTTTCATCACAGACCTTCCAAAGTGGCGGCCTTAATGTCCAGTTTGCATATTCTGCTTCTTGATGCCCTTGACTGCTAGATTTCTTTCAGGATGTTGATTTCCTGGAAGGAGGAGTACAAAAATCAAGTGACTATAAATAACTGCTCAGCAAATGTATGTTCGATGAATGACATAGTTTCACGAATGTCTCATTTTGGTCCATATCAAATTGTTACCAGTAATAATGTGATGTTTCTGCAAATGAGGTGCTAGCCTCAAATTTCTAACTTTTCTAAAGTTAAACCTTTTAGTCCATTAACTAGTGTAAATAAATCATTTTTAAAATTCAGAAAACCACATTATTCTCAATACGCTAATTGCTCTGATTTGATCATTGTACAATACCTACATTTGTTGGTGATCATTGATCGGATCATTTCTTTGTCCTATAGTGTACAGTTAGGTGCACAGTAAATACTCAATAAATCTTTTCTGGAATAAATTATGTAGAAAAATAGATGATACTTATTATTGGGAGAAAATACTCTTTTTTTCTCTAACACAGAATTCTCTCAATATTGTTATCTTGTCTAGATTGGCAAGGCATGTGTGTGTGTGTGTGTGTGTGTGTGTGTGTGTGTG
>NW_008340588.1:1133948-1144897 GCF_000622305.1 Nannospalax galili
TATAGAAATTTGTGTGACGTAGGATTTTTAAATTTAAATAGATGGTAAAATTCCACCATATGTTAAAAAACTGGGGATCAAAAACTTACCAGTTTGACAACAAATTACAAGGCTAAGCATATAGAAATAAAACTTGGTGTCAAATAGGAAAAAAAAAAAAGAAGCAAATAAATAGAAACTCTGCCTTTAAATAATGAAGCTAATCTAATTTTAAGTAGTTTTGGTTACCAAGAAGTAGTTAAAGAGCAAACCTGTTACAGAGATTTCTAAACAGCTGAGTTAAACATACCTGGAACAGGGGTAGAAAAGATGATTTTTTTTTTTTTTTGGCAGTGCTGGGGATGGAATCTGAAAATTTGTATCAGTAGACAAGTGTTTTACCTCTGAGCCTTGAAGTACACCCCATCCCTAAAGAGATGATCTTGGGGGAGGTGAGGAGCATACACTTCCTTCCTAAGTCAGTTAGCGGGGCTCTTTTGTCTTCTCCCTTGTTCTGTCCAGTGGCTGGCCAGTTATCTTGTGATTTCCTTGCCTGAGATATGAGAAGCATATCTGTCCCAAAGGCCAGTGGCTTTCCTGAAACACATGTATTAAAGTGGTAGAAGTGGATTATACAGCATTCTCAGAGTCTGCACATTTAAATTCTCTCTTCCTACAGAAAACAATAATTATCAAACATGAATGAGAAAGCAGCTGTACTAGTACAGTCACCAACACACTAGCAGACATTGGTCTGCCTATTTGCTAACAGTTTTTCAGCTCAAACACTGCTCAAGTTCCCTTTTGGTCCTGTGAACACGGCATTTCCCCAAAGCCCACCATTGGCTATATGGCTCTACCTTTTCCTCACGGAACAATCTAATTATTGTTGTTCTTTTCAGTGCATTTGTGTAAGATTATTTTGAAACTTTACCAGGAAAGGGAGCCAATGCCAATGATACGGTCAGGAATGAGTATGAGGCCCATGTGGAAGAACCGCTCTGACAGCATGGTTTCTGGGAACAAAAATACCACCACATCTACTACTATCACCACCTCCACCACCATCAACACCTCCACCACCATCACCACCTCCACCACCATCACCTCCTCCACCACCATCAACACCTCCACCACCATCACCACCTCCACCACCATCACCTCCTCCACCACCATCAACACCTCCACCACCATCACCACCTCCACCACCATCACCTCCTCCACCACCATCAACACCTCCACCACCATCACCACCTCCACCACCATCACCTCCTCCACCACCATCAACACCTCCACCACCATCACCACCTCCACCACCATCACCTCCTCCACCACCATCAACACCTCCACCACCATCACCACCTCCACCACCATCACCTCCTCCACCACCATCAACACCTCCACCACCATCACCACCTCCACCACCATCACCTCCTCCACCACCATCAACACCTCCACCACCATCACCACCTCCACCACCATCACCTCCTCCACCACCATCAACACCTCCACCACCATCACCACCTCCACCACCATCACCTCCTCCACCACCATCAACACCTCCACCACCATCACCACCTCCACCACCATCACCTCCTCCACCACCATCAACACCTCCACCACCATCACCACCTCCACCACCATCACCTCCTCCACCACCATCAACACCTCCACCACCATCACCACCTCCACCACCATCACCTCCTCCACCACCATCAACACCTCCACCACCATCACCACCTCCACCACCATCACCTCCTCCACCACCATCAACACCTCCACCACCATCACCACCTCCACCACCATCACCTCCTCCACCACCATCAACACCTCCACCACCATCACCACCTCCACCACCATCACCTCCTCCACCACCATCAACACCTCCACCACCATCACCACCTCCACCACCATCACCTCCTCCACCACCATCAACACCTCCACCACCATCACCACCTCCACCACCATCACCTCCTCCACCACCATCAACACCTCCACCACCATCACCACCTCCACCACCATCACCTCCTCCACCACCATCAACACCTCCACCACCATCACCACCTCCACCACCATCACCTCCTCCACCACCATCAACACCTCCACCACCATCACCACCTCCACCACCATCACCTCCTCCACCACCATCAACACCTCCACCACCATCACCACCTCCACCACCATCACCTCCTCCACCACCATCAACACCTCCACCACCATCACCACCTCCACCACCATCACCTCCTCCACCACCATCAACACCTCCACCACCATCACCACCTCCACCACCATCACCTCCTCCACCACCATCAACACCTCCACCACCATCACCACCTCCACCACCATCACCTCCTCCACCACCATCAACACCTCCACCACCATCACCACCTCCACCACCATCACCTCCTCCACCACCATCAACACCTCCACCACCATCACCACCTCCACCACCATCACCTCCTCCACCACCATCAACACCTCCACCACCATCACCACCTCCACCACCATCACCTCCTCCACCACCATCAACACCTCCACCACCATCACCACCTCCACCACCATCACCTCCTCCACCACCATCAACACCTCCACCACCATCACCACCTCCACCACCATCACCTCCTCCACCACCATCAACACCTCCACCACCATCACCACCTCCACCACCATCACCTCCTCCACCACCATCAACACCTCCACCACCATCACCACCTCCACCACCATCACCTCCTCCACCACCATCAACACCTCCACCACCATCACCACCTCCACCACCATCACCTCCTCCACCACCATCAACACCTCCACCACCATCACCACCTCCACCACCATCACCTCCTCCACCACCATCAACACCTCCACCACCATCACCACCTCCACCACCATCACCTCCTCCACCACCATCAACACCTCCACCACCATCACCACCTCCACCACCATCACCTCCTCCACCACCATCAACACCTCCACCACCATCACCACCTCCACCACCATCACCTCCTCCACCACCATCAACACCTCCACCACCATCACCACCTCCACCACCATCACCTCCTCCACCACCATCAACACCTCCACCACCATCACCACCTCCACCACCATCACCTCCTCCACCACCATCAACACCTCCACCACCATCACCACCTCCACCACCATCACCTCCTCCACCACCATCAACACCTCCACCACCATCACCACCTCCACCACCATCACCTCCTCCACCACCATCAACACCTCCACCACCATCACCACCTCCACCACCATCACCTCCTCCACCACCATCAACACCTCCACCACCATCACCACCTCCACCACCATCACCTCCTCCACCACCATCAACACCTCCACCACCATCACCACCTCCACCACCATCACCTCCTCCACCACCATCAACACCTCCACCACCATCACCACCTCCACCACCATCACCTCCTCCACCACCATCAACACCTCCACCACCATCACCACCTCCACCACCATCACCTCCTCCACCACCATCAACACCTCCACCACCATCACCACCTCCACCACCATCACCTCCTCCACCACCATCAACACCTCCACCACCATCACCACCTCCACCACCATCACCTCCTCCACCACCATCAACACCTCCACCACCATCACCACCTCCACCACCATCACCTCCTCCACCACCATCAACACCTCCACCACCATCACCACCTCCACCACCATCACCTCCTCCACCACCATCAACACCTCCACCACCATCACCACCTCCACCACCATCACCTCCTCCACCACCATCAACACCTCCACCACCATCACCACCTCCACCACCATCACCTCCTCCACCACCATCAACACCTCCACCACCATCACCACCTCCACCACCATCACCTCCTCCACCACCATCAACACCTCCACCACCATCACCACCTCCACCACCATCACCTCCTCCACCACCATCAACACCTCCACCACCATCAACACCTCCACCACCTTATCTTCTTGCTGATTCCCGCCAAACCAGAAAAGAAAATGATATTCTGGGCAAATGTAATTCCACTTGGCTGTTTTCTTGACATCTGAGCACTACTTTAACTTCCAGAAAAATCCTCTTTCATGAGTAGAATAATCAAACGTCACTCATAAAATGCAATTAGTAGTTTTCCTGCCTCAGTAGCTTTCAGATTTTGTGTGGACTTGAGCTTGTTTCCCCAGCATATCTTATAAGCTTCTTAGCTGCTCTTGACCAATCCATAATTTTATAGTGCTGGAGTCTATATACAAGGCTAGTCTTAAATGGATTTACTTAAGACAGTCTTATTTTGCCTTGATCCTTTCCTGAGGTTACCTCCTTATGGTTACAGAGCCATCAGATTTTTGACCGAGATACTTCCTACAAAATTACAGCCTTCAGCACACAGCTTTAGGTTGGCTCTGATCAGTGCACTAAAACTGTAAGAAAGAAAAATGAAAAAAAATGCATGGAGTTCACAGTCTTCCTTTCATATAAACATAAAAGGATGAAATTACCCGCAGGGACATTTTTATCCTATATTCTCCCACTGTGTCAAATTCAGCTATATTGGACATGGAAGGCTAAAGCTATGAAATGGTGACCATTTTTCTAAAAGCCATTTTTCTGGGTATCTCAGCAGCAGTCTCCAAGGTATATAGCAATCCTTTTCTGTTGAAAGGTCATTTCTCTTTCCCTTTACATCTAATATCCTAACTGCTCATTCATTTGACAATTGGAAAGGACTAAAAAGAACACATGCCCCACCATAACAATACATATGTGTGTGTATATATGGACACATATAATATGCTGATTAAAAGCTCAGTGCTCAATGTGCTTTTATTTATCTTCTTTCATATAATCATCACAACAAATGAGGATTTCTTTTCCTTCCTTCCTTCCTTCCTTCCTTCCTTCCTTCCTTCTTTCCTTCCTTCCTTCCTTCCTTCTTTTTTGAGACAGTGTCTCACTATGTAGCTTTCTGTGTAGAACAGGTTGGCCTCCAACCCACAGAGATCTCCCTGCCTCCACTGTTATAAGGATATGATTTCAATAGTTTTTTTCAAAAATAGCATTTATGCCTATACCTTATAATGCTACACATGTTATATATTCATAATCTAAGAATGATCGAATGCTAGACTTTGATTTATTGACAATGAGATTAATTTATATCAAAAGGGAGAACTTCCAAAATATATATTAATTAGTAATGATTTATAAATTGTTGTAAGCAAACCTTCCTTTCTGTTTAATCCCTACAGATAACAGGTAATAGGGACATCTATATTTGAGCTGCCTGAGTTTAGAATTTGGTGGGTTTTTTTTTTTTTTTTTTTTGGTCTTTTTGAGAGAAGGTCTTCCTGTAGCCATAGCTAGCCTGGAACTCATGATGGAGACCAGGCTGGCCTCCTCCTCCTAAGTGCTAGGATTAAAGGCATGCACCACCACATCCAGCCCTAGAGTTGGTTTATGGCATTTCTTGATAAGAGAATTAACATATTTTTTCAGTAGATTTTCCAGTACTAGTTCTTGTGACTTTAGTTTGAGTTCTGATGGCCATAATTTTAGAGAAAAAGATCCAATGATTACAAATTAGTTTCTTGAGATTCCTGCTTCCTTTTGATTGAGTTGTGATCAACCTCTTCTGTGAGAAGTCTTCAGAACAAGAACCAAACTGAAATGTGATGATTTGCCTTTTAAATACTAGAACAACCAATGCACTTGAAAAGTACAGGAAATACATTTGATATAAAATAAATGGAATCATCTTTCTATTGCTGCTAGATGAGGACCAGCTGATCTTCCTAAAATAAGGATCCCTAGATAGGCTGACTAGACTCAGCAGATGGACAAGGACTGGGGAACCAGTAGGGGTGCTGACAACACAGTGGACAGTAACAGGGATGACAGAGTATATAGGCTCTGGGGGCAGGGGAGGCTATGGGAGGGTGCCATTTGAGAAGAGGGTATATAGATGAATAAGATTATTTGGGATGTTCTGTATGATATACACACAAAAAAATCAACAAATAGAAAATGACTTATAATTGAGGAGGAAGTATAAAAATTTACTTCATGTTAATTAGTAGAGGTGAAAAATATTACCACTGAAATCTACCTGATGACTTTATATCAATACTCAGGTGCCAAGGATCTGAGTGTAACCAACTGTGACTAGTAACAATCAGACACACAGAGATTAGAGACACATGTGCAAACATCTGTTAGTAGCATTAAAAATGAGCCTTTCTGTAGGAAACAGCAATTTAAAAATGGTATGGAGATCTGTTTTAAAGGTTAAAAATTCATTCAATTTTATGTCTTACAGGGTTTATACTGAGTTCAATATTGTATAACTGTATTAATTCAACTGTGAACCTAAAAATTTACAGCCACTTTTGAAAGAGATGTATCCTTGTTCTGGAAATTGTTATTGAGTATGTTAAAGCTGTAATGAAATGCTTCTCCTAGCCATGTGGTTATTAGGAAAAAAATGATGACATTAAGGATTCATCCCAACATGCAATGTGTCATAAACATGCAATAAGTGAGAGAGATTCATCTCATGACTCGTTTCTTAACTGTCCAAGGTGGACTGTTTTGGCAAGAACACAGGAAGCAGATTCATTTAAAGGCCATTTGTCAAACTCTACCTCGCTGCTTTCTTTTTCATTCTTGAGTGTGTCCAGCTGCCTCTTTCACACAGAGAATGGTTTGAATCAAGGTCATCTTTTTGCCTATCCAGTCATTAAGGGTAAGTATTTATTTGACCTCTAATTTTTGAATTTTCTTTCAAACATGCTTAAGATGCAAACATTTTGGTTTATCAAATGCCTGTGAGTTGTTCGATCTCATTGGGGGTTTAAATCACTATGTTCTTCCTCGTTCCATGGACTGAGATGACTGCTTGCTGTTCCCCCTGTTCCTCTCTGCACTTAAAGAGGCTCCTCACCAGGTACCTGTGCGTTGGAGTGATGGCCATTCTCTGGGTTCCATTTCCTGGACTTCTGTAGGTGATCTGCAATTGTGATTTAATTCTGGTTGGATAAGGTATCAAGCTGTACTTCAAAAACCAGAAGTTCTGTGGTTGTAATAAGGATCTACCAAATGTGCCGAGACTTTCAGTATGTGACTTCACACCTCTGCATCCACACTAGGGACATGAATGAAAAAAAGCCTACTGCAAGCCAGGAGTGGCGGTGCACGTCTTTAATCCCAGCACTTGGGAGGCAGAAGCAGGAGTATCTCTGTAAGTTCAAGGCCAGCCTGGTCTTCATAGTGAGTTCCAGGACAGCTGGGACTACAGGGAGACACTGTCTCAAAAAGACAAAGACAAAAACAAACAAACAAAAAAAGCCTACTACAATATTTGGTTTAGAGGCACCCAGTAATTGCTTTCTGATTTTTGGAATTAAATCACATAAATGTTTCAAAAAATAAATAAATAAAGGGAACTATCTTTTAAACAGGGAAAGAAATGTCCTTGGGTAGGCAGAAATATCTCTACCATTTTAAAGAGTTTAAGATGCATTTTCTAAGGCTGACATAGTGTCACTGTAATTAGAAGCAGGTGCATATAAATTTGAGAAGAGAGAAGACTAATTGTTACTAATGAACCTTTTAAAGTAAAAACTTAATGAAATGCATAATTAAGCATTAATGGCCAAAAGATGGGCAACCTGCTTTCATTACACCTATGTTAGATTTTGGCTAAGGTGAGCTAATTTGTTACTAGTGCTAAAAGTGTCACTGTTCCTGTATCTTTATAAAAACAAGCAGTACAAAAAACATGGTTTTAAAATGCTGATTTTTTTATGTATCAAAAAGATGTTGTAATGTGATACTGATAGTGGGAATTTCTGAGAATACTCCACCTAGGATATAATGTCAGACTCAGTTTCCTGTAAGTAAAGAAATGCCCCTCCATCATAAAAAGGCCTATCCTGACAAGGTTCAAATCTTTTGTAGTAGTCAGAACATGAATGATCACAGTGATTGTGTGTATATGTATCATGTGTGTACTTGTATGTGTTTGGGTAAGAGCATGTTGCTATGTGTGATGGCAGACATGTCTGTCCATGCCATGATACCTGTGTGGAGCTCAGAAGACAACCTTGGCGGTCTACCTTGTTTTAGACAGGATCTGTCTTTTGTTGTTCATCTCTGCATACACAGTGCTAGCTGGCCTGCTACCTTCGGGGGATTTTTGTCTTAGCTTCTCATCTCCTGGTAGGAGCAATGGATTATAGAGGTGCGTTGCTCCACCCAGTTTTACATTGGCTCTGGGGATTCAAACTTGGTCTTCATGCTTAGGTGGCAAGAGCTTTACTCACTGAGCCATTTCCCTAGTCCTGATTTACATATATGAGAATGTGTGTGAATTTATATGATATATATGAATATATACATATTCTATATATAAATTCTTTGAGAATTCTGCACCTTCATAGCATGTGTTTTGGTCATATTCACTCTCTACTTCTCCCTAATTCCTCCCAGATCCATCCAATCTCTCCACATCTTCCAATTTCTTTTGAGTCTCCCCCTTTTTAAATAACCCACAGAGTTCAATTTGTGCTACCTGTATACTCATGGGTGTGGCAGGGGTCATCCATTGGAGCTTCTTAGCAACATACTCTGTTCCACGGCCAAAAATGTCGAAAGTGTTTGGGAGCGTGTATCTAATCCTTAAACAATTTTAGGGTTACCTCTTCAGAGGGGGGACTGTTGGAGGGGAGGGAGTGGGCATGGATTTGATCAAAACACCTTATACACATGTATGAAATTCTCAATAAAGTTTTTGTAAAAATTAAAAAAAAAGGAATTATTCTCAAGTAGTCAATCCAAGAGGGCTCTTGAAAAGCTGGGCTGGTGCTCATGCTTGAGTCATTGGGAAATCCATTTGCAGTTTTCTAATGGAAAACATAGTAGTAACGTGCTCTTTCCCATGTCCGCTCTTGCTCAGCCCTGCTTCCCCATCAGTATTTTCACCAGCGCAGCCTCGCACAATGGCAGCTGAGTAGCTTTTCCTAGATTCAGCCACTTGAAATTCTGCTCTGCTGCCCCCACCATAGTTCCAAAATATGCATGGGTTGCTTTTACCATATTCTTTTAGAATTTGTGAACTATATCTGTGTTTTGTCAGGTCTTTAAAGATCCACAGGTTAGGAGACAAGTTAAATTGAGGGAGGCTCATCCAACTTTGTACTCCAGGGGCTTCTAGAGTGTGTGAGCTACAACAGGCATCAGCATATCTTAATGGGCTGGTGGAGTAGCTTGATAGAGTTTTCTTCAGTGTAAGTTCCTTTGATACTTTTTGGTAAATGTACATGTTTATAAATGTACATGGATATGTATGGATTTCTTGTAGCTTACCCACAATTCAACATTTATGCCTTTTCTGTATTGGTAGAGGAAATGCAGAGTGTTTTGAAAAAAGTGAACTTGTTTGGCATAAAACATTTAGTTTTCACATTTGTGACATATTTTAGCAAGTTTTTAGTGCCATCAAAATGTATAAGGGCTGGGCATGGTGGTGTACGCCTTTGATTCCAGCACTCAGGAGGCAGAGGCAGGTGGATCTCTGTGAATGAGTCCAGCCTGTTCTACAAGGTGAGGTCCAGGTCAGCTGAGGCTATGGAGAGACCTTGTCTCAAAAAGACCCCCCAAAATGTGCTAAGGATGCTTCATATTATTTTAAATGGATTATTTTCCTGTGTCTGTAATCCATTCTGTATAGCTTTTTTCAATTCACATTATTGGAAGTTATTGGTTTTTTGCTTTGGTTTATAAAAATGCTGCATTTCATTTTTTTCTCTGCTGGACATAGATATTTTCACATGATATTAAGCCATTTTTGTACTTGAGAAGGATATGTATCCAGAAAAGTAAAGAATTAATTTTAAAACCTCCATGGGGCTGGAGAGATGTCTCATCAGTTAAGAGCATTGGCTATTCTTCCAGAGGACCTGGGTTTGGTTCCCAGTACCCAAGTGGAGGCTGACAACCATCTGTAACTCCAGTTTCAGGGGATTTGACGTGGTGCACTTACATACATTTAGGCAAAACACTCATAAACATAAAGTTAATAAGTAAAGTATTTTTAAAACCTTCAAAAGTAGGAGTCAGAGGGGAAAAATGAGCAATAAAGCCCCACAAAATAGTCTTGGGAACAGCAAACTACTTGCAAAATCATTACAAAATTATTGTTATTAACATCTAGCCACCTGGACAGATGGTGGCACAGCTGTAAGATAGAGGAGTGTCCTAGTTTGTTTCTTCATTGCTGTGACAAAATACTCTGACCAATACCAACTTGGGGAGGAAAGGGTTTACTTAGCTTACATCTCCTGGGTCACAGTTCATCAGGGAGCCCAAGGTAGGAACTCAGGGCAGGAACCTGGAGGCAGGAGCTGGAGCACAAGCCATGGAGGAACGCTGCTTACTGGCTTGCTCCCCTGGCCCCTGCTCAGCCTGCTTTCTTATATAACACAGGCCCACCTGCCCAGGGGTGGCACCACCCACAGTGGGCTGGGCCCTCCCACATCACTCAACAATCAAGAAAGTGCCTCATGGACATGGCCGTGGGGCAGTCCAGTGAAAGCAATTCCCCAATTGGGGCTCCTTCAACCCAGGTATATCAAGTTGGCACTAAAACTATCCAGCACAAAGAGGTTTGAAAAGCTTTTGGAAACACAAGATGCAGAAGAGCTTGGGTTGTTACACTCAGCATGTATTTTATTTTTGAAAAAGAAACAATGCAAGGTTAACCCAAAATGGACCACAAGTGGAGAAAATGTGAAGAGATGGTGATGGAGGTAGAAAGTCTGTTAAAGCGCTTTGCTTCGTGATTTCGGTCTTGAAAGCAACTGGTAAAATATAAAATAAACAAAAACTGGGCTGGAGAGATGGCTCAGTGGTTAAGAACACTGACTGTTCTTGCAGAAGACTGGGGTTCGAATCCTACACCCACATGGCAGCT
>NW_008340588.1:1146385-1146734 GCF_000622305.1 Nannospalax galili
ATGAGCATGGGAGGTCCTTCCATCTTCTGATGTCTTCCTCAATTTCTTTCTTTAAAGATTAGAATTTTCATTGTAGAGCTTTTTAATGTCTTTGGTCAGGTTTACCCTGAGATATATATATATATATTTGCAGCTATTGTGAACAGGAGTGTTTCCAATTGCTCCTTCTCTGATTGCTTGTTATTGGTATATAGAAAGACTATAGACTTTTGTAGGTTACTTTTGTAGGCACTTTACTGAACATATTAATAATTTCTAAGAAAGAGTTTTCAGGTGGATATTTTGGCATCCCTTAGATATAACATCATATCATCTGCAAAAAGGGATAATTTGATCTCTTCTTTTCCAA
>NW_008340588.1:1149371-1167994 GCF_000622305.1 Nannospalax galili
TGCAGGCAAATGCATGGAATTAGAAAGTATTATACTAAGTGAAGTAACACAGACTCAGAAAAAAAATGACATGTATTCTTCCTCATATGTGGAACCTAGCACCAAATCCTGATAAATGAGTTTGTATCTAAATATAACTACAGGAACCAGGATAATGGAAAGGAACCAGGATGGCAAAGAAAAAATAACCTGAAAGAGAAGAACAGTAGGAAACAGGCCTTAATAAGGCAGATATGGATAAAAATTGGATTAGTTTAAGGGACGGGGGAGGGAAGGGCATACAAGGAACCTAGGGGATAAAAGGGAAAGAAGGAGCTCAAGAGAGGTAGGACTGTAGGAGAAGGGAGTAAAAATAAGATCTGAAAGGGGGAAAATGGGAGCACCTTAATTGGGGAAACTATGATGGAGGGGGGAGACAATGTGAGAGATAAATAATGCCTAGGTAGTTTTAAAAACCAGAGGGAACCATATTAGTCCAACAACCTAATGACAAATTATACATACCAGATCAAGAAATATATGCTAGGTAAGGTTTATCTGAGAACAATTGGTTTTTGCCCAAGATTTATCTACATGACACACAATAATTAAAAGTACGAGACTGGTGGAACTAACCTTCTTGGATATTTAATAGACATACTTTGAGGTCTATAATAATTTGGTCAGAGGGACATAAAGGATACTTTTTGCTCCTTGCCCTCCTAGGTCGACTAGTTCCAGGGGACTATGAACATCTCTCAAAATGTCCTGTAATTGTAGTGTGTTACCTATCCTCTTGATCAAAGAGGCTGAGGAGACCCGACCAGCTGGACTTGAATCAGTGTCCAGTCTACAAAGAGGAGGGTCAACACAGAGGAATTGTTTCCTCCATGCTTCTAAGCAATGCCAGCCATGGTTTAGCAGGACCTTTGACTTATTTTCATGTAGGCAGAACTGGTAAAAGAAAGGAGCTAACATTAGCCTCCTTCTCACTGATAAAGAGATGGAAAACAGAAGCACTTACATACCTATCAGGCTGGAATGTATTGCTTCTAATGGGGCATCTGGCCCTCTAGAGTGTAATAGGATACTAGTCTGCCATGCTAATAAAGGATCCCATATGCTGTGTTGTGATTGGACTATTACCCTTATATAAGCCTGTACTTTCCTGCAATAAAGCAGATCTGTGTCACTGAACCTGGTCCCCTGCGTCTGAATGTGGCAATGCTGGCACAGACTCCTCACTGTCTGGACCAGACAGCTTATTGGAGGAACTGAGCGAGTAGGAGAGCAGCCATAGCTGGAGGAGAGCAGCCACAGCCAGTGGCCACAATTTTGGTCTTTCTTACTTTTTCTTTACAGTCCCCTACTATGTGATAACACTCTGAGCTGTAACACCTTGGGCTTTGCTTTTTCTTCCATCTCACGATCTTCGTTTGGGCCTGCTGCTCCTGTCTTCAGTCTCCTTGATTGGTTCCTGAGTCCCTTTGGGTATGTCTTGCACAGTCAGTGACCTCTGGTATGGGAAATAGTCATCCAGCTGCTGCCGGCCCCTGCACTGCTGCACTGGTTCCTCTCCTCAGGAGTAGGCATATTAGGGTAACAGAAAAGGATGTAACTAAGGTTTTAGATGAAGTACTAGCTCTTGCCCCCTGGTTTACAGATTCTTGTTGCTGGGATCCCGGACAATGGGCTTGCATTTTATTCTTGGCCGGGCATAGAGAAGTCAGGGAGGAATGCCCACAGTCTGGGCTGTTCTATCCCATTGTGACAGCCATTCTGGCCTCCTTTGGGGGGGGGATTCCCCATGAAGCCCCTGAACAGGAAAATCTCCTACTAAAGGATATAGATGAGCAAATACAAAAACAGGATGCTGGGGACAGCCTGTCCCAGGCATTTCCAGTTAAAACAAAACTAACGGATTCTTGTTCTGATGAAACAATGACTGCTAATGATGATATATAAAATGAGGAATTGGGGTTTGGAAGCTCCCTTGATGAAAAAATGGAATTAAGACCACCTCTGCTCTGCTGGGATCCTGAACAATGGGCTTGCATTTTATTCTTGGCCCGGTGTAGAGAAGTCAAGGAGGGACACCCACATTCTGGGCTGTTTTACCCTGTTGTGACAGCCATTCTGGCCTCCCTTTAGGAGGTTTCCCCCGAAGCCCCTAAACAGGACAATCCCCTATTTAAGGAGATAGATGAGCAAATACAACAACAGGACGCTGGGGATGGCCTGTCCCAGGCATTTCCAGTTAAAACAAAACTAAGAGATACTTGTTCTGATGAAACTATGTTAATGATGATATAAAAAATGAGGAACCAGGGTTTGAGAGCTCCCTGGGTGAAAAGCAGGAAGTTAAGACAGCTTCTGCTCCACCATTATGGGGCAGTGGTTACCCTCTGCCATCTTACACTGGTTTCAAGGAAGCAGACCCCTAGCCACTCCTCTGGATGCCCAAGGCCAAGGGAAGGTAGAGATTCCTGGGGACCGAGGTGGCTGTGCTCAGGCATGGGGGTGGCACCAGGCTGGGGCAGGATGCTGGGCAGACAACTCCCTGTAATATTTTTTCTGACAGTGCTTATGTAGTTAAGACTCTATAGCATCTGGCCTTTACAGCTTTCCGGCCCCACCAGAATCCCCTTGATTTGTTGCTCTCCACATTACAACTATTATTTGAGCAGCGCTCTGCCCCTTGGTATATTCAACACTTGTGGTCTCATACCAATCTCCCAGGGCTTCTGGCAGAGGGCAATGCCACCACTGAAAAACTGGTCCTGAGCCACCCTAGACTCCACCCTAATTCAACAAGCTAGAGACTTACATGTCCGCTTCCACCTTTCTCCCCAAGCTATACATAGGCTCCTCCTTACCTTGCCGATTCAGAGCTGTAAACATTTGGTCCATGCATGCTCCTCTTGTGCCCCTCTTTTACCTCTGGGACCATTACAACCCTCCAGAACTCTCCCTAGAGGCCCAACAAGATATGGCAAATGGACGTCACTCATTTTTCTTCTTTTGGCAAGCTCAAGTATATCCATCATATTATTGACAATTATTCAAATGTCCATTTTGCGTTGGCTTGCTCTGGTGAGATGGCTTCTCATGCCATAAGAACTGTCAAATATACCATGGTCCTTATGGGAATTCCTTGGCAAATAAAAACAGATAATGGTCCTTGTTATGTTTCTGCTACCTTCAGCCATTTTTGCTCTGACTGGAATATTAGGCATATAACTGGTATCCCTTACAATCCTCAGGGTCAAGGGATTGTTGACCATTCCCACCAAACACTCATTAAACAAATACAGAAAATAGGGGAAGACAATGATAAAGGCCCCTGCTGTAAAGACCCCAATTTTGTTATACAACGAGCTCTATTTCTATTAAATTTTCTATTTGTATTAATTTTTGTTATATAACAAGCTCTATTTGTATTAAATTTTCTAAAATTTGACTCCAATGGCCTCCCACCAGCAATAAAGCATTGGGGGGCATTCGCTCAGCCCACTCCTGCCCCCATGGTGAGATGGAAGGACCCTCTCACAAGTAAATAGAAAGGTCCACACCTATTATTAACACAAGGGTGAGGGTATGCTTGTGTCTTTCCAGATAATCTTCCAGCCCCCATCTGGATCCCAGCCTAGAACATCAGAATTGCCTGCAATGGAAAACCTCCCTCCATGACCACCAACCCCAGAGATGGCAGAACCTGGAGGAAGTGGCACACCTGTGTGTGCCATCATTACTGCTAACTCCTGATTTTTGGACCCTGAATTGTCAAGGGTCTTGCAGACAACAAAAGCCACCAACCTGGGGAGACCTCGAACATCTCTCTCCGCAAACAGAGATATTAGCTAAACTAAGTCCTTAATCCAGAGGAAAACCTTTGTCTAACTCCTGATTTTTGGACCCTGAATTGTTAAGGGTCTTGATAATTTTGTTAAAACTCGTATTTCTCCAGGTATGTGTCTGCAAACAAGGACCCGCTGTTCCTTGCCCTTACCAACCTATAATAATAGAGATATGAACAATAGGCTTGAGCATAGGTGTAAAGTCTTATGGAACAACCATGCAATGGACCTGAGATACCAGCCTGACTGCCAGAGCCACAGGAAATGCCTTGTGATATATACTCCTGTTGGCAGACTGAGAGACCGATGTCTAGAACTTGCCACTCCCTAATCCCCATCATTACCCCAGATGGGACAACCCCGCTCCATTGGCTTTTATTGAATTCTTAGTGCCTTAAGAGGCCTTTGCACAGGCCATATACACTGCTTCTCCCTCTGCTGGACCATACCAAGGGACTCACCCTTCGAGGGCTGGTAGTCAATGAGGGGTAAGATCCCAAAAGATGGGATGACCTAAGACAGGCACAGTCCATAATGCTGGGTGACCCTTGAGGTAGGGGCAACAATGCTGAGGCAAAGAACCTTAAATCCCACTGATTGGCATGGAATTGGCTCAGCCTGCTCTCGAGAGAACTCACCATCTTGAAGGATGGGGCCCACAATAGGCATCAATCCCTTGCCTATGCCGCCACATACAGCCCCTGGACTGATATCAGTATATATTCTGAACTGTGCCTCACTCTTACAAATGAAAAAATCGGGGGAGATGTTGTGGAAAATCTTGTGACTGATTTTGCCTTTTGCCTTATATACCTATCATGCTGGAATGCACTGCTTCCTGTTTCTTATCAGAGAGAAAACTATGTAAGTCACATGGTTTCCAGGAATCTGAAACTTAGAGAAACTGAAACTTAGAGAAACTGAAACTTATCATGCTAATAGGGCATCTGGCCCACTAGATTGTAATAGGATACTAGTCTGCCATGCTAATAAGGGATACCATATACTGTATTATGATTGGACTGTTACCCCTATGTAAGCCCGTACTTTCCTGCAATAAAGCAGATATGTGTCACTGAAAATGGTCTCCTGTGTCTGAATGCAGCAATGCTGGCACAGATTCTTCACCAGCCCTGGGGTCTGGACCAGACGACTGATCGGAGGAACTAAAAGAGCAGGAGAGTGGCCATAGCTGGAGGGGAGCAGCCACAGCCAGCGACCACACACAAGCACTGCTGTGCTTTGCCACAAAAACTTGTTGAATGATATTATTCATTTCAGGGTCATCACGATTTGCTGAAACAGGTTATTAACAGCACAAATCACAGTTCCGTAGATCACCAGTAACAGCCTCTTAAGACAGTTCTGCCATTTATGTCATCAGGTCACCTCACAAAACAGCAGGCATAAAATTGAATGAGTTTTTAACCTTTAAAAAAGATCTTCATTTCATTTTAGAATATATTGTTCCTTGCAGAAAGACTCATTGTTTTTGCTACTAGCACTGAGATGTTGGCACATGCATCTCTAATCTGTATGTATCTATTACTAGTCATAATCGGTTGCACTTGGATCCTTGGCCCCTGTGTATGTCTATAAAGTTATCAGGTAGATTTTAATGGTAATGTTTATCACCTCTACTAAATAACATGAAGTAAATTTTTATACTTCCTCCTCAATTATAAGTTATCTTGGAAAACCAATTCTTTGAGAAGAAACATTTAGATTTAGTAAAACGAATGATGTGTTGATGTTTGCTTTGGGTGTGGAATGATGCTGGAAAATTGGCTTATTTTTGTCATTCCTGGTTTATAATTATTTTCTACTTCCAGGGTTTTCAGTGCTCTCTCGATTTCATGATGGCCCAGATCTGTGTTAGAGAGTGAAGACAAAAGAGGATCTGAACACTAAGAACCCATAATGTCAACTGTACAGCTGTCTTGTTTATACTTTCAGTCAAATTACTGCTCTATTAAATACTACACATTTGAGAAGCTTTGTTCTGGGAATCACAAACTGCCCTCTCAGGGTTTTTTTTTTGTTTGTTTCACATATAAAATGATCATGAGTTCTATATACTGTTAGTTGTGGGTGGTGATGCTGGTAAAACTAATTGCAAACAATAAGAGTTAAAAAGGCCATTTTGACTTCCTGTGATTGAGCCTTAATCTAAAACACATGATATACAGTTGTACTAATGAAGTGGTCACTGGAAACCACCAAATTTATAATTACAGGGCTTAAAGAATTTGCAGAGGATGAATTAAAACAAACCCAAAACATTAGATTCATGTTAAAGGAAGGGCAGTTGTATTCTGATACTTTAGAAGTCTTTTAAAATCATGAAGTTTTAAGAAACAAACTCCACATTCTTGGGGAAGGACAGTGACCTCAATTTATTGAGATTATGTATTCAGTTCGACTGACATAAAATGCAACAATTTGGAGGAAGGAAACCTGACAATAGGGTAAGGAAGAGAATTTGAGACTAGATACTTTTATTTCTAATTCTGATTGTTATGTATCTGCTTTACAAACAGAAGGTTGAGTTGTATCTAGGGAATCTTAGTGAGAGTTGAGGAAATGTGAAGGCCTGTTACATAATTATTAAGTGTCTGCAGGGAGTTTCATGGGTAAAAACAGGCTTTCTTTATTTCTGCTCTTTTAAAGTATGCCTAAAACTTATATTTTTTTAAAATTAACCACATCAAAGACAAATGGCAAGGGCAACCTGGAGGAGTCTTTAGGTTTACGCCCCTCTCACAGCCTACCTAGCTTCAATTGTGGTGTCTAAAAGGGGCAAGCAAAATTTCCTGAACAATGCTCTACTTTTGGATAAATATAAATGGGATTTCATAAAGTAATTAGAGTACAATGTATATATTTCTTACTACCTTCTACAGAGCACAGAAAAAAAGCAATTAAATTTTAGTCATTGCTAAATTATAACTACTTTTGAATTTTACCTTTGAAAAGACAGTAGAAACAATTTGCTATCATGTTCTCCTGAATTTGGAATTATTGGAAGTGTTCACTCACTATTGATTTCTGAAAATGACTCCAAAGCACCTTCATATCTTGTATCTCATGTTTCCAACTAAACATACATTTTACACATCACAGATCTGAGGGAGGGCTTATAGAGAATATATAATTCTTGAGTCTATTTCCTATAACTAAAATAACTTAGCTTGCTTATGTAGGCCTGATCCCACAGGCCAAATGATGATGCAGTAGATGAAGGAAGTTGGAAATCAATATATTTGAATGTTCTGTCTGTGCCAGGAATGTCCAATACTATTTTATTCAGTCTTGAAAAGGGCCCTGTGAGAAGGATGTTAACATTGCTGCTTCCTGATTTACAAAAGCAGAATAGAGACAGGCTGTTAGGGATTTCCTGAACCTTATGTAACTAATAAGAAAGGGAGTTTAAACTTAGCTGTGATCAATCGGCACCTTTTCAGCTCCACCAGGTGACTGGCCTGACTATTGATACATGATGTAGACCTCTTTATTATAAATGACTTTTCAAAATCTGTGCTCAGACAGATTTTTCACTTGGTCAACAGTTACTTTTCATGGTCCAAGTTATGGGTTTTTCATCATTTCCCAGTTTTATTATGGATAGAGTTTTTCTGTTTTGATTTTAACTACCAAAACTATTTAATATGTTCATAATTTTCCTGGTTCACCAAATTCTTAATAATTTACATCAAAAGTGGTTTAGTTTTTTACTAAGTATTGAACATAGCTTTCCACATAATGTAATATGTCAGGAGTAACATACTAATAGTCTTTCTTTCACTCTAGAAAGAACACAGTGGTTTAGCTTTTTATAGGCAATGACTGATATTTTATTTAAGGAGAAGAAAATAACCAATTAGGGGAAGATAACGCAGTGTTATCTTTTAATGGCCACCTCTCACAACCATATGTGACTCCCCCATGGCCTGGTGTATAAAAATATACTTTGTTGAATAGTTTCTGAGTGACTTAAGAGCTGTTCTGCACAAAGTGACTGTTTAAGCCTCTCAGAAAAGGCAGCAAGGGGTTAAGTGATTTTCCAAAACAGCTTTATAAATTACATGGTATATGAGTTGGTATTTTAAATTTTAGACTGCTGGAATACTTGAAATTCATTTATAAAATTTATCATTGTCTATTATGGAGGGAAAGAATAACATTTTCAATTTAAAGGCATTAATACCTTTATAGAAATATAAATGCCCAATATTTATTTTGTTTTGCTTTTAATGTCTTTCACAGAAGTTGGGCTATGAAGGAATTTTCCTAGGATGTGAGAATAGAGCTATGGTGAGTTCTGATTTATTTTGTTCTGAAATATTGGACATAGTGCTTTGGTTTCCTGGATCTGCTTATTCACTACCTTACTGAGTCACTTTGATACACTGATTACTTTTACGGTTTCAACAATTGTTTCTTTACTATAAGTTCAAACCACTATAATTATTGTACAACTGAGTTCCTTTGGAACATCAAGGGCAATTAATTTCACTGTGCTTCTCAACTCTGGCATTCTTGGCTGCCTTTCATGAAGTTTTGATGTTTACTCCCTTTCTCTGGGAGAACCCTCTTCTTACTATTTCCTTTCTCAACCTTTCCCATAGTGGCCCGTGGAAGTCTATTTCTTAGGAAACAACTTTTCTTGAATCTTACTTATACTTTTAAATCAGAAAATCACTTCTATATCTTCTAGGATCAAGCCTTCAATAGTCATCCTAATAACTGGTATCTTGATATCTTCTACTGCTAGTGAGCATGAAATATTGAATTTTAAGTTTTTAAAGACTTAAATTAATAAAATACTTTCTCTAATTAACAGTCTCATTGGCACATAGTACTTTTTAAATTCTTTGGCCTATGATATTCTTATTTTCTTTTCTTTTACATGATTCCATTCTGTATACATTGCGCAGTAAAACAATTTTAGTGCTATGATTTTTCTTCAGAAAACCTGCCCCTTCCTGCCATTATGATTTGCTAACACTGTTTTCATTACAATCTAATTCTCTGTCTTCTTTGAAATCCTACCATGATTAAGGCTCCAGTGTAATTTCTCCCTCTTCAAGAAACTTGTTTACATACTCTCAACCAGTCTGTCCACCATTCTTAATATTGTAGAAATGTAATTGATTTATCTTGTATTCTCTTTGGAGTATTCCTATATTTGTTTTTTATTTTTTGTTAAAACACGGACTGTCCCTACATCGTCTTTGAGTTCTTGGAATGATAGTTCAGAACATGGACTCCAGAAGCTGTCTTAGAGAATGATATTTAGCTAGCAGGGAACTGACTGAGGAGCCCAGACAAGTACTCAATAAGGAAGGTATGGTTAGAACAGTTAGTGGAATCATGGAAATCTACCAGCCCTGGATGTGTAGAAGAGCCTTAGGAACTAGAACTGGAAGACTTTAGAAAACAGCCTTTTGGTTTGAGTTCTCTTTCAGTGAGGGATTGGATAGATTCTTTCACTTTTGTCTCATTGACTCTATGAGATCAGCTTCCTTCAAATCTGACAGCATAATGTCCATGCTGTTCTAGCATGGCCTACACATGACCTTAGGTCTTTCAGTTGTCATCACTGTCTGGTAACTTTGATACAGTGTCTTGCAACAATTTCCTAAAGGTGATTCCTGTAGTTCCTACTTTAGAGCCAGGCCATGACATAACATGGATTACTGGGCAGAAGGGAACTGTAAATAAAAATAAACCAATTCTCCCTTAAGTTGCTTTTTTCGGGGTGTTTTATCACAGTAATGAGACAGTAACTAAGGCAGGGTCCCACAAAAGCAAGATGAAGAGAATGGTGGCTGTTTAGGAAACCAATATAAGAGCTACGTCAGATCTGGATCCTAGTCTAAGGAACTGCTCAAGGATAGAAAGGGATGGAAATCCATAAGATACAAGAAAGAACCGTTAGTGTCACAGGGTTTCAGAATGGCTGGTTCTTCCAAACATTTTGGAAGATGCTTAATATAATAGGCCTTTTGTGAGTATGTTATGTTGAATTAAATAAGCCAGTCACAGAAAGACAAGTATCACGTAATCTCACTCATATGTGGAATCTAAAAAGTTGATCTCATAACAGTGGAGTGTAGCAAGTTGGTCACCAGAGGCTAGGGAGGCTGGTGGTAAGAAGCTATGGAGAAAGGTGGGTCAGTGGGTACTAAGTTACAGTGAGACAGAAGAAAGAAATTCCAGAGTGATGTTTCACTGCATGGTGACTATTGATAACCATTCTGTACTTCATACTAAAAAAGATGGAAGCGTTTTGAACTCATCCTAAGTGAGGAATGTTTGAGGTGATGGGTATGTTTAATCTGATTTAACCATTTCACAATATGTACATATTTGATATATAGTACTAAAATTTTAGTATGTATAATTTTTATATTTTTGTGTGTCAGTTAAAAAGCAAAAAAGAAAACAAAAACCTATAAATGCATAGCCAATCTTACAAAAGCAATCAATCATCAAATGTCAGAAACAAAAGAACGTACAGAAAACCAGTAAGAAAATGGGGCATGGATGGTATTTGGATAAAACAGCCCCTGAAAATCCTAATGTGAACAAAATTTGGTTCAGCTCTTACCATAATAATTTTTGTTGTTGTTCAGAGTATGCTTAGGATAACCTATTTCATCAAGTACTTTTCCATTCAAACTTAATTACACCATTTAATCATTTTCTATTTATAATATCAATTTGTTCACAGTCAATTTTGTGATTGCATGCTAAATATATCTAGATTTGGAAATAACATTTCTTTAAAATGATGCATAGTTTGATATATGAATCTCTAAATTTAAAAAATATAATAACTTTTATTTGTCCACAATTTCTTTCTAAAGCCTGACAGGTTGAAAAAAATAACATGAAATAAATTCTTTCTGCTGGTTTATATTATTTGAGTGTGGTTTACTTTATTGCTTTCTACTAAAATTTGGAGAAGTACTATGGGATTTTATCTGCAGAGGAACTTTGTTGTCAGAACAGGAAAAATAATTTAAAAAATAATAATATATTTCCAAAGGAGATGCGAAGGTTGGGTGAAATAATGTTTTCTTAAAACCTAGGAAGTATTTAAGGAGTGGCATCACTTTCAAGTACACAGCTCTTAGATTGGTTTCCCTAAATAGCCTCATCTTCATGAGGCCCTGCCTTGGTTACTTTCTCACTGTTGCAATGAAGTATCCTAACAAAAGAAACTGAAGGGAGAAAGAGTGACTGGTATGGGATCAAGGATGGTGGCCAATTATGGATTGGGTTCTTTTTCACAGCCAATTAAAGAATTAAGAGGCAGGAAAAATGTCAAACTATCAGAGAGCAGCAGTCAAATAGACTTCTGCTGAAAGATGAAGATTCTTACATACACATATGCATTTACACAGACAGAATTCTCCACAATTGGAGAGGGGACTTGGGAAATCAAAATTCAGCTTCCTGGGGAGGATTTATGCTTTTAAGAATTTTAGTGGGTTTCCCTCTTTTAATTTTGGATAGGTCAAACAAAGAGGAGAAGGGTGATAGGTTTACAGTTTCAAATGATGGGGTGCCTAGGTCCAGCCTTGGTCTTATCTAACTTGTTTGAACTAGTTGGCTGGAAAGAGAATCTTGCCCACTGGAGGGAGATTCCCCCAAGCCTTTGTTTAAGACCACGAAAATGACAGAAGATTGCCATCATTATTATTTACCAATGGCCCTTTCCCTCTCTGCCTATCCAAAAATATGGCTAACTCCTGGTCCTTCGAAAGAGTTTAATTTAGGTTATTGTTCCAGAGTGATACAGTCTTATCATGGTGAGGGAGATGTGGCAGCAGGTAGGGAAGGCATGGAGACAGGAGCATGAGGCTGGCTGGTCACACTGCACCCACACTCAGGAAGCAGAGCATGAACAGGAAGTTTGGATAGGCTGTAAAACCTGTCACCAGTGACCCACTCCATCTAGCGAGCTCTACATCTTACAGGTTCCCAAACCTGCCTAAAGCACCACTGGCTAGAGACCAAGTGTGAAAACACATGAACCTTTGGGACATGTTTCACATTTAAATCAGGGCAGGCTCTCTTCCTAACCTCCCATCTGTGAATTGGTCTCTTGCTGTGTTCGTCACATAAGCTACATCATCATCTGCTATGATCCTTTTGTTCCACCTCTGTGTGTTTACTTATTTTATTCCCATCTAGAAATGTTCTGCATTTTAACTTTCCTGCTTGTTCAAAGGCCAACTCTCATCCTATCTTTTCAGCAGTGATAGGACAGTATAGTGGAGAATCTACACTTTGATACAAAGATTGGGTTTGGATACTTACCTATGGGCTTGTATCTATAACCTTGAACAAGTCATATAATCTTATTTTACTCATCTACGAAACATATTCCTATAAAATCATTTGTAGGTACCTTTTCCCACAGGGATATCGTTCTTTCTGATTTCCCTCCCATAGTTTGTACACACAGTAATGTGTCTTTATGTTTTTCTTCTTTGTCTTCATTCTGGTCCAGATTCTTATGAAAACAGTGGCTCTATATTAGTAAATGGCATATTAAGTTAAAACTGTTCTGTAGTTATAGTTGAACTTTGTAGCAACCAAATGACTGTTTTTCAGTGATTAGTATAATTAAACTGATTGACTTCCAGCCTTAGTCAGTTGTTACTCTGTGAGCAGGCATCCTTACCACAGTCAGGCTTTCCTGACTATGAGAGGCTTCATGGCAAGTCTGTCTGGATGACTGCCATGATCTTCTCTTGAGTTTAGTTTGAGGAAAATGCTGTGAGGAAAAAGAACAAAAGGAGCCTTTCTTCCTGCTTCTCTACCCTAATGTGAATTGAATTATTCAACTGGACAGCTAGGGTCTAGTGTTGCTCTCACAGAGATTAAAGCCTGGAATGACTTTCTGGTTTAGGCATCAGCTGTCTTCAGGAGGAGTGAAGCAAGTTGCTAAAGGTGTGCTACAGCAGACTGCTAAGTGGATTCCAAGAAAGGGTAGGGCACAACTGCTTGATTTAAGTCAGGACAACTGAAACAGAGAGTACTTAGGCTGTGGGGAACACCATAAAAGTGCATGCATTATTGTGGGTATAAAATTTTTATCATTATCAGTGTTGCTCTGTAACAGTTAATGGTGCTTTTATAGAAATAGCTTTTTGCTTCTTATGGTTGGCTGAGTGGACTATTGATTGTTTTATATCCCATTTCCTTAAAGACATTCTGGCTTTTAATATATGTTTCCTAATAAAAAGTTTACCATCTACCAGTGTTTGCTTTATGTTGCATCCAGGTGTCTTGGAGGTGTGACTAAGCATCCACTTTATCACTCGCCTCCAGCTGCCTCCCCTCTTTGCTAAGCATTTATGAAAGGCAGAAGGACACAATATTAGTGTTCTCCAGAGGAACAGAGCCAGTGGAAAATGTATCACTATAGGAAAGGGCTTATTAGATTGGCTCACAAGATCAGAGGCTGGAGAGTCCTACAACTGATGTGTGCAGGCTGGAGAGCCAGGAAAACTAGTGAGTGCCAAGGTCTAAGATGTTGGAAACCTCAAAGGAGAGGCCAATGATGCAGCCCTCTCTCAGGCAGGAGAGCCTCCTGGAGAGTTGCTCATGGAAATTCACATTTAAAAGCGGAAGAAGTTAAAATCTAACATACACAGTTACAGCGGCAGAAAAGCACACCTGCTCTAGAAGAGCCAAGTGTGAGTGACAGCTAGCTTCCCCTTTCTTCCCTTGTGGTTCCATCCTTGCCGCCCCTCAGCTGTAGGCTGATGCCATTCCCATTTAGACAGGGTCTTTCCCCCTCAGTTTGCTGACCCACACTGCCTGCTTCTCAAACAACCTCACAGACACATCTGAAAGTATGCTTTACTAAATCTGTGGCATCCCTCAATTCCATCTAGTTGATAACCAAAATGAGTCATGGCAGGCTCCGTGGATAAAGGCAGGGTTGGCTCTCAGCTCACCACTTAACAAGTATGGTAGTTTTGTTTCTGTTTCTGTGATAAATTGTGCCCCCCAATCACCTTAGGAAGAAAGAGTTTATTTTGGCTTACTGTTCCTGCTGGGATATAGTCCATCATGGTAGGGAAGGCATGACAGCAGGAACATGAGGCCAGCATATCACATGGCATTGATGGTTGAGGAAGGAAAAAAAGTGGGGCTAGGCTATAAAACTTCAAATCCCACCCCCAGTGACATACTTCTTCTGTCAGTGTTCTACTTTCTACATGTTCCATTACCTCCTCAAACTACATCTCCACATGGAGACCAAATGTTCAAACATGTGAGCCTATGGGGGACATTTCACTTCAAACCACAGTACTTGGTGTGGCCTGCTATATCTCTGTATATACTCTTTTACCCCTTATAGGAATCCTAAAAGAGTTTAATGATCGAATGTCCAAGCACATTAAAAAATGTCTAGCAAGCTAGGTGAGGTAGCTCATGCCTATATTACCAATACTCTGCTGGGGGTTCAAAACAGCGACCCCCAGGCAGCGATGATTGGGGATGAGTAAGCACACCGTTTGCCAGCCCATGCCACCCCCAATACCCAGGGACACTCAGATGCAACGGGGAGTCTAGTCAAGCAGGGACTCATTTATTACAGGTGTTACAAAGCTTATAAAGGCACCTGGAACTCCCCCTTCTCCCCCTGAGGGTGTGTCTTAAGGATGGTCACACGCTGATCATGCACTCTTCAGCAGTGCGGAAGTATTCTTGAGACTTTCAAAGCAAGCCAGGCCACGCCCCCAGTAACTTCCTTTTGGACTTTTGCAAGGTGGGGCCTTTAGGTCCCCACATATCCCCCTTTTTATTTTTAAGGCCGGACTGACTTTATTTCATGGGTTACCCACCTCATAGGTGGCTCCCTGAGGAGAGATGGCCATCTCCTTCCTCTAATCTTATGCATTTTTGCCTGTCTTAGGTTGTGTCACCTCTGATCAAGCCTTGCCCGTCATTGGATCATGAACCTGGCCATGTGCATGTCCTGTCTTAGGAGTGCTTGTCATGGGACATCTTACCCGTCTTTGGCTAAAAATGTGTCATGATTAAGGGCAGCCGTGTGGGTAATGCCAGCCCGTGACAGTCTTAGTCTCTTCCTAACTTGGTTAGCCAAGCATGGGCAACCGGAGGGGGTCCTAGGGAAGTCCGTAATCATGAGGAGGTGGGCCGTGGCAGTTCCAAGGGTCGTCTGTTGCTGAATTATCTGGTAAAGACACTTAAAGATAAGCATTATCAAGAGAAATAAAGCAAGTCATGGAGTAGGACAAGTTGAAATACTCTGGGACCATGTACCTTTTAGCCAATCAGTCAGTTGTCAAAGAGGCTGACTGGCAATGAAGCCAAGGAACTGGGTCCTTCACCTCAGATGGATACAAATAAAGAGGAATTTTGTCTCATGAACTATTGTCCATGGACCGTCATGCTAGTCAGTCGGATCCTGGCCTACCCACTAAAGGTTTTTCGCAGGCACCCATATGGGGTTTGAATGTCCTGCAGGGTAGACACAACCAAAGCCTCTACCCATGGTTAACAATGGATCTGGGCCTCTCCATTGCCCTGTAATGGGGTCCTTTTTTTTGAAAATTAAGAACATTAATAGTAAATAAGGCCATACCCAACTGTTGGTGGGGGCTTATTCCCCCTTTTTGTTTTTGTAATTGAATTTTTAGGTTTTGATGGTTGTGTTCTACAATGGCTTGACCTTGGGGATTGTAGGGAATTCCTGTATTGTGTTGAATTCCCCAAAGTGAAAAGAAATCTTGTAAATTTTTACTCACAAAACATGGTCCATTATCAGTTTTAATTCATTGGGGTAATCCCAACTTAGCAAAGCACTGGAGAATATGAGACTGAGCATATTTAGACTTCTCTCCTGTATGAGTAGTAGCCCAACAGGTTTGTGAGAATGTGTCGATGGGCACAAAAATATACTTAAGCTTTCCAAAAGGAGCATAGTGTGTGACATCCATTTGCCACAAGGACTTGAGCTTGAGTCCCCTAGGGTTTACCCCTGGCTGTTACAGAGGCAGTACCCGTAGAAAGGGTTGACAAGACTTACAGGTATGTACAATCTTCTTTAGGTCCTTGATGGGAACTTGAGGAAACCTCTCATGAAGTCCCTGCCATCTTATATGAGTGAGGTTCTGTAACCCCTGAGCTTCATTCAGGCCTGCTGACAGGACCTGGGTGGAAGCCTCCTTGTCTGCCTCTGCATTGCCTTGGGATAAAAGCCTCGGCAATCCTTGGTGCCCTCTAAGATTCTGTAAGAAGATAGGGACTTCTCTGTCTCTAAGGAGTGTATGAGTCTGAATCATCAAGGGGGTAATGGGGTTCCCATCTAACCAAATATGAGAACCTAATAGCCCTGGAAGAAGATTGACTACATACAGACTATCAGAAAACAAATTCATGGGCTCACTTATCTTTGTTAATGCTAACACAATGGCCATGAGTTCCTTGAATTGAGATGAGCCATCACAAGTGTGGACATATCATTTTGGTTTCTCATCTGCCCCTGGGTATACTACCACTGCAGCTCCAAATCTGCCCCCCGTCAGTGAAAACATTATAGACTTTTACAAACGGCTTCTTGACAAAGAGCTGGGGAGCATCCCAACAGAGGGTGCAAAAGGAGGTCACCCATTTATGAGGGCCATAATGACAGTCCAAATTTCCCAGGAACCCTTCTAAGGCTATGGCCACTCAGTTATTATTTCTGCAGAACCATTCAAAATCCCTAAGCCAATAAGGGATAACAATTTTAAGAGGATCTATGCCATAATGTCTCAGAGCTACATCATGTCCTTTCTCAATGAGGTCAGCCAATTGATCCATGGGTGTATAAACCCGTGGTACGCCTCCCAGAGAGGCATGCACCCACTGAAGGGGCTTCCCTGCCTCTGCATTGCCTTGTGATAAAAGCCCAGGCAATCCTTGGTGCCCCCTAATATGCTCTAAGAAGATAGGAGATTTGCTGTCTTTAAAGATTGTAAAGTCTGAATCATCAAGGGAGTAATGGGGTTCCCATCCAACTGGATATGAGAACCTAATAGCTGTAGCAGGGTTATGGTGGGCTTGACAGCCAGTTGTGGTTTTAAATGGCTTACTCCTTCCAAAGAGAGTGTGGTTCCCAGAATTTTAAAGGGAGAAATAGTCTGTGTTTTTTCAGTGGATACATGGAGTCTGCCTGTCTGTAGACATTTCTGAGTAACCTTATATAACTCTTCTAATTGTTGGGGCCTTGGAGCTCCCAAGATTATATCATCCATATAAATGTACACAGTGGCATGTGGCAGCAAGTTAGCAGGCCCCAAAAGGGTTGTCTTCACATAGCTTGGGCAGAATGCTGGGTTATTGGCCATACCTTGGGGTAAAACAGTCCATTCATACCTCTCATCAGGCATTTTAAAGTTGGTGGAACGTACAGAGAAAGCAAATTTTTCACAATCCTGGAGAGGGATAGAGAAAAAGCAATCTTTAATGTCTATAACTATAAGAAATAAATCTGAGGAAACAGCAGGGATCCAAGGCAGCTCCCTTAAGGGTGTACCCACTAGGGTCATTCTAGCATTGACTTTATGCAAGTCTTGCAACATTCTCCATTTGCCAGAGGCTTTCTTAATAACAAAGACAGGTGTGTTCCATGGACTTACAGAAGGCTGGATGTGGCCCAACTATAATTGTTCCTGCACAATTTCCTTTAAAGCCTGTAGCTCTGTCTCAGGCAATGGCCACTGCTCCACCCATACTGGCACCCCAGGGGACCACTGGATAGCCAGAACCTGATGGGCAGTGGTCCTTAGAATTGGGGGTGAACCCGATGCTCTTTCTTTGGGTCCCCCCAGTAATAGATATAGTGAGACAAACCCTTGAGTTGCCGACTCAGGAAGCCTATCATACTCTTCAAGATCCAAAAGGTCATCATAAAAGGCCTTGCTATAAGTGGTCATGAAGGCCTGTGTGTCCCCCAAAATATCTTGTCCTATGAGGTTGATGGATAACCCTGCCACCACCAGGGGTCACACCTCCCCTTTAGTTCCATCTGCATCCTGCCAGGTGAGCCATTCTAGAGTCTCCTCTGATGGGGTGTATCCTCCCACACCTAGGATTCGGGGCCCAGAAACTAGGTGCCATAGTGATGGGACCTCCTCCTGTCTAAGAATGGTCCTATCAGCCCCAGTGTCCACTAGGCAGTAAAACCTCCTGCCACCTATTTCAAGACCCATCTTGGGCCTTACACCAGGGATAATAAGGACTGTCTAATTTACCATAGGTTTTTCTACTCTCCCGATCCCTCCTCCAGGGCATTGTAAATGTAGCCAATCATGGGTAAGTCCTCCTTTTGTCAATGGGGCTGGAGGCTGCCCCCCACTTAGTTTAAAGGCTTTTCTTCAATATCAAATCTGGATTTACAATCCTTCTGCCAATGGAGGCCTTTGCGACATTGGGTACAGGGCATAGATGGGGGTCCAGGCTTAGACCGGTTCTCTTGCTGAGGGCAATTTCTTTTAATATGGCCAGTCTGGCCACAGCCAAAACATGGGCCTTCTATCCCTCTAGGCCCCATTGTTACCTGCTGTCCCAGATTAAGTGAATTAAATGCCTGGGTTAAGGCATGGGTCAGAGCCTCTGTTTGCATCTGTAAGACAGCAGCCATGGCTTTGGTTTGCCCCCTCTGGGTTCCCACCTCCTTGGAGGCAATTATCCATTGTTCCATGGACCTTTCCTTAATTAAGGCCAGCACAGGCTATCTTGTGATCAGCA
>NW_008340588.1:1168154-1173276 GCF_000622305.1 Nannospalax galili
CTATGACCCTGACCTGTTCTGTATATGGGGCTGGAATGCCTGACTGTTGCTCCCCTGTGGCATAATGGTCTCTTGAACCAGTCAATATCCCAAAAGTAATGGGGACCGACGGGTTGGCACTTGCATTCCTCTCAGCCTGTATCCTGCTTTCCTCCTTAAAGAGGGCACACCATTTAATATATATATATATGGCTAGGAAGGACTGCTTTGGCGAGGTCCAGACAATCCTTTGTAGTACACTGCTGATGAGCCAAGCCTTGGGGGAGAGTATCTACCCAGGGTGATCCCGGGTCATCCTCAGCCACCGCCTTTTTAAATTCCTTTAAATCCTTCACCTCCCAGGGATACCAAGGGTCAGGGTGTGCACCTCCTGGGTTTACATTAATAGGATACGCTTCCACCCATGGCCTCACAGAAGCCCCCTGAGCAGGGCCAGAATCCTGGAAATGGGGATGGTTTTCATGGGTCTCAGGAAGCCCTGAAGCTGGCCAGGGCACGCCTGAGGTGCTGCTTGTTACTTTGGCTGCTTTTGGTTTCACTTCTGTTGCATTTCTGCCTTCTTCCTCAAACTCTTCCCATGATTCCCATGCCGGAGTTTCTGAAGGCTCGTCAGGAGGTGGCGCCGAGGGCTTAGGACTCTCGGGCTGAAAGCATGCCTTTAAGGCCTAAATAATAGGGTAGAACTCCAGCGGCAGATCACCCCCAACTGAACCTCCCTTTGTTGAGCTAGACATTCCACAGGTTCCCATGTATCCCCAGTAAAAACATTAGCCCCAAGTAGCCAGGGAGCCAAACAAATCACCTCTGCCCAAACCTTTTGAGCTCCGGGATCTGACAAATCCAATCCCCTGCTTTTAAGTATATCTCTCAGCACTTTAAACACCGGGTCTTCAAACTTAAAAGTTGCGTTACCCATTTTTAGGATATTGCTTACCCTGAACTTCCTCCAATTGGCCCCAATCTGTTTCCCTTCTTTCTTTCTTTCTTTCTTTCTTTCTTTCTTTCTTTCTTTCTTTCTTTCTTTCTTTCTTTCTTTTTTCTTTTCTTCTTTTCACCTTCCTTCGAGTGCCATGCTGAGTGCCAGTTGCCGGGGATTCGAACCAGTGACCCCTGGGCGGTGATGATTGGGGATGAGTAAGCATGCTGTTTGCCAGCCCACACTGCCCCCAATACCCAGGGACACTCAGACACAATGGGGAGCCTAGTCAGGCAGGGACTCATTTATTACAGGTGTTACAAAGCTTATAAAGGCACCTGGAACAACCCCCTTCCCCCTGAGGGTGTATCTTAAGGATGGTCACATACTGATCATGCACTCCTCAGCAGTGCGGGAGTATCCTTCAGACTTTCAAAGCAAGCCAGGCAGCACCCCCAGTAACTTCCTTTCGGACCTATGCAAAGTGGGGCCTTTAGGTCCCCACAATACTTGAGAGGGTGAGGCAGGAAGATTGCTGTGTTTGAAACCAATGTGGGATATATGAGTTTCAGGCTAGCCTGGGTGGCAGAGTGAGACCTTGTCACACATGCAAAAAGAAAAACAAAGTGGGAAAAAGACCTAGCAAATCAAAACAATAAATAGTGCTTGACATTCTTGACTATTGAGTGCATATGACACTGAGGTTGATTTTATCATTACTTTTATTTCCTTTGTGCGAACTTATTCCTGTGACATAAGTTTTTGCTTCCCCAGTTTCTTCCAGAAGACCTCCCTCTTTTGTGCAGTCTTTTCTTCTGGTACAGGAACAGTTTGTTCCTTTTTAGTGAAGTTCATCTCCTCAGATGTGAGCAAGTCTGACACAGAGCTGTTTAATTGCTGTGGTGCATCATGGGTACATCCTTCACTTGGACATGGTGGGTGACCAGAGAATCGACATCTAATCTCTTAAGTTCAGAATTACTCTTTATTTTAATATGTGCAGCATAGAATTGGCACTTTTTTTTTTTTTTTTTGCGGGGGTCGGGGGTAGGGAGGAGGGAAGGAACTCGGCATGTGCATACCTAACTGACTCTACCATTGTACAACCTGAATTGCATACATTGCTTCTTTAAGTGGCATCTTTCCTATACTTGGTTGCTTTTGGATATGTACATTCCTGATAGTCTGGGCAGTTTTTTTTTAAGGTGTTTTTAGAGTGAACACCAAAATATTGATTTTATTGGATGTTCTGGGTGGACAGTACTGAATCACTTTGACTAGACACTTCAGGTTGCTTATAGTAAGAGAAGCACCAGTCTTTTTTTCATCCACATAAGCATTCTCTGGAAAACAGGGTTATTATAATTGAATAGAAACAGAAACCATGGCTTAACAAAACGGAAACAGAGGTACAAGGAGAACTATAGTAAACGTTAGAGCCAGACCTCAGACGCTAATCTGACTCAGACATCTGTTCTCTTAGGCATTGTGCTTTATTGCCTGTGGTCTGCTTACAAATGTGCCCAACTATGTCCTGTAGGTTAGCGTTATTTAACTTTCATAGTACCATTTATGATGTGTTCCCCAGCTAAAATGAAAGTTCACATCTATTTTTTGCCCCCACAGAATGTCTGTAGTAGTGATGATTAAAGTTTCCACTTGCTGACTTATTTTGCTGTACTTGAGGTATTGATACCAAAAAAGCCATTTGGTAATGTCACAACATCCTTCACACATTTCTACCTGCATTCTCTGGAGAGTATAATCAGTGAGTGAAGGCAGAAAAACAGGCAATCACACAGGGCCTCCCTTGACCGGCTCCCTCTTGGGATTCCTCTTTTACATATTATTTGGGGGCAATTTTTTGCTCCCATTTTTCTTCATTAATTGGCTCAGTTTACAAGAGCAAACAGACAAAAATACACCAATGTCTGAAAAGATTGCCACTTAAGATATAGTGGAGTAAAAATTATAATCTCCCTAGAGATGAGCATTTCTAAATTTTGAACTCAAGAATATACAAGGATTAGAGGTATAACTGCCACTGAACTAGAGCCAACAACTGAGTATGCACGAGGCTTTCAGGAACCTTCATGCTGTGGGGAAAAAGCCCTGGAATACTAGAGAGACGTTGATGGTGGCTGCAGCACATTTAATTTGGAATAGGTCAGTAGTAGAATGAAACAATTTGAAGCAAGAGCTGGTCTGTCATTTGAATATAAGTGCTTTTAGTATACTAATTTTGAAAGTCTATCTTCATAACATATGGATGGTTTCCTAAAAATCTTTGGAATGATTGCTTGTTAAGTGATATAAAACTGAAACCATAATGAATTCATTTTATCCAAAGATACATTCTAAACACCGATCCAAAGAAAATAGTTTTGAAAAATCATTTCATAGAAGTTATAACAAGTGATTTGAGCCAGAGAAAATATTTGGGCTTTCAGTATATGATAACTAGAATGTAAGTATGTTTTCCCCTGTGACTTTAATCTATGAGCACATAATTAAGAATGTAAAATTAGTTGGAAAGCCAACTTATGAATTTGAAATTTAAATGGTTTATCATCTCAATACAAGAGATTAAAATTATAGCAACATTTTATACCAAGTAGTTAAATTTAAGATGGTTGGTGTCTTAATTTTTCTCATGACTGTGCTAAAGTACCCTGACAAAAGCAACTAAGGGAGAAAGGGCTTGTATTAGTCACTTTTCTGTTGCTGTGACAGAAACACTTATAGAAAGAAGATTTTATTTGAGCTTATGGTTCCAGGAGAATTACAGTGTGTCATGGCAGGGAGGCATGGTGGCTGAAGGTGGCTGGACCAGGAGCAGCAGAAGCTAAGCTCTCACATCATCACACATACACAGGAAGCAAGAGAGGAGACTGGAGATCTGGCAAGGCTTAAGAACTCTCTAAGCCCACCTCCAGTGACGTGCTTTTTCCAGGATAGCCACACCTTCTAAAACCTCCCAAAACAGCACCATCATCTGGGGACAAAATGTCCAAACACTTGGAGCCTATGGTGGACATTTTCATTCAAACAACCACAAGGCTTATTTCAGTTTACATTTTTCAGGGATAGAGTCTATCCGAGCAGGAAAATCCTGGTGACAGGAGCCTGAGTCAGCTGATCACATTGTGTCCACAGTCAGGGAGAAGAATACAATAAATGCTGGAGCTCAGCTAGCTTCTTCCTTTTTATGTAGTCCTGGACACATGGAAAGGCATCTGCATTCTGGTGGGTGGGTCTTCTCACCTTAATTAATCCAATCTAGGTAATCCCTCACAGTTGAGTCCTTCCGGGGGGCCAACCTAATCTAAATGCGTGTCCAGAGGCTCTTTCCCTAGGGAATTCTAGGTCCTGGCAAGAAGACAATCAATCTAAATCATCACAGCTGGAAAATAGGGTTTTGGATTGAAAGATAAAAGGAAGAAAACGGTGTCGTTTATTTAAAAGATAAATTTGAGGACAACTTTATTTAGGTTTCTGAATTCAATTTTTGTCCAGTATTTCAGTTAGACTGGGGGCTCATCTTTGAAAAAACTGAAATAGTGCTGAAGACCTACTGTGCAAGTGGCTTTGAATACCTTTATGCTGTACATCTTAACACAACTCAGTGAATGTTTGTCTCATAATGGATAAGTTATTATCGTGAAATAGCTCCTGACCTCAGTTATAAATCCTCACAGAGGATTTATCACATGCCTTTTACTTTCTAGTGTTCTATTGTTAGAAACACAGTACTAAGAAAATAATAAGCCCTTGTCCTCAAGGAACTTACATCCTAAAAGGCAGTGACAGAAAAAAAAAAAAAAGAAATAGCTCAATATATAATATGCCACAGGGACGCAAGGCTTATATATCAAAATAAAGTTGTGTAAAAGTGAAAAGTGGGGGTATTGCCTAATGATGATGAAGAACAAATGGTATTTGTTGAGAGTTCATTGCATTTGTCAGGTTTTGTATATCTGCTTCTGTAAGCCAAAAAGTTGGTTGATACTGTCTTTGCTTTGTACATGAGAAACCTAAGGTCCATGAAGTTAAGTGATGTGCTCAGCATCACAGAAAGCATAATTGTCTAAGTCAGAATCAAACCCAAGTCTTGTTGACTTTGCTTCACTTTATAGTTTTTCCTTTCTCTCTGACTTGGATTTATTGTTTTTCAGTAATGGGTATTACTGAAATATTAGCTTATTT
>NW_008340588.1:1173374-1188730 GCF_000622305.1 Nannospalax galili
CTTCTTCCCTCTCAAGAGCCTCTAATTTTGATCATCTTTCTAGTTTCCACACAAACACACAACCACACATGCATGTATGCATGTATGCACACATTTATGCACGCATGCACCCATGCACTGAAATTCTAGCTAGCATCATCATGTGAGAGAAAATGTAGTGTTTGTCTTTCTAAATCTGGCTTATTTTGCTTAACCCAATAATTGCCAGTTCTAACCATTTTTCTGAAAATGTCATAATTTCATTTTTCTTAATGGCTGAATAAGATTTCATTGTGTATACGTATCCCCTATTTTCTTTATTCATTCATCTGTGCATGGACACTTAGACTGATTCAATATCTTGGCTGTTATAAATAGTGCAGCAATAAGCATGAGTTTACAGTAGTAGGACATAGAGACCTTGGTCCATATATACAGGAGTGGTTTAGCTGGGTCACAAGGCAGTTCTGTTTTTAGATTCTGGCTGAACCAGTTTACATTTCCAGTAATTTTCAATAAAGATTCCTTTCCCCTCGTATTCTCAACATCATTTATTATTTCTTAATGATAATGATTCTGATGGGGGTGAAATAGAATTTCAGTGTATTTTATTATTTATTTATATGTCTGCACATATGTATGGGGGTTGGGTGTGTGCAGGTGTGTACACAAGTGTGTGTGCATGTGTATACAGGGCCAGTCTTGTGTGTCATTCCTTGGGCGTCATCCATCTTCATTTTTTTTTTTTTCGGTCTTTTTGAGACAGGGAGACCCTGTAGCCCCAGCTGTCCTGGAACTCACTATGTAGACCAGGCTGGTCTTGAACTCAAAGAGGTCTGCCTACCTCTGCCTCCTGAGTGTTGGGATTAAAGGTGTGCACCACCACGCCCAGCTCATCTTCACTTTTGAGACACAGTTTCTCACTTTCCTGGAGCTTGCCAGGCTGGCTAAGCTGACTGGCCAGTAAGCCCAGGGATCTGATTGTCTCTGCCTTCCCAGTGCTAAACCACCACATGTGGTTTTTAAGTTTTATTTTATTTTTTAATTTAGAAATTTTAAAATTTATTTTTATGTGTATGAGTGTTATGCCTGTCTGCATGTAGGTAAGTGGACCCGTACTGTGCAATTCCCATAGAGGACAGAAGAAGGCATCGGATCCCCTGGCACCAGAGTTATGGACAGTTGTTTGCTGCCATGTGGGTGCTAGGATTTGAACACAGGTTTTCTGCAAGAACAGCCGGTGCTCTTAACTTCTGAGCTATCTCTCCAGCCCCTTTATTTTATTTTTAATGTGAGTTCTTGGGATCAAGCTCAGATCCTCCTGCTTGCAAGGCAAGCACTTTACTGAGCCATCTCCCATTCCTCTGTGTAGTTTTAGTTTGCATTTCTCTGATAGATAAGGATATTGAACGCTTTTACAAATATTTATTGGCCACTTATATTTTATTTATTTTTTGAGAACTGCCCGTTTAACTCATTTTGCCCATTTATTGATAGGAAGATTTGTGTTTTGGATGTTTAATTCTCTCAGCGTATTCTAGCTAACAAACTCCTGTATGAGGTTTAGTGGACAGACTTCCTAATTCTGTAGGTGGTAAATGCACTCCTTTTCCTCATTGTGTAGACTGTCTCTTCACTCTAGTGATTTTTTTACTTTGCTACCTAGAAGCTTTTTAATTTCATGATATCCAATTTGTCAATTCTTAGGGTTATTTCCCATAACAATTGGAGTGATTTCAGACAGTTCTTGCCTATCCTGGAGTATTTTCCCCAAGCAATTTCAATGTTTCAGGTCTTGTAATAAGGTCTTTGATCCATTTTGAATTGATTTTTGTGCAAGATAAGAATAATGGATCTAATTTTGTTTTGAAACCCAGTTTTCACAGGACTTTTTATTTAACAGGCTCCCCCCACAAACCCCAATTTATGTTTTTGCACCTTTGTCAGAAATTAGGTAGCTGTAACTGTGTGGGTTTATTTCTGGGTCTTTTATTGTATTCCATTGGTCTACATGTCTGGTTTTTTTTTTTTTTTTTTTTTTTTAACTTACCAGAAATGCTGTTTTTGTTGCTATAGCTCTGTAGTACAGAGATCGGGCTGTGTGTGATTCTTCCAGCACCACTCTTGATGCTAAGGATTGTTTCAGCTATTTGAAGTGTTTTGTGTTCTCTTATTTTAGGAGTGCTTAAGTTTTAAAAGAACTTCATTGGGGTTTTGATAAGAAGTGCATTGACTCAGTAGATCGCTTTTGCTAACACAGTTCTTTTCACAATACTGTTTCCTTTCTGTCAGCCAACAAGCATGGAACATAGAAGATATTTCCATTTTCTAGTCTTCTTAAATCTACTTTTTAAAAAATTTTTTAGTATCTTTGAGTTTTCATTGTAGAGGTCATTTTTATCTCCTTGGTTAGGTTTATTTCTAGGTGTTTTACTTTGTTTTTTGAAGCTATTTTGAATTGAATTTTTAGTTTCTTTCTAGGCAACTTCATTATTAGAATATGGAAAAGCTACTGAATTGTGCTGATTTTAATTCATGTTAGTTGTTGAAAATAATGGTCAGAACTAAAAGTTTTTCTTAGTGGAGTCCTGAAGATATTTTAAAAATAGGAGCATGCCATTGGCAATAAAAATAATTTGAATTCTTCCTTCCTGTTTCCTTCTTTTGTCTAATTACTGTAGCTAAAACTTCAAGGACTATATTGTCTAAGAGTGAAGAGACTGAACACCTTTGTCTTGTTTCAGATTTAGGGGAAATGCTCTGAGTTTCTTCCCATTTGGTATAATGTTGGCTATAGCTTTGTTGTATAAAGTTCATTACATTGAGCTGTGCTCCTTCTATTCCTAGTTTTTTTGTGACTTTTATCATGAAGAGATGCTGAATTGGCCAAATGTCTTTCCACATGGATTGTGATGGTCATGTGATTTATTTCCTTGCCTACTTCCTGTTGTATGTGTATTACATTTATTAATTTGTGTATGTTTTAAAAAATTAATTCATTTATTAGGTGTGTTGTGTGTGTGTGTGTGTGTGTGTCTGCTGACGCGTGTGTGTCACATTGTGCATGTGGAGTTCAGAAGACAACTTTTGGGAGTTATTCTCTTCTTCCACTGTGGGTTCTGAGGATTGAACTCAGGTTTTTAGGCTTGTGTGACAAATACTTTTACCCACAGGGCCATGTCACTGGCCCAATTAGTGTTTATTGATCTAACCATTCCTTGGATAAAACCAACTTGTTCATGATCTTATTAATATATTCTTGAAATCTCTTTGCAAATATTTTATTGAGAACTTTTGTGTCTGTGTTCATCAGAAAAATTGAACTGACTTTGACAACTAATGAGTGAATATTCTTATTAATACTTTTTAATATACAAATTATATTTCCACACACATTGTTATTTATTATCTATAATAATCATAATTAAATAGTACTATCAGACTACTTGAAAGAAAATTGAGACTTAATAAGGATCAAATTTTCCCAAATTAGAAAATAGCATGTTGTTGCCTGAGTTCTCTTAGGGTCCTTTGCTACTGGCACTATTAGATAAATCATATAACATATCTTTATCTGAAATTTTCATAGTTTATAGCCAAGGTAGGGGAAATAGAGTAACTTACAAAGGCAAACATCTGGTGCCCCACAAAGATGAACACCTAGTGCCCCATTCTGCTCTATGGCTCAGTGGCCCACCATTCCAGATTGTCTCTGCACCCTGCCTACAGTCTCTGTTAGCTTTCGCCTGTGTCTTGTGGGCCTGTGGTCTTGCCCTAGGTTGGTAAATGTTCCCTCTTGCGTCCATGTGGTCAAGACACTGGGGCCATTTATTTTGTGCTGCTGCTGCCAAGATGGCATCAACACTCCTCCCTTTGCTGCAAACTCTCCACAGCTCCCTCTCTGTAGCTCTCTGCATCCAATTAGCCTCAGTAGGCCCCGCCCCTCAGAGGAACAAGTACCCCTTGGGACACACTCCACCCCTTCCTCCAGCTCTTACAATCTTTCCACCAATCTTCTGCTAAGGTCCCTGAGCCTTGGAGGGGGTGACTGATATAGGGAAATCTCTCTTGTTATCATGGTGAGGTAGTGACTTCTTGGGCCTCCCCATTATTTGTCTTCAAGCCATCGCCATTGATCTATCTTAGTGGTGTTTCTTCTAATATAAAGACAGATGGAAGGAAGTAGACATATCTAAACAAACAAATGTAAATACAAATGCCTAGAGGTTATCTCTGTAGGTGTACTATACTCATTAAACAATATACTTGTAATGGTTTCCCCACTAGGGCCTGTAGCCTTTCTCGACACAAGGGGTTGGCCTGGTCTACAGCACCAAATGTGTGCTCTACCCCTAGGAGCAGGCCTTATCCAATTAGAAATTTGTCAGTTGTACGTATGTTAGTTGAGCCATTATTGCACTTGCAGACATTGCTTGGCATGTCCATAGTGTCCAACATGTGGGGTTCATTGTTGAGTAGAATCATAGGGGATCCTTTCTTCCCCAACCATCTGCATAGTGCCTTCTGGTGCTATGAATGTCATCCATCCAGTGGCATGGAGTTTTTGGCTTAGTCTCAGCTCTATCTTTTCTTTTCTTCCCATGCTCACATCATGCAATGTCTTCAGCAGCAAGGCCTTACCAACATTTCTAGTGTACAACCAACATTGGTGACAATAGCCTTTATGAATTTGAGGACCTCTAGGATCTCTCTCTGAGCAACAGCTTATGGGGGACAACCCACCCCTGGCACTGTAGATTTTTTTTTTTTTTAACAGTTGTATAGTTTGGGAGACCCTGTTTTTATCTTACCTAACCATAAAACTCCCAAGAATCTTACAGCTATAACTGGCCTTTGTTTCTTCAGGTATCTTTCAAATGGGTTTCACATCTGTGAAACACTTGAAGGAAGGTTACCATCATATATTAAATCAATCATAGACAAGGTCTAACACAATATGGAAAGGTTTTATCCATCCATATTAACTGATTTCTCCATAGATTTTTGTTAGGTACCATAGCATGGGTAAGAGGCATTAATTTGGTTCATTCTTTACTATCTTTGGTTATCCTGTGGAAGGATATCCTGCTGGGGGAGATCTTGGTGGAAACACTGCCTCCACCCCCCTAGTATAGCCTTTATCAGGAAAGAAATGCACTTTATTTAATCTTTGGGGATTTTTAACCACCTCTGGGACAGCTTTTATCCTTTGAATGCCTTTTGCAAACTGTTCTTCTGGTTTTAAAGCCTTCCAGAAACTCCTTAGTACCAAATTTGGTTTTCTATTATTTTTTTCTTTGGGAATTTAGGCTTGACATAAGTCTTGCCATATTTGTCTTCGAGTAACCCAAGTGGACCATTTTCTTCTGTCTTGTACCTTTTATATTTCTTGTAGGGTGTTCTGTTATTCTACAGACACATTTTACATGTTGGTCAGAGTCACTTAGATCTGCTAAAGCCTCTCCTACTTTACAAAGTCCTATTAAAGGGCGTAGCAAAACAATTAAAGCTCTATATCATTCTCACAGTCCCAGTTGAATTAAGCTTTCCTTTATATCTCTGATGAACACAGTCTTATCTGGCCCAGTGAACTGGGTATCATATACTGCTTTTCTCATACCTAGTTCTCTCAGTAATGCCTGTCTCTCCTTTATAGTCCTCCAGCCTCTGTTAATTATGGAAGTTTCCTTTGGTGATGACCATGTATCTTTAATGTCTTCAACCAGCCATCCCATTAAGGACTGCTCCCTCCTGCACTGGCCTAGGTTGAATAGCCTATATCGCAAGGATAGATGGGTGGTTATATAACTCAGCTGTGAAGCTTCTCAAGGACCTAGACTGATGTTATTTTCTTCCATGTCCCATGCCATGTGGTAAGGAGCTCTTTGATTGCTTGCTTGTATGTTTTTCCTAGTTTTAACAGTTCCAGTGTGTAGTATTTCCTAGCTACAGTACTGCTAGCTTCCTTTCCTTTCTGTATCAAAGGCTGAATCTGAGGGGCAGCCTTAGCCACTTTTATTTTTAGGTCATTTCCTTTTTTATTATTATCTGCCTTTTTTCCAGAGTCCTTGGACCTTACACAACTTAAAATGTCCCATTTATTTTTTCTCTCCCAAGTTCTGCAACTGAATCTGCCAATACCTCCTTAGCCTTTTCAGCTTCCCCTGCTTTGGGAAAATATTTTACTATGCAAAGTGGCCATGCCCCCTCTCTGTGTCCTCTGCTTGTGTCCTAGGCCTGTAAAAGTTTTTCTAGTCTTTCCATAACCTTTAACAAATTTTCATATACCTGAAACTGGGCTATTTCGCCACATTTGCAACACAGCTGTAGCCCATGCTTCTGTGTGCCTGGCCTCTTTTTTTAGTTACATATTTTATAATCCATTGTAAGATCTATGTCAGTGCTGCCATTATTTCTCTTGCTTTTGCCAAACTCCTGTGGTTTGTCGTTTCCAGCACCATCCTGCCAACTACACCAATCTGTTGCCCAGGTTCTCTTAGGGTCCCTTGCTCCTGGTACTATTAGACAAACCACATAACATATCTTTATCTGAATTTTTCATAGTTTATATCGAAGGTAAGGGAAATAGAGTAACTTACAAAGGCGAACACTGAGTGCTCCACAAAGATGAAAACTCGGTGCCCTGTTCCTCTCTGTGGCTCAGCGGCCGGCTGTTCCAGATTGCCTCCACACCCCACCCACAGTGTCCATTAGCTTTCATCCACGCCTCATGGGCCTGTCGTCTTTCCCCAGCTTGGTAAATGCCCCCTCTCATGTCCACGCAGGCAAGATACTGGGACCACTTTTTCTGTGCCGCTGCTGCCAAGATGGAGACAACACTCTCTCTCTGTGGCTAACTCTCTGTAGCTCCCTCTCCATAGGTAACTCTCCACAGCCAATTCTCCACAGCAGACCCCACCCTTCGGAGGAACAAGTAACCCTTGGGACATACATGTCCATAAGTCTTTAACTCTAAGGCATTTGCTTTGTCTACAAGCTAGAGTTCAAATTAAAGGTGATATAACTTCCTATTTAGGGGAGTGGCCCCTCAAGTTCAAGACCAACATTTGAATCTCAGTTCTATCATTATAATCTATTAACTTTGAGATCTTAAAACATCTCTTAGCCTAAGCAGTCAAAACTTCTAAATCATTTTCAACAGTTTTGGGTACATAGTCACTGCAAAGAAAAAGTAGCATATAACATCAGAGAGATGAAAGCAACTGTACTTAAAAGTCATATACACATTCATATAATTAGTATTCATTGATGTAGTTTGGGCAATCATTAGAAATTCAGAGAAGAGGGTGTGATTTACACATGTGCAGGGCATTCTAGTTCCCAGAAATCTGTCCAAAGCAGCCAATAGGCATTTCTTTTCTTGGATTTTCCTTGTAAAACTTTTGGTTTATTGTTTGCCCCAAATGTTTTTAAAACAACAAAATATTTGAATGGGCAAAGTGTATATAGTCACCATGTTGCAGGTCTTTTGAGAAATCCTTCTTTTCCTTGTCCTCATCTTTTCATTCCCCCACCCCTCCTCCTCCAGCCATCCATTGCTGGACACTTAGACTGGTTCCTTATCTTGACTGTTGTAAATAATAATGTGAAAAATGTGGATCTCCTTGACATACTAATTTTATTTCATTTGCCTAAATACTCAGACATAGGCTCCTGTCCAGCCCACCAGTCATGCCAGATGGTGTGCCTCAAATCTCCAGATGGGCTGACTGGGGAAGGGCCTTTCCTACTGAAGCTAGTCTGTTAGACTTGAATCAATTCCCACTTTTTCAATGGTTAGAAACCAAAGCATGGCCACAAAGATCAAGAACAATTAGAGTAACATGATGCCACTAAAAGAGCATAATACAGCAACAGCAGCTGACTCCACAGAAATGGAGATTTATGAACTTTTCCAACAAAGAGTTCAAAGTGATCAGCTGAAAGAAGTTCAAATGATGGTAGCAATGGAATACAGATAGGCAATCAAATGAAATCAGGTAAATAGTCCACAGAAAATCAGAATTTCAACAAGAGAAGCCATAGAAAAGAATCAAATCAAAGTGCAATTTAAACCCAAGAAATACAATGAGTGAGCTGAAAACATTCCCCAGAGAGCTTCAACAACAGACTCTGTAAAGCAGAGAGATCAATGAGCTTAAAGGAGGTCATTTGAAATAATCCAGTTAGAGGAATGAAAGAATGACAAAAGAGTAAAAGTTAGTGCAAAGTATAGGACATCAGGAAGCCCAGCTGTCACTCAATGTCTCTGGCAGCTGCCATGTCAAACAATTGTCCTATTATTTTGCATAAATATTGCTTGGAGAAAGCATACTTGCACAAGATGAGCTCTTACTTAGAGGCCTGTGAATGTCTTCCAGGGAAGCACTAGCCAGGTCAAATAATGGCTATTCCCTGAGAATGGACTTCGAAAGTGAACTGACCCATCCCTCCCTCCATTTGCTGCCAGGCTACTGAATTTTTAACATGATTATATGCCTATCCCCTCCCTTCCTTCCTTCCTTCTTTCCTTCCTTCCTTCCTTCCTTCCTTCCTTCCTTCCTTCCTTCCTTCCTTCCTTCCTTCCTTCCGACATAATCTCATTAGATAAACTCAGGTTGGTATTGAACTTGTAGTGCTCCTGCCTTAGCCTCCCATGTCTTGTTAGCTTTTGAGGGTAATGCGGAAATGAGGAAAGGGGAAACATTAATAGATCAAGTTAAAATTCACAAATCTCTCTGTTACTATTGAGAATCAACATTTTATTTTTCATAGCTCACTTGATTGCTTTACTGCTGTATTTGATTTATTGTGTAAGCAAAAGGGTGGAATTTTTGGAGGTGTTTATTCCACAGTTTCCACTGATTCACTGATAGTATTTATTAAATAACAAGTACAGTATTGCTATAGGAATAAACATTAGTTGTGATCTAACTCAGGGCAGCAGTGCACATGTTCTCATTGGAGAGGTTGGTTGACTAAGCTGTCAGCACACTATGCATGGATCAGTGCTTTCTTCAACTGGACTGAATGTGACTTCAGCTTAAATTAGTTTGAAATGTATTGTGGAGCACAATGCAAAATACATTACTGGATGCTATCAATTCTTTGCCATCCACTTACTATCAATTAAAGACGTAGTTCCATCTACCATTTTTAAAAACAACAATGTATAATATATTTTCTGTATTATGAAATCGACCTGCTCTGTATGCATAATCCAATGAGCCTTGGAGTTTTATTAAATGATATAACTATTACTCTAATTCAAATTTGATCATTTTCTACACTCCAAGAAGGTCCCTCATGACCATTTCTAGTTAGTCTCCTTTCCCATGCTCACCCTTAGATGATCACTGATACGTTTTATGTTTTATAAGTGTTCCATTATAGGCATCTCATAAACATGGGACCATACCATATGTACTGCTTTATGTTTCCTTTCTGTCATGCTATGTAATGATTTGAGTTCATCTATGATGTAGAATATGTCAGTGGCTCATTCTTATACATGATTGAAGAGCATTGATCATGTGGAGGTACCATGTTTTCCTATCACTTCCTGGTGCTTGAGGATTTACATTGTCTCCATTTTAAGGCCAATAATAATATCACAATGGACATTTGTGTGAATATGGATATATATTAGTTTTAAACATGGTCATCAAATAGACTATCTTTTTTTTGAGGTTCTTTTTAAAAATTATTTATTTAATAGCTACATGGTTAGAAGAAGCATTTCATTACAGCATTAACATAATAACAATTTCCAGAGCAAAGATGCATCTCTATAAAAATTGGTGGCTGTAAATTTTTATGTTAACAGTTGAATTAATATAGTTATACAATATTGAACTTAGTATAAACCCTACAAGACATAAAATTGAATGAGGTTTTAACCTTTAAAAAAGATATCCATTTCGTTTAGAAATAAACTGTTTCATACAGAAAAACTCATTTCTAATGCTACTAACATTTAGATGTTTGCACATGTGTGTCTAATCTCTATGTATCAGATTATTACTAGTCACAGTTGGTTACTTTCTGAGATCCTTGGCACCTGAGCATGGATATAAAATCATTAGGTAGATTTCAGTGGTAATATGTTTCACCTCTACTAATTAACATGAAGCAAATTTTTATGCTTCTTCCTCAAATATAACTCTTTTTTAAAAAAATTGTTTTTTTTGTGTGTATTCCATATGGAACATCACAAACAATCTTATTCATTTATATACCCACATCCCAAATCGCATCCTCCCATAGTTCCCATCCCCCCAACACCAATGGAGCCCATATACTCTGTAATTCCTGTTACTGTCCACTGTGTTGTTGGCACCCCCAGCTGTTCTCCAGTGGTTGTCCACCCGCTGAATCTAATCAGCCTATCTAGAGTTCCTTATTTTAGGAAGATCAGCTCTTCCTCATCTAGCAGCAAGCAGTTGCCAATATTCTTCTAGATAAGATTGGAGTCGGCTGTTCATTTTTCCCATTCTATGCTGGGTTACTGTGAATAGACTATCTTTTTCACCAATGAGTTGCCTTGTACCTTCGTCAAAAACCAGTTGATTCTCTCTGTGTCTCTGTCTCTCTCTTTTTGTGAGTGTGATCAGTTTTGCTTCATTGATCCATGCTTTTCTTTCCTTGTAGTAGAATCAGTCTTGATGATCATAAATGCACAACAAGTTTTGAAACTGGAAGTGAAAGGTCTCCATCTTTGATCCCTTTAAAATTGTTTTGGGGGACTGGAGAGATGGCTCAGCGATTAAGAGCACTGACTGCTCTTGCAGAGAACCCAGGCTTGATTCCCAGCACCCACATGGTGACTATGAACCATCCTTATATCCATTTCCAGGGGAATCTGAAACCCTTTTCTGACCTCCATGACATTGCACGACAAGGGTGTACTCATTTACATGCAGGCAATACATTCATACACATAAAATATAAAAATAATAAGTAAAATTAAAAAAATTGTTTTAGTAATTTTAGTTTTGCATTTTCCTGTAAAGTTTAGTATCTGACTATCAGTTGTTACTAAAACTGCTGCTAGAAAAAAATGTGCTAGAGTTTTGTTAGAATTGCATCCAAATTCTCTTTAATTTAAAAATTATGTGTGGAGAACTGTAATCTTATGAAGAGTGAGTCTTATAGTTCACAAACACAAAAAAATCTCTCCACTCGTTTAGATTTTTTTCCGTGAAATTTTGCAACTTTCTGGGTACAAATATTCTTCTCAAATTTATTCTTTTTATTTTGCTTGATGCTATTACAAATGAGACTGAATTTTAAATTTCTCCTTCAGATTGATTACTGTTCATATGTAGAGTTCAATAGAACTCATTTGTTTTGATGACTACCAAAGAAATTTATGTTCTAACAAGGTTCTGGCTGATTTAAAGTGGTGCTATATATTCTAAAGGTGAGCATAAGCCTCTCATGAATAAAACCATATCTTATTTATCAGAGGACACCTGAAATCCTTCAACTAATTTTTGCACATAATGGGAGCCTATCACATTGCTGTTGAATAAACACATTATCCATTCACTTAAAAATACTTGTTTTACATTTGTCAGTTGCCTTGATGTGATCTTGATTTATGTAAGTGACATCAGTTAAAAATTCAACATAGATCCTTTATCTATTTAGTTCATGTTTTAACACCAGGGTTGGTGGTGCATGCCTATAATTCCACTCAGGAGGTAGAGAGAGGAGGACTGGTTTAAGTTCAAGTTCAGCCTGATCTACATTTGAATTCCAGACCAGCTAGAGCTACATAATGAAACCCTGTTTTTATTTATTACTATTATTTTAAAAAGTGAGAAAAATGAAAAAGAAAACCAAAAAAGGAATGAAGAGTGTTATCGTTGATAAGAATTAAATTTTATTAAATGACATTGTGTATTAGCATTGGAGGGCTTTATTAGACATGTCTATGGTTTAATTACACATAATTTTAACTTGCTGGATGATAATGTTCAAGCAAGAGTATATTTGTTCATTCAAAATATTTCAGATGCTCAGTTCCTGCTGCTTCCTTCCTTTACCTCTACCTTTGTAATACAGTTTGGAACACGTTTCTTACATTTCATGATAGAATAACTTTTGACTATTATAGTGGGTGGCCTTGTCCAAATGTGTAATTTCATGTGCAAGAAGTTTTTTGCCTCATAAAATGAAGAATTAACATTTGCTGAATGCATGAGGAAACTTCTCCCACAGACTAAATAGTGGATACTATGGTAAAATGATCGCTTGTGGATTACCAAGCTTTTTGAAAGGGTGGGAAATAGGGATAGTTCTCCTTGTGCAAGCGATGTTGGGAAGTTGTTTATTAAACTGCAAGCAGTTACACTGTGGTCCATGTTGTGACCTGTGAAGCTCGTGAAGTCCCCACTAGTCACTGGATTTGGATGGAAAATGGAGTTTTATTCTACGTATATGTGAAGAATGTATTGAGGAATGCGTGAGTGCCTTGCTGTATGGGTGGGTGTCTAGAATAGTCTACTTTCTCCTCCAATGGTGATACTATCACTTATGTGAAACTAAATTTACTTATACATTTTAGTTTGAGTAGCACTTTTTATTTTGTGTAACAAAGAAATACCAAAAATGTGTTAGAATGACAACATGGTGAATTTCTGTTTCTCGAACAAACATGTATCACCCAATACTGAGGGGTTGTACATACAGAGTGAGGTAACTGATTATGTAAAAACAGCTGAAGGCATAAAATTGGAAAAATATTAGTACAGCACAAACAGCTAATAGATCTTTAAGAAGATTATATGTGAAGCCTACAATTAAACAGATGAGCCTGAAGACTGTCTTTATATACTACTTTGGAAGTCACTATGTTTTATTTGTATCAGATAACAATTCTTTTAAATTCGTTTTGCTCTTTTGGATCAGCTTTCTTGCATACCCATGAAACAATACTTACTATATGTCATCTCTACTTACAGAACCTCCCAATCAACTAAATGAGGCCAGTTGTTTTTACATCCTACCATCCGATAGTTGAAATAGAAAATTATGTTTGTCTCTATAATGTTTTTTTTTTTATCATACTATTCAAAGAAGTCAGAGAAAGCTTAGAAAGTACATTCTGTCAAACTGAAACAACTAACATTACTATAAATGTTATTATAAGCTCAGAACATTCAATATTCTTGATAATATTTTCTTCCTGTGGTAATATGCATGCATATTTTGGTTGGATCACAGGGTCATGACAAAGTGATATTCTCACTAAATTAAAATGCATACTTTGACTGTGGGGCAATTTTCTATACAAAAGAAACTGAAATTCTACCAATCATAGCTGAAGCTTATAGCTATAAAAATGAAAAAATATTTTTATACCTCAAATTTTAGTCATATAGTTAAAATTGAATTTTAAACAACACTGCAATCTGATAGCGTTTTTACACTTTCCCTTTGCTTTCTATTTTCTTTTGTGTTCTTTGTCCTACTCCTTTTTACTTCTTCTTTTCCTTTTCCTCTTCATGATTTTCTTCTTTTTCTTTGTTAAGAATTTATGTTGCTAGCTGAGGTTTATCTGGAACTTGCCATGTAACCCTTGCTAGCCTTGGACTTTTGATCTTCCCTCCTCAGCCTCCCAAGGGCTGAGAGTACAGACATGTACTGCCCTAGCCAGGCCATATTTTTCTTTTTATGGCCTGTCATCCAATGGATTGTAGTGGGGTTGGAGAGATGGCTCAGTGGTTAAGAACACTTGCTGTTCTTCCAGAGGACCTGGGTTTGATTCTTAGCATGGACATGGCCACAAACAACCATCCCTAACTCCAGTTCCAGGGGATTTGCACCCTCTTCTGGCCTCTGTGGGCACTGCATGCACATGGTACGCTTAAAGACATGCAGGCAAAACGACCATACACTAAAAATAATAATTTTTTTAAAAAAAGGATTTTAGTAATGCTTAAAATCTTTTATTGTGAATCAACTTACTTAACTGTAATGATTAGAAATTTTATTGAAACGAGTCCTAAAATTTAATTTCATTCTTTTTCAGAATAAGCTGAAAAATTTAATCAATATAGTAATGAGCATAGTTCCTATCACATTTGGAACTTTTAGCTAATAGCAGTGACTGTAAGATCTTATGACATTATGACTTTGAAATTTTCTAGTGATAGATGTAACTAAACATTAATTTATGATCTCAAATGGAGTGTATGATTAAATTCAAAACTCTGAAAATGCACATTGAAATTTCTTGACTTGGGAGAAGACTCCTTTGATGGTGCTTCTATTTTTAATTAGATAAATTTGTTTCCTATGCCAGAATGCAATAAAACTGAGAGCTATGATTTTGCAGCCTCCAAGTTTGGCAAAGTTGATTTATTTGATGAAATTTGTCTTGCAAAAGTATTTTATTTAAAAAAAGTGATTTGAAAAGTGACTTTTGAGCTTAAAAGACAGTACCTGTGAAAATACTTGTGTTGAAATAGTCACACATTTCAGTAAAAAGATTGTCGTTGATAATATGCCTTATTGAGCAGAAATTCCAAGAGCTTACAAAACCTCTCAACACCAATACAGAGATTTCTTATAATATTGTGGACTACAGAAATATTCATTGTAGATACCAGTAATTTCAAAATATTGAAGAATGAAGACAACTTCATAAAAACCATGATAAAAAAAATATTATATAGCTGAACTCCAGAAAAATACCAGAATGTGGAGTTAGAGACAAATAATATTTAAGAAATTGATTAAGGAGTATACTTTTCTGCTTTTGCTACTTGTTAATGTTCATATAGTCAATATAAATTTCAAAACCTGTTTTATTTTTAGTTTTTTTAAAAAAATGTTTTAAAACTAGTGTTAGGTAGTATGCAATATTTGAAGAGATATTTAAAGTATTATTTAATTAGTGTAGCAAAATGGCTTGTTGGTCGTATTTGAAAAATGTAATTTAAATTGCTTTGGTGACTTGTTCAAGTCAAAGGACTCCAGTTTAATTGATTATGCTTATATCTGCATAGAAAACAACGGGTGACAAAAGGCCTCAGACTTGAGATGAATCCTTGGATCAACTGTCTGCAGCCCTAGCATGAAGTGACCCTACCAGTTCTGCACCTGGCGCCTGATGTGGCACAGCTTACCTGCCTTTCTTTCCTCCCCTATCTACACCCAAGACTTTTGTGTGTTAGCAATTTAACTGCTGCTACATTTTATAATTAATGACTGGTTCAAAATAATATGGCTGCTTTGCTTTGACCTTGAAAGCCTTCCTTGGCAATTGCTTTCTTGGAAGTTGGGTTGCTGAGCCTTTCTGAAGGAAATAGCCCCAGGCCTCTTATACTGGTTAGTGCTTTGCATGGCCAATTTTCTTTTGTTTCCTT
>NW_008340588.1:1188783-1209465 GCF_000622305.1 Nannospalax galili
ATTTATTTGTGTGTGTGGGGGGGGAGTGGAGCACATCTGCCACAGCATGTGTATTAAGGTCAGAAGACAGCTTTCGAGAATAAGTTTTCTCCTACCATGTGGACCACAAGGATTATACTTAGGTCATCAGACTTGGCAGCAAATGCTTTTATTATCTTTGGTGCAACCTCACTGACTGCATAGGAAGCTTTCATTCTTATCACTTTTTAATTTGGCTCCTGTTGTTTGCCGCCAATTGAAAGCTTTAGATGTTTAACAATTTCTCTCTAAGTCAAAGATGGTTACAATTCTATTTTACTTTTAATGTAAAAGAGATAGATCAATACCTGTCTGCATTTCATTTATTATTTATTGATTAATTAATTTGACAGTCTTACTATGCTGCTCAGACTCTAGAATGCAAGGATTACAGATGTGGACCACCATGCATGGCTATTAGCTATTTTTAACCATGGAATTTTTATCTTTAGTTTTTCTGATCATCCTTTGTTTTTTTATTTCAATGCTGGAAAAAATTAAGAAATTTATTGATATGACAAATATTGCATTAAAAATCTCTTGAGGAATGTGTTTTGAGAGTTGGCTGGTCTAAGTTGTACTGATTTCTGCATTTCTATGCCTTTCTTCTGTAGCCTGAGCTCCTTTATCAACAGAGCAGAATTCTGTGTCTGTAGCTATAGACACATAGCATACAGCTTCATGTTTGCTCCAAACTGGTCTTAGAGTCCATCAGCTCTCTAGCGTGTTGTGTACGTACATCCTTGGGAATGTGTGAGCTCACAAATATTTTTCTTTGAAAATATGAGAATTTTAGTTAAAGTGAGATGAATATTTTCTATTTCATTTAAGGAAAATGAGAGTGTTTTATGTGCATGTATGTAAGTGCATCGTGTGCATGCAATGCACATAGAGACAGAACATGTTGGCTCTCCTGGAACTGGAGTTACAGGTAGTTGTGAGCTGCTTTGTGGGTGCTGGGAACTGAACCCAGGTCCTCTGGAAGAGCAGCAAGTGTTCTTAACCACTGAGCCATCTCTACAGCCCCCAAATAAGTTAAATTTATATTCCTTTTTTTCTTTGCCAAGCCAAAAATCTATTCAATCTATTCAGAGTTGGAAAAAGGAGACAATTCTTTTTTTTTTTTTTTTTTTAAATCATCTTACTTTTTAGGAAGAAATCCTTTTTGTAGGCAACTATGCATTGAATTTGTCAAGGCCACAGTTGTACCATGAAATTTAACTGGCATGTGTTTGCTGTCCTACTGGAACACCAGGCTTCTGTCTGCTAGAATAGTCACTAAAATGCTACAGCTGCAATTATGAGATTTATATATGAAAGCTAATTCTGTTTTTATTTATCCCACGATTAGTTAATTTATCTATAACTAGTGTAAGTTCCATCTAGATAATATTCAGCTACTAGTTTCATGGAAAAACTAAAAACCCTAATATGTATTTCTAGGATTATTAATCCTTATAAATTATAACATGAATTCCTCTTGTGAAAGACAATAGCAAAACTGTAGCACATGCAATGTAAAATCCTGATGATTGGACTGCATCGCAAAAAACTTCCTAATTCAACAAATTCATCAGGACAAAATGTTTTGCATTTCTTGGATTAACTAAACTTTTCTATGATAAGAAGACGCTCAAGAAGTACGCTGATTGGACTTAGCCATCAGCACACACGGCATGCATGTGGCTTGGTAAGTTTATCTCATGGTATTTTACTTCACTTAGAAGACTTGGAAAAGGCAGGAGGAAGCCATGGAGTAGGATCAATTCCATGTTTTGGTATTTATGTGTTGGCAGTATATAAGTCACTCCTTTTCAGCTGTCTATTCATGAATAGACATACAAATCTCCCCATGGAGGTTGGAGGTACTGGTGTCCATTGATTAGAGCACAGGTTTTCCCTGGCCTTGACATGTCTAAATCCTAGGTCCTCTTTAGAAACTATCTTTATGATGCTACTAAAAACAAATGAAGGTGTGTAAGCCATGCATGCCATACAAACTGGACAAAAATGCTCCAATTTGCTATTTGCCAGGGTGCTGGACAGCTGAGCATTTTATTCACAAAATAAGAACATATTTGTGTTTGCTAACAATTCAAATTGTATTTAGATCCTTACGTATAATTCAGTTAAAGGCATTACATGAGCAAAATAACCCTCTTGGAAGTTGCACTTGTTCTGGGTTTGTCCAAATAAAAATTGCCGAAAGGATGTTTTATATATATTTGCTATGCTGTGTGCAGTTGCTGATGTAGACAGATGTAAGTGCTTTTGAGTATCCATCTGCTTTACTTCACAGATCAGATAGGTCTTCATCAAAATAAATTACAAATAAGTCCAGTTAGCACAGCAGTTTGTGAGGATGGTCTCAATGCCAGCACAGTGGTGAAGGCCCTCACTGCTGACATCTGCTTGTCACTTCTGTGTTTGCCTTGTTTCTTAGGGTAATAGGCACCAAGAAGAGGGACTTGGAAAGAAGCTTTTACCTAATACAAACATTTTGTTAGGACACATGAAGGCTGAATATTCCCATTTACTTCAATTAGCTGAAACTGGTAAGTGATGGCAAACTTTGCCCTTAGAACAATAGATCCCACCTAGCCAAAAACTGCTCATGAACAAGCAATATGATTTTCTTTTCCTCTGACTAAAAAATTCCATTTTATTTAAAAAATACTAATGTACCATGTGTGTGTGTGTGTGTATGTGTGTGTGTGCATGTGTGTGCGTGTGTGTGTGCGCGCACGCACGAGCGCTTCTGTTGCTCTGTATAACCACCACTGCAGGAAGAACACAGAATTTCAACGCTCCGCAGATTTTCTTCTCTTGACCCGTAGTGGTGAAATATTCTTCTGGTTTCCAGTCCTCAGTGACCTCTGGTGTGCTCTCTGTTTCAATATTTTTGCTTTTTCTAGGATTCCATGTGGAATCATGTACTCTGTAGCCCTTGAAGCTGTGCTCTTTCACTCACTCTATGGTTCTGAGTCTCACCTACGATGTTGTGTATGTCATAGCTTTTCCCCTTAGTAGCTGAACAGAGGCCTATTGAACAATGGTGTATTAGTTGATAAATAGCCATCCATTCCCCTGTGGAAAGCCATTTGCTTCTCACCTTGTTTTTGGAAATTATGAATAAAGCTGCTCTAAGCATTCACATGAAATAGCCTTGTATTTCTTGTATGAAATAAGTGAGATTGTTGGATCATATGATAGGTATGTATTTAATATTGAAAGAAATTGTGAAACTGTTTTCCAAAACACTCTTATCATTTGTTGCCCCAGAAATGCATGAAAGCCCCAGGTGCTCTGGGTTCTTGTGAGCCCTTTGTACTGTTTCCTTACTTTTTTGGGGTTTTAGTTGCTCTGGTATGTTTACAGTGGTGTCTCACAGCTGCACTTCATATTTTCTAGAGACCAGCAATGCTGAACAGAGTATCATGCCTGTATTTGCCACTCATATATTTTTTTTCGGTGGAGTACTGATTTAATTTTTTTGCCAAATTTCTAAAAAATTGGTATGTTTCTTAATGAGTTTTCAGAAAATATAAGTTTTAGATACAAATCTTCTGTGTAAGTTGGACTTTAACAATCTCTTTACAGGCAATGTGTTTACTTGATCCCATCCAGAAGGCTGGGTTGTAATCCTTAACCAGCAGAAGCACCAAGAGTCCCTTCTTTTTTTTGTAGTAAAAATCCTTGACCTTTTCATCTTTCTGCTTCAAGCAAAATAATTTCCTAATTGTCTTACAGTCTCTTTCCTGGCAAATTAATATGTTTGAATTTAATAACAAAAATACGGTTATCATTTTTTTATTTTTTGACAGTGGCAATCTGACTCAGTCTCTCACATAGTCTGCTTTGAACATGTACCCCCTCCCTCCAGAGTGTCAGTTTAATTCACTATAAAAGAAAGCTGTTATTTAGAAGCTTTGTGAAGATTAAATAAGTTAACGTGTATAAAGTACTCAATTAGAGCTTGGTACTTACTGGAAATTCAATGAACAGCTTTTTCTCATCCTATATCAATAGCATGAGTTTGGGCTGCTTTCATATATGTGAAGCATATGCTTAATCTTGCAAGTTAATGAGTACACAGGAAACAGTTTACAAAAAAAGTAAACCCAACAGAAAATAAGATTCAGTAATTCATGTATTTCAGATTTCTAGATTTTTTTTCCCCTAGATATTCTAGTCTGCCGACTAGCTGCTTAGGAAGTCTGGAAATTGTCCTGTCAATCTATGATGGACAACTGCGTAATCTACTTCCTTAGTAAACTTAATTAGAGCCCTGGCTCTGGATGGGAAGAGGCCAAAAAAAGCGATTAGAGCTCATAAAAGCATTAGCAGTACAATCTAAGGAAGAGCAAGCAAGTACTTCCACAGCCATGGAATACACCAAAAGTGCTTCGTTCAACAGGTTTTGGTGTTAATCAAAGACTGCTTTTCTCACAGTAAATCATTAGTTGTGGGCTTTTTTTCTATCCCAAGTAACTAAATTATTTTAGATTTTCCCACTGTAACTTTAAAGACTTTCAGACATGACTGTTTTGTCCTTTAACAATTTTATTTAAACAGATCATTTAACCTTGTAAGATAGTACAAAGAGATTAACTTTAGAAAAATGTTAATCCATGTCCAGAAGAACGCTTCTAGAAAACCAGTGCCAAAATTCACTATTGCTAGTGTGTGGAGCTGGAATATTTGGCTAACTAATCACTGTTAGGCAAGATGAGTGATGTCTCAACTTGGCCACCCCTACCCAGAAGGAGGACCTTTGAAATGTGCAGGTTAATGGGGCCTGGATTCCATTTCCACACATTCTCGTTTAATGGATGTGGGATTTGATTGGAACACTGGGAATTTATATCCCTGGGATGTTCTGACATGTAGCAAAAATTGGAGGCTCTAGATCAGATATAAATGAAAAAAAAAATCAAGTTAAAGGTCACTCTCGACTGATAGCTGTGTAAGAAGGAAAGAGTATTCCATAACATGATTTTCATTAAACTTCCCAAGTAATTTGCCTAAGCATTCTTCCAGAAATGTTAATTTCTTCCCCAAAGGAAGAAAAAAGATGGCTTTGACACCAAGTTTGAAGCTGTTTTCCTTTTGTGGATGGAATTGCACTGGAGCAAGAATTTAGAATCTTGATTCTTGACCTGTTCCTGTTTCGGTCTCACCCACTGGCTCTGCTATTCAGGGACATCCTACCTCCAGTAGCCTGGGTTTACTTATTAAATGATGAGAGCAGTATAGATAAATTCTATAATATTTTATAGTTCAAAAACTCTGTAATTTTATAAATTAAAAAATAGTAGTTACTAAATTAAGATAATGTGGAAAAATTAAAACAATTTTGTTAAAAACATTTGATTAATTAGGTGAATGAGCTGAGTAAAATTGGTGTGGGCCACAGCATGGGTTGGTATCCAAATATATTACTCATACACATTCACATAAGCACACTAGTCATAAGTACACAGTCTGTGATGATATATTGATTGTCAGCTTGACAGGATTTAGAATCACAAAGATAAGCCTCTGGTCATGCCTGTGAAGGACTATCTCCTTTGTTATAATAAATATCACATTATTTTTATTCTATATACTATATTGTCCACAAAGGTACAAAGGATATTGAGTCAAAGTTTTCTAGATCACCACAGGCCAAGTTTAGAGAAGAGTTCTATTTTTTAATTGCTATTTCCACTGTCCATACTCCAACAAAGAAATCTAAGCATAACATGCATTCTCCCCTGAAACCAGGGGTAAGCATACGTTTCTTTTGTCTTTGGGTCTACTCAGTAAGTTGTAGAGTTCATAATGTTGGCTGGCATTTAAAGTAAAGGGACACGAAGCAAGCAATGTTTAAACATCTGGAACTGACAGGAAGGTAACCTTAGGTGCATCTTCATTATACATTAATGAGGTGAAGCAGAGAATAGTTAGCAGAGTTGGGCTACAAAGATTCAATTTTGTGAGGGACTATCTTGATTAGGTTAATTGAAGTGGGAAGACCCACCCTACAAGAGGGAAGCACCATTCCTTGAGTTGGAGGCTTGGATCGCATGAAAGGAGAAAGCTAGCTGAGTTTCATCATTCATGGCTCCCTTGAACTGTGGGCCAAATGTGAGTACCAGCCTCAAGCTCGTGCCTTGTAACTTCACCACCATGAACCCCTGAACTGTGAGCTGGAATAAATGTTTCGTTTCTTAAGTTCTTTCATCAGGGTGCTTTATCACAACAATGGGGAAAGTAACTAAGACACAATTATATCCACGTGCTTTTACACAAAGTCACACTGACACATTCACTCAAACTCAACTGAGAAATGCAACTCTAGAACTCTTGATTAACTGATGGAATTGCTTTCCTCAGTAACCATAAAGATTTACTAAAAATACTGTTTAATCATTGCTTCCCTGTGTCACAAAACTTCTGTTTCTACTAACTTTCCATTTCTGTTTTCTTTTCTAGGTCTTCAGCCAAAAACCAATCTGCTGTTCAGGATGCCTCTGCAGCAGTTAAGACCTTTTACTTCTGGGACTGGCTCACTAAAGCTTTGTCAACTTCAATCTGGATTCTGGAGAAAGTGAAACTGTTCAGAAGGCAGAAGTTCAAGGAGTCCACCAGAATTTTGTTCTCTCTGCACCCAGGAGGGTATCTTTACCCAGATGCAATGTTTCCAGATGGTTTTCCATGTCAAAATAAGAACAAAAGTATCTCTTTCTATCTTGGGAGGCTATTTTGGACTTTATCCCCCAATGAAAGGCAACCTGAAGTGCCAGAAAATTAGTGCTTAACCAATAACCCTGTTGATAAATTCTGCTACCTTAGAAATAAATAAAGGAAAACACTGGTTTTTAATAGAACCTAAGTTCTGGGCTGGTTTCACCAAGATCTCCTAGTTGAGCTGAGGCAGCCACTCCTATTCACTCAAACTGGGATGGTCGTGTCTGACATAAATAGGCTAAACTGTACTTAAGCATGCCAATCTAGTTCCCCAGCCTCACCCTGGCAACTGCATTATGAATTCAAACTTTGATCACACTTTCCGAAGCTTGCCATGGGGGCTTCTTTCCTCTTCCTCCTCTTTCTAATTAGCTTTATAAACCAAGATAATGGAAGTCTATGACAAATCTTAACCTACTTAAGCCTCCAGGGTCCAGGATTGGAATAAATGTAGGTCTTGTGGTTCTGATGGGTATAGTGAGGCCTGGAAGCAAGTCTCCTTTCCCATGGCTCTCAGTGTCCCAAGCAGTGACATGGCTTCTAAAGGACCATTCTTGATGGAAGCATGGGACAGGGCCCTGAGTCACTCCAAAATGCTCTGTCCCTGTCATCTTCTTTTCTTTCAAAATGGATTCAACAACAAAGGAGTTGGATGTCCCTTCAGAATGACTTACAGGTTGGAATGTTGCATGAGGATTTCTGTGACTTTCTCAATGTCTTACTACAACTACAACTCAGTTTTGAGTTGTTTGTTTATAAACACATACATCAAAAATCTGCGGCCAGCTTGCCAGCAGGGCAAGTTTCAGGCACAGGATCTGTTCTACCGTCATATAGCTCCTTCTGCCTTGAAGATATAGGTGGCAAAGGCAGGCTGGTGATTAGTTCTTTCAGTGTTTCGTGCCTGTCCCATATTAATAAAGTTGTTTGGTCACTTCAGAATGGATTGTTGCTAATCTATTTATTCAGTCAGTTCCTATCCTGACGGACACTATATCTCTTCTATATACATCTCCATGGATATTTATGTATCTCTCTATTAATATGTATATATGTAAAATATGCAGGCATATGTGAACATTTTTAATTTACTCAAAAATTTGGAATGAGGTCAAGTAGATAAATTTGGAATAAAGTCAGGTATATAAATCAATAAGAAAACAAAATTAAAAGTTGCTCTAAATTTGATTTAAAAATCAATACAAAGATTTGTCATTTTGTCTATAACTGTATTGTTTCACTTAGAGTCTCCCCTTTCCCCACAGTTTACTGTGAACACATCCCCCATAACTCCCTGAATGTCCTATTGCTATGAAATGTTAGAATTATTTAAAGAGGAACATATATCATTTTGCCTAAAATTGCTTCCTGTACTAATCATATGATCTCATTTTGAGTTTAACTTTGTGATTATCTGAATTATCAATAAAAGGACTTGGATTTCATTATAAAATGTTTAAGGAGCCAGGTGTGGAGGCCTATGCACTTAGGAGGCTAAGGCAGGAGGACCAAGAGTTTGATATCAGTTTTAGATACATAACCAGACCTTGTCTCAAAACAGGAAAACACATATTTTCCTCTTTTTTTAAAAAATCCTTTCTAAAAGTTACTTATTATTTCTTTTCTATTATTCCCAAATTTTTATCATATATAAATTTTAATAACATAAATACTGTTTTGCAGGTTAAAATTTATATGAGTTACACTGTAGGAATAGTTTTTGAGTTGTTTTTCACTCATATTTTAAGTATATGCATAATTAAAATGCTTTCTTACATTTTGCATTATTATTTCCACTGTGTGTGTGAGTGCATGTGTCACAGCACATGTGTGGAAGCCAGAGGACAACTTCTGGAGGTCGGTTCTCTCCTTCCACCATGTGAACTCCAGGGATTGAACTCAGATCATCAGACTCGGCAGCAGAAACCTTCACCTACTGAGCCATCTCGCCAGCCTTGTATATACAATATTAAATGTAATACTTTAAAAATTGTAAGTGCTACATAGGATTCCAATGAAAGGCTATGCTATAATTTATCCATTATTGTCCCATTGACGGGCATTTGAAATCTCTCTCTCTAGATTTGTCAACAGATACACAAAACACGCCCTTGTATGAGTCTATGTTATGTGCACATCCTAGGTGCTCAGCAAGAGAAGGTCTACTTCATTCATGATGGCTTCTTTACCAAATTCTATTCCAGATTCCTTGTCTATTCATCTTCTTCATTATTTCCTGCTAGGGACAATAGGGCTACCAGTACCCTGGGTTGCTTTATGCTGTAGAGGTTCTCATACATTCAAGTTTTTGTGTACGGTCCTTTTGCAGAAGGGCCTGGGTGGTGTCCAAGGTGTTGGCTCCAAGAGTTTGCTGATGTTTCTGTCATGTATATTACCTAGCTGTTAGTGTTCATTTATTCAGTTAGAGGCTTCCAAGGCTATGCAATAGTGATCATTCAAATTTCAAACCCGAATGGCTCAGATTTCTTTACAGATTATCGAAGGAAATGTGCATGTATACTGAGGTCTGGCTCTATTTTTAGTCTTTCCTGTGAGTCTTACCCTATGAATCAATGTGCATGTGTGAGTGTACATCTGTGCTTTTATGGTTGCGGTGTCTGGTGGACTTAGGGGATGAGGCCCTAGCTCTAACTCAGTGTCTTTCAGATAAAAGCAATGGTGTCCACGGAAGTGAGTATGTCTACAGGGATTTACAGAACCCTCTAGACAGCTGCGCTGACAGCCATACAACGTGTTTCTAGTTTTCAGTTCCCTTTTCTTTTCTGGTCTTGAGGGGTGTGTCTTATTTTCTTGTGAGTATATCTCTGCTTTTCAAACATGTTTGAGGTATCTTACCTAGCATTTCTCCTTGTTTTGAGGAACATTTTTCTGGTAGTTGTATGTGCCTATCTTCAGTGTTACAAGATATTAACAAAATTGTTCTATAAACAGTAGTCCCAATTTGCACTCCCAGTAGCATTATTTAAGTTCTCACCAATACTTGGAAATGAAAGAAGAGAACTGAATAAAAAAAAAAAAAAATCAGGGGCTGGAGAGATGGTTTAGCAGTTAAGAGCCCTGCTAGCTCTTGCAGAAGACCGGGATTGAAATCCCAGCACTTACATGGCAGTTAACAACTATCTGTAACTCCAGTTCCAGGGGATCTGACGCCCTCTTCTGGCCTCCATGGGCACTACACAACATGGGTTTGCTTACATGTAGGCATAACACACGCATAAAATAAAAGTTTAAAAAAATACTCATTGTCAGATAGAAATAAAGTTTATCAAATAAATTAGTAAATGATGTTTCATTGTTAATTTGCGTATCCCAAATTGTAAGTGGCATGTATCTTTATATAACCATATATAATAAGCATATTAGATATTTTAATTTTCTTTTTAAAAATATTTTATTATTTTTATTTTATGTGTATGCATGTATTGCCTGCATGTAGGTAAGTGCACCTGTGTTGTGCAACGCCCGTGGAGGACAGAAGAGGCTGTCGGATCCCCTGGAACTGGAGTTACAGACAGTTGTTAGCTGCCATGTGGGTGCTGGGATTCGAACCCGGGTCCTCTGCAAGGACAGTGTTCTTAACTGCTGAGCCATCTCTCCAGCTCTGATATTTTAGTTTTCTATTCAGAGAACTATTTATATATATTCTCGGTTCTTTCCTGCTTGTACCACACTGTGCTTTTGTTTCTTTTACAGAGTCACTGCCTATGAAGATGAACTGGCCTCTGGTTTAAGACAGTCTTGTTTTGTGTCTCACCTAAGGCTTTGCAGGCCTCACTAGTACAAAAGCAGGTTCCAAAGAAGGTTTTTCATGTGAAAATTCTGAAAGAAACACAAGTTTAATTTACTCTGTTCCTGAAAGACAGGGACACAGATATTAAAGGCTGTAAAGTTGGTAGCTCTTATCACTTTGTGGCAAAATATCTAAATTTCACTAATAATTACATCGCAGACAACCTTGGCTACAGGTCAAACAAGACAAATTCAGAATGCTGGCACTTATTGCTGGGTTCTTGTGGCAAAGTACTACAAGGAAAAGACCGAGAATGGATGAGTTAGTCCTAGCTAGTCTACAGCAGAGGTGAAGAAAAAAATCAGCTAGGTAAAGGAGGCTGAAAGGCCAAGCATTTCAATACCTTGCTTAGGAGTTCAGTGTCAGAAAACCAGGCTACTGGTAAAGGCCAGATTGAGACACTGCATTCCCACCCAAGCTTAACATGTTAACGACTTTAAGATGCCTACAGTTAGGAAGAAGGACATAGTTATTATAAAGGTCAATATATGCACAATGAGAGTTACATGCTTAAAATGCATTTCTAAATGAGATTTTTTTAAAAAATGTGGGTAATATGCATAGGAAATTGTCATGAAGTAAATAGACCAGAATTCTATGAAAATTTTGAGGGAATTTCTTTTTTTTAAAAATCTTAAAAAAAAGTTATCTATTATTTTTGTTTTATGTGTATAAGTGTATTGCCTGCATGTAAGTAAATGCACCCGTGTCGTGCAATGCCCGCGGAAGACAGAAGAGGCTGTTGGATCCCCTGGAACTGGAATTACAGACAGTTGTTAGCTGACATGTGGGTGCTGGGATTCAAACCCGGGTCGTCTGCAAGAACAGTCAGTGTCCTTAACCACTAAGCCATCTCTCCAGCCTCAACTTAAAAAAAAAAAAACAAAAAAAAAAACAAAAAACACTGCGAATCTCATACATACATATAAGGTGTTTTGATCAAATCCACACCCACTCTTCCCCCCAGCACCTCCCATAACTCCCCATCACATTTTTCTAAGAACTTTGTGTTATTCCTTTCTTTCTTTCTTTCTTTCTTTCTTTCTTTCTTTCTTTCTTTCTTTCTTTCTTTCTTTCTTTCTTTCTTTCTTTCTTTCTCTCTCTTTCTTTCTTTCCTTCCTTCTTTCTTTCTCTCTCTTTCTCTTTTTCTTTCTTTCACCCTCCCTCCCTCCCTCCCTCCCTCCCTGCCTTCCTTTCTTCCTTCCTTCCTTCTTTTCAATGGTGCTTTTTTTGCTACTCATAATTCCCGCCCCCTCTGAAGAGGGAACCCTAAAATCTTTGAGGGATTAGATAAGCACTCCCAAATACTTTTGAGATTTTGGCCTTTGGAAAATAGTATGTTGCTAAGAGGCCCAAGGATGTTTTGACTTTTAGCCAAGAAACTGGCTACCTACTTTTCTTTGGGTTTTTTTTTATCCTAACTGCCTAGCCAATTCCTACCTCCTATTCTTATCCTCTGAAGAGGTTACCCAAATTGCCAATAGGGAATCGGGACACAGACCTCTCTGGCTTCTTCTATGCTGAATAGGGATGCAGGGTGAGGCAATTGGAGTACCCCTTGAGTGGGTCTATCTAAAAGACTCCCAAATTGCATAACTCTTATCTGTAGGGAGAAAAGAAAGTCCTTGACTGGTGAATAGGAGATGTGAAGGAGAAGTAAAGGCAAGGGTCGTTAGCATTACAAGTTCTAGACAGGAAACCAGAAAAAAGTCAGAACAGGGCAAATTTCAAATGTTCATATCAGAGTCCATTGGAATTTCTTGACGAGAGCTTCCAAAAGCATCCCTCTATTGGGTTCCTCCTCATTTTTCTTTTGTCTGCCAAGGCTGGACTTGAGGATGGACTCAGGGTTTGCTTTCAGGCACTTTGAGAGCTGTTGAAGTGGCTAGAATCAGTGTCAGTTCTTGAGGGAATTTCTTTACCAAAGAAACATGGAGATTGATGAAAATCAGACATAACATTCCTAAACCTATGAGATGCAACAAAAGCAGTTTTAAGAGGAAATTTATAGCAATAAATACTTATATAAACAAAGAATCCTAAAATTTTTATAAAATCTTCAAAGCAGTCATAGCCATCCTGAACAAAGAGAGCAAAGTGGGAGGCATCACACAAACTAAGCTCAAAGTTTTCTGTAAGTTCATATGACCAAGTTCCCAGCTGCCTGGAAAATTCTGTTTCCTTGTGGTCATCCACTACCCCTGGCTCTTACAGTCTTTCTTCCATGATGGTCCTTGAGGCCTGAGTGGCAGTGGTTTAATAGAGGAGTCCTATCCAGGGACATACACTGTACAGTCTTTATTCTCCACATTTTGGCCAGTTGTGGCTTTCTGTGCTAATTACCATCTGTTGCCTGAGGAAGCTTCCCTGGTGAGATTGAGAGATACATTAATGTTCTCTCTGCCCCCTCTTTCACAATGTTCCCTGAGCCTTAAATATAGAGGTTGCATTGTTGATATGTCACGTAGCAATGTGTATCTCATAGACACTTATCTCTGCATTTGACCAGTTGTGGAGCTCTATAATCATCTCCATCGGTTGCAAAAAGATGAGTAGTGAGAGTTATACTTGTCAGGCTAGTCTGGAGGTCTCAGGCAGGATGGGCAGGAGGGGGCCTAGCAGGTGGTCATTCAGAGACACATACTAGTAACCTGGCTCCTAATCCCAGCAGGACCAGTCAGTGACAATGGCTCCAGAAGTCTGAGTCTCTTCTCTGATTCCTCTTAACTTGATATCTCTATATAATATTTTTAAAATAGAAATTCTAGCGACAATGACATTATGCTAATCACATAAACACAGGCTTCATTATATTTCTAAGCGGCACACTCACATTCTGAGAATAAAAATCAGAAAAACTCTAGGATTCTATTTTGTTATTAATTTTTAAACAATATTTCCACTAAAACCTGTCATTCAGTATGCTAGATAAGCCTCATGAATTAGGTAAAACTTAAAGCTTGATGGTAAGGGGTAATGGTGAGTACAAAAAAGATGTTTTTCATTTCTTATAGATCATAATGAGAAAGTGTTACATTTTCCCCAGCAATTTAATCTGAATAAAACAATGATATGGTAATTTGTGTCCAAAATGCCTGCAAGTGTGTTAGTACACCAGGGGGTGTTGTGTGATGCCCATAGAGGACAGAAGAGGGAGTCATATCCCCTGGAACTGGAGTTATTGATAGTTGTTAGCTGCCATGAGGGTGCTGGGATTCGAACCCAGGTCTTTTGCAAGAATAGCCAGTGGTCTTAACTGCGGAGCCATTTCTCCAGCCTCTGTTTTTGTGTTTATACTGGATCCTCAGGGAAATTTTCATCTTCTTCTGAAAAACCTTGATTTTCTAAGCATTCAATCATGATTCAGTTGACCCATATAAAAGAAAATAAATTTGAAAATTTTACTAACAAAGTCATTTGAAATCCTTTTTATATATTGCTCTTAGTTGTATTTTATAGAACACATGGCCTTTTTTGTCCAAATTGTTAAATACTGTTTGTTTTTTTTTTTGGTGTTTTTGAGACAGTGTTTCCCTGTAGCCCCAGCTGGCCTGAACTAGCTATGTAGACCAGGCTGGCCTCGAACTCACAGAGATCCACCTGCCTCTGCCTCCCAAGTGCTCGGATTAAAGGTGTGCGCCACAATGCTGGGCTAAATATTGTATTTTTATGATTGTAAACTACATCTGAAAAAGATTTGTGTGCCTGTCTCAGATGGAGTTTTTTAAAAAGACTACCTAGCCACAGTGACCTTTGAAAGTGGGAAGCATCTACTCCTTGTAAGACTGACATAGGAAAATTGCTTCCTTATCATTAAAGACCTTCTTGTAATTTTCCACAGGCATACACTGTTATACCTCATCACCTACAACATCTGCCTTCTTTTGTTATGTAGACACAGAATCTTCGGGTTTATACACCTGGGAGAGGAAGAATGAAAGTACTCCAGACTGCAGTCTTAAAGGATCTCATTTGTCAGATGCAGATAAGCCCTGGGTGGTGGGCCCATGTTGTCCTGACAGCTTCAGGGACACAGCTGTTCCCTTGGGAGTAAGTTTAGCTCAGCCTGAAAAGTTCAGGAAGATTCAAAACAAGCAAACCCTTACATTCTAATTGGGCAATAAAAATAGAGTTTTAGTAAATGTTGACTGGGACAGCACAGATCAATAAGAATGGTGTTAGATAACAGCCACATCCGTTTTCTGCAGTAGCTTCTCTTTTAGGATGATTCTCTTTTCGGCATTATTATGTTTAGCTGTACTAACATAGCATCTCCTTGGATTTATGAAAGAATAACTGGGTAGGAAAAGGCTTTCGTTTCCCTTAACACCAGGAACATCCCATTTTACAAAGCTTTCTGTTGTCTTTGCTCCATTGGAAGTAACAAATGCCAATTGCAGGTGAAATACATAGGCAAATGCATAATTCTTTGAAGACCAAATTAAAAAAAAAAAAAAAAAACCTCTATTCTTTAAAATTGATTACATGGGTCAGCAGGTGGCTAGAATTCAACAACAATTTTCTTCAGAGCATTAGTTTTGCTCATATCTTTGTAGATGTCCAGGCCTGTGTGCCAAGACAAATAAACAAGTAATTTGTTTATGGTGTAGAGTGATAGTTACAATTAAAGCTCCAACAGCCTTAGGTGGACCTTTACCCTGACAAGAATTAAAATTCACCAGTCAGCAGCATGTGCAGCCTTATGTATCCCTGATGAACTTGTGCTTTTCATCCAGGCTATGTGATACATGTGAACCACCTGGGGACCGTTCACAAAATATTAATTCTGGGTTCCGCCCAGAGAAAGTCTGCCTGAATTAGTTTGGGATGAAGCTCTAAAGTGAGCATTTGTTGAAATGGTACCCAGAGATTCTAGTCTGCAACTGCAATGAAAAACCACAACACTCTAGCTATGATATGTTTCATAAAGTATATGGGGACCCAATATTAATATATTCTGATCAAACAATATAAAACACAGAATCTGTATGCATTATACCAAAAGCTGTGTGTGTGTGTGTGTGTGTATGTATGTATGTGTGTGTGCACATGTGTATGTATATGGGTGTGTGTGTTTTCATTTGATGCTTAACCTTGGATACAATACTGCTTCATTTTCAGAGTGAGAACTTTATCTCACTTATCAGGAAGAAAATGGCAATGTGTTTTTCAGATATTTATTGATTCTCACATCACTGTCAAATGAATAAGCCAATATGTGAAACAGTTCTAAAGCTGTTGATCTGAAAGCTCACTTTGCTTTGGCAAAGTTATCTTAATCAGCTCCCCCTCGGTGTCTTCATGTGACTAACCTGTAGCAGCTGTGTCTGGTGCTTTCCTCAAGTAATGTTTGTGCCTCAGCAAAGCTTTTTGCAGAAAGCTCCTGAGGGCACATCCCAACAATCTGAGGTAAAGACTGAGTGTTCTTTGTAACACAGAGGGGCCCATATTACTATTCTCTGCAGAAATTTCCTGCCCTCAGGTTACACGTACTATAACGCTGTTGGTTGCCTGGTCTTTTTCTCCTGGCAGTCTTATGAAACTATCATTCTCCGGGCCCTCCCTACACAATAGAAGGCTGAAATAGAGGAAAATAGCTTCTTACTTTGTGAGATGCTAAAAATATTAAACTAGAATTCCTGTACTTAGCACAGTGTTTCCAGTGTAATTAAAAAGATAGTATATGCCTGAGTTTGCATGGGACTTGTGTGTGCTGACACCATTGCCATAGAATCATATGAGCAGGTTCCCAGGAACTTGTAGGACTCTGTTTCCATACGGTCATGCACCTCCTCCCTGACTCTTTCTGTCCCCTCTTTGGCAACGGTCCCTGAGCCCTGGGTGGGTGAAGTTTAGTATAGGAGTCCTGTCCAAGGACCAGCATTCTACAGACTCTTAATCTCTATGCTTTGGCCATTTGTGACCTTTTGTGTTCCTGCCCCTCTGAGGGAGAATCATTAATGAAAACACAGAAATTTATTAGTGTCCTCCTCTTTACCCTGGGAAAATGAACAGCAGACCCCAATCTTATCTGAAGAAATATTGGCAACTGATTGCTGTTAGGTGAAGAAGAGCTGATCTTCCTAAAACAAGGGACTCCAGATAGGTTGACTAGACCTCAGTGGATGGACTTGCACTGGGGAATGTCTGAAGACACTGACAACACAGTGGGCTTTAACAGGGATGACAGAGTATATGGGCTGTAGTGGGGGGGGGCTCTAGTGGGGGGGCTCTGGGAGGGTGTCGGTGGGGATGGGGGTATAATGGTGATTAAGATCGTTTGAGGTGTTCTGTTTGAAATACACAAAAATTAAATAAAAACAAATTTAAAAAAACTTGGAAAAAAATAATGTATGATCAGCACACCAAAAGAACAAAATTAAACAGTAACTATGGGGTCAAGCCTGCCTTCATGAAGTAGCTGTCTATATCATCATTTGCCTGCCTCTATCAGGCAAAAAGCTTTATAAAACAGTTAGCAATTGATAGTTTGCCAATCTGCTTAACAGAGACGGACTTAATAGGCATTATGGAGGTCAGGCTGTGTTCTGCTCTAAGTCACTCCAGGCTTTCAGGCTGCTATTGGCCCTGGGTGACTCCATTTTACAAGGAGCATTTGGCTTCATTTTGAGGGCAATGCAGCAGAAAGCTGACTCTGCACCTTGTTATACATGTAGACACTACCATCTTCCCAGCACCAACATGAGGCACAGACAGACACATAACATTTACTTCTTTTTCTTTTTAATTATTTTATTTTATGTTAATAAATGTATTGCTTGCATGTAGGTAGATGCACCTGTGTTGTGCAATACCTGCGAAAGTCAGAAGAGGATATCGGATCCCCTGGAACTGGAGTTACAGATGGTTGTTAGCTGCCATGTGGGTGCTAAGAATCGAATCCTGGTCTTCTGCAAGAGCAGTCAGTGCTCTTAACCACTAAACCATGTTTCCATTTATAAAAGTTAAAAGGTACCACCTATAAACTTATCAAAGTAGACTGGGACCACATATGAGCACATGAATGTTTTAAAACCACATTGAAAAAAAAAACAACCCAGGCCTTTGAACTTATTGACTGTATCAGGCTGATGAAAGATGTAACATCTTCACTTAGACCCTGTAGAAAGGACACCTTGTTAACACCTGTCTTCTACTGTTCTTCTCTTTCAGATTCTTTCTTTTCCTTTACCTCCCTGGTTCCTTTTCATTATCCTGGTTGAGTTCAATATTGTATAACTGTATTAATTCAACTGTGAACCTGAAAATTCACAGCCACTTTTGAAAGAGATGTATCCTTGCTCTGGAATGTGTTAAAGCTGTAATGAAATGCTTCTTCTAATCATATGGTAATTAAAATTTAAAAAAATTTTAAAAAAATTTAAAAACTTCTTCAAAGCATAAATATTTCGCTCCTTATTAATTAGTAGATGTGAAAAACATTTCCATTGAAATCTACCTGACTTTATATCCATACTCAGGTGCCAAGGATCTCAGAAAGTAACTGATGTGACTAGTAATAATCAGATATACAGAGATTAGAAATGCATGTGAAAACATCTAAGTGTTAATTGCATTAAAAATGCAATTTTCTGGATGAAACTGTGTATTTTAATAATGAAATGGAGATCTTCTTTACAGGTTAAAACCTCATTCAATTTTATGTCTTATAGAGTTTATACCGAGTACAATATTGTATAACTGTATTAATTCAGCTGTAAACCTGAAAACTTACAGCCAATTTGGAAAGAGATGCATCTTAGATCTGGAAATTGTTATTGAATATGTCAATGCTGTTGTGATGAAATGCTTCTTCTAATTATGTGGTTACTAAATAAATAATTAAAAAAAAAAGACACCTATCCCAGCACTGGGGAGGCAGAGACAGGCAGCAGGTCAGCTGGGACTACAGGGAGACCCTGTCTCAAAAAGACAAAAAAAAAAAAAAGACGCCTAACACTGTGATGGCAGTGGTCCCATTGACCTGTCATTTGATTACCCAGTATGTACATCAAGAAACCAACAAGCAGAGAACTCCCAACTGTCCTACTGGATTCAGCTCTGCCCTGCAGCCACTACTGAAGAGGCTTACTTGAATTGTTGCCTGTCTGTCCATCTACTTGGCCATCTGGATCCAGTCCTGTGCTTAGCCTCTGTGATTCTGAGTCTCTATAGCTTAACTTCACCTTGAGACCTATGACTTTGCTCTGTGTACTTCCAGCAGCTCTTCAACTGTAACTAACCATCTGCAGTGATTCATGTTGTATCTATGTCAGGTCTCTACCTTGACTCTGGTAAGTCTTGCTGAGTTGAACACTTTGTACTGTGTGGCCTCCTTAATCCTTATGCAGTTATTCTGTAATTACTGGGTGCTCTATAATGTGAAAATTAATATTAGAAATTATGATTGAAATAAAATTACCTATGTTTGCCAATTGCCGGATATCAAGGGCAATCAGGACTACTTGGCAAACTGCAGCTAACAAAACCAATGTAGCTTATGAATTTACTGAATAAAATTGTGAACAAGCACCAACATGTCAGTCTAGGTTTCTGGCATAGTACACTCACCTCAGGCATATAATTAGTATTTCATTTGCTCAAATGCCACTCATGTAATGTAATTCTTTTCAGGGAATTTTAGGCTTTTCTTCAGCCATCTATTATCTTTCACATGTTCAGCAGCTCTAATATTAACTAAATGAATGGCTCTCTTCATAAACAAGAGCTGATAAGAACTGTGATTGCAGTGTTCAAAACATGGTCAAATGATCCATAGTTGTTTCTGAATGCCAAATCTTAATTTTAAAGATCTTTCCCATAGACTGAAATTCCAACTATATAAAGCCAATAGACAAATTTAAAGGCTGGACAGACACTGTTATGCAGTGCATGGTAGTAGAAATCAAGTTGTTAAAGTCTCTTGCTTTGAAAAGGAATGAATTATCAAGAGCCATCTGTTTCTATTCGTCTACTTTAGCAGGGCCATAGTGTAAGTAGGTCAGCACTGAATGTGGGTGCCAGTGGCTGATATTATAGGATTTTATGCTGTAACTGTTAGTGTTTCTTTTTATGAAAATAGACATGTTGAGGATGGTTAGTCATTCACACTGAATTTTCAAAGTCCAGCTTAGCAAGCCAAAATAAGTTATTGTTTTTAATTCAGTCGGCTGTGGGCAGATTTGTCAGTGTGCTTCTTCCCCATTGCCCTGGAGGTGGTGCTTTTATGATGTGCTAGAAAAAGTGCCTAAATTCATGCTTCTACCTTCTGGGTTCAATCTGGTAAAAAGACTAAGCTAAAGAGTTCAATTTATAACATTTATTTATACTGTTAGACTTCCTAACACTCACTGATCAATTTGATTGGCTAAACAAAAAAAATCTATGTGGATTTTCAGTGCTGTGACAAAGGGAGAAGTGAGCCAGATCTGGGACACCGTGGTTTCCTCAGGCACTTTTTAAAATTGAATTTTTGTGATTTTCATACAGTATAACTTGATGATATTTAGACCTCTTCAGCTATCCCTTCCTCCCTTTATTGCCCAATTTAATGTAATATATATATATATATATATATGTATACATATATGTATGTGATGTATGTGTGTGTCTGTATATGTGTGTATATATGTGTATAAATGGCCTATAGAGTCTAATTTGTGTCCCCAAATATCTATCAGTATGGGTTCATCCACTGGAGCCTGGTTAACCCACCAAGAGTCCCATATTTGAAAGAGATCATCTCTGTCCCTCCTAACAGCTATCAGTCGACAAAATTTCCTTTTATTGGCATTGGAGCCTTTTACCCACTTCATGTCTATGCTGTGATTTTTTTTTTTTTCTGGTCAGTGCCAGCTGTGGTTTTCTGTGATAATCACCATCTGTTGCATAAGGAAACTTCTCTGGTGAGAGTTGAGAGATGCATTAATCTGTGGGTATAACAATAAGTTAGTAAGAGATTAATATTTAGTAGAAAACTAGTATATTCACCCCTGTGTTCAGGCAATTCTTATATTTCAGGACATAATCACAGTTCATGTGGATCATGTAATTCACAGAAGCCACCACAAATCTTGCTGTTTGTTAGCTATTTTAGACCTTTTCCTTCCTCCCTCTCTACT
>NW_008340588.1:1209481-1219192 GCF_000622305.1 Nannospalax galili
CTCCCTCCTTCCTTTTCTTCCTCCCTCCCTTCTCTTTCTTCTTCCCTCCCTCCCTTCGTTACTTGTTCGTCTGTCTTTAATCATATATTCTTAAATTATCAACTTTTATGATTATAACTTGGATGCTCCCCACTTTATCCTTGCTAAACAGAACTCGTATGCTAATTGATCTCTTTATATAGAGATATGTTTTGTTCTAGACCTGCACCTGGAAATAGATTCTTTTTCATCCAAGTGAGCACTTCTTTACATTAACTCAGAGTTATTGCATAAAGATAATTAAGCTGGTCACAAAGGGAGTTAGCTTGTAACCATGGCTATGTGTAATACCTCAAGCATTTTTTGGTGTATGTTGAGGATGGAAGGGGAAACGAGCATGTTTTGAGAATCTGTTGAGCCTCAAAAATATTAGTCTAACATGCTGTGTCATGGGCTGGCTGGCTGTAATCTTGACCAGTGTGCTCAATGATCAGGCTTCTATGTGCCAGGACCTCTGGGTAATGGCAGTTGAGAAACGGAGCTGTACGATCTCCATGATATTCCAGAACATAGGCTACTTAGCAAAAGAAAACCATTGATTTATTTTAAACATACTAGATTTAAAACTGAACACATTCCTGGATTTCAAATAGAAAGCTGGCATTGGAATGGACCTGGCTGTGTACAATCAAGTAGTGACTATTGTTTTTAATCTACATAGATACATCTAGCAGTCAGGAATCACATGGGGGAGAGTTTAAGGCTGGAATGAATTTCTTAAAAGTGGCATTTCCTTTAGAAGTTTTTGAATCAGTGAATGCATGCATTCATGGATGGATACAATTATATATGGGAATTGAGAACAGGAATCAACAGGAGAATCTTGCTTATAGGTTCACAGTTAGCCTGTTAGCTACAAGGCATATGTAAAAATTTACCTGTCTCAATCTTAGTTTCATTTGCTAAAATAGAAGATAATTTCTGCCCTACTTATTTCAGAAGATTTTATTATTAGGAAATAAAGTGATAAAGATGAACATTTAAACTTATAAAGTGCTATAAGGGTAAAGTATTGCTTGAGGCATTATTGAATAAGTCATTATTCAAATGTCCCTTGCCTTTTATTCATATTTTTTTAAACTTTGTTTATCCTGGGGAGAGATCTCTAGAAACTACTGTTAAGTGACTATTCGTGCTGTATCGCTTATATAAAGTTAGATCAAATATGTTCATTCTGCATTAACTCACTCAAGGAAAATGCGTAATATATTTTTATAATCACAAAATGGAATTAAATATCAGAAATTTTAGAGAATTTTCATGTTCTTCAAATTTAGCTTTTATTTATTCGTGGAAATTTTCATATATGTATACAGTGTGTCTTAATCGTATTTACTCCTCACTACCCCATCCAACTCCTCCCATGCCCTCCCTTCCAAGTTTAAAAAATTTCTTTCTTCTTTTTCTTTCTTTTTTTTCTTGTTCTCTCTCCCCCTCCATCTGTCTTTCTCCCTTCCTTCCTTCCTCTCTTCCTTCCTTCCTTTCTTCTTCCCTCCCTCCCTCCTCCCTCCCTTCCTTTCTTTCTTTCTACCCACTTAGTCCAATTAGTACTGCCCACATGTACATGGCCATAGAGTCATCCACTGGAGTATAGGAAAGCTACCAATTTTCACATCCACAAAGAAAAGTGACCCCCTCCATCTCCCAGCTCCCCAGCTAGGGATGAGGTCTCAGGAGCCCCTCCCCACTCCATACTGGAACTTTTAACTGGCTTGCCCTTGTGCAGGTCTTGTGTTGATAACCACAGCTGCTGTGAGTTCATCTGAGCAACAGCCATGTCATGTCCAGAAGACAGCATTTCACAGCACCCCTCCCATCCTCCAGCTCTTACATCCTTTCTACCCCCTTTTCCAACTATGTTCCCTGAGCCCTGAAGTTGATATAGATGTTTCGCCCATGGCTAAGCACTCACAGTCACTTATTCTTAGTACTTTGAATAGTAATGAGTCTGTTCATTAACCATGTCCCACCGCAATAAGAGGCTTCTCTGACCAAAACTGGGAGCAGCATAGTTTAGAAGGCAGTTTGATATCCTGACAGCATCAATAGCTTTTCCCCTGGGTCCAGATGTCATTGTATATCTACAGAAATTTATTTATCAGACATTATGATGATGTGGGGAGAACAGAAGAAAAAACTCTTCCAAATTCTACTGAAATGGGCATCTTGTTAGAGATCACATTGCCACCATCCCAGATACACTGGCACTAGAAATAAAACCTGTGTTTTTCAGCATCCTTTAAAGCTGAGCCTGCAGAAAAAACAGCAGTTGTGGGAGAAACCCTGCACTGGAACTCTAGAGCAAGACACACCAATCTTAACCCCTGACCATAGCATCCCTATCAGTCCTGGAAAAAAGAAAGAAATAGATTTTATAGTTTATGACCTTCATAGCTGAATTCAATTCTAATGGATACCCTTAATCTCCCAGATATGAATTAGCAATGAATACAAGTATAAAACCACCCTAAGGTGTTTGGTTCATCAGCTGATGAGCAGACAAAAAAATGTGGTAAATACATGCAATAGAATTTCACTCAGCTGTAAAGAATGGAATTATAATATTTACAGGAAAAATGGATGAAACAAGATTATTATTTTAAATGGAATAAGCCAAACTGAGAAAGACAAATAGTGCATGTTTTCTCTTATGTTCAGAAACAAGATTTAAATTATATATGCTTATATAGAGAATGTGAAAGTAGAAACATAACTGTGAGAGGGGTGAGGGGATGGAGGAACAAGAGTGAGAAATGGAATGTAAGTGACAGAAAAGCCAAGAAAGGATTTTGAAGAGAGAGAAGGGACCAGGCAGGGAAGGGCAGTGTGTATATGTATGTGTGTGGAGGGGGGCTACAAAGAACAAGTTAATAATACATGTATGAAAATGTTATGATGAAACCCATTACACTGTATATGAATTTTAAAAGTAATTAAAAAGAAAAAGAACGGGCTGGAGAGATGGCTCAGTGGTTAAGAACACTTGTTGTTCTTGCAGAAGACCCGGGCTCGAATCCCAGCACCCACATGGCAGCTAACAACTCTTTGTAACTGCAGTCCCAGGGGATTTGACAGCTTCTTCTGACCTCCGTGGGCACTGCACTACACGGGTGCACTTACCTACATGCAGGCAATACATGCATACACATAAAAAAATAAATAAAATAAAATAAAGAAAAAGAAGTGCTTTGTTTTCTGCAGTCAAATTCCTAGATGTTATTGCCACTTCTAACACCAATGTCCTTCCATGTTTTGTCTAACATGATAAGTTTGGGGGTGGTGTCCTTATGACTTCGATTGGGTCATAAGGATAGATGTGTAAAGGAAAAGGTTTAGGATTATGAATGCATGATGCAATTTCAATTTGAAAATAGTCTTTTAATTTGAGTAGTTTTCAGTCTAGTTCTAGCCATACTTCTTGGATGCTAGGTTTGGTTAGCTCCTGGGATCTAGTTCTGCATTTTTTTTTTTAGTGGGTCACTGGAACTGGAAGGAGTCAGTGTTGTGGGGCAGCCAGGGGCCTTTGCTAGAATGTGTGTCATGCTTTTCATTCTTCTAAATCATGAGTAAATAAACCTGTTCTCTTTCTAAGTGCCATGATTCAGGTGAGATAGGTTATATAGTCACTACTGGGAGTTCTTTCAGAGATAAATGACAGAGGAGATGATGTGGTCCTGGAAGATGGTGCACTGATAATACAGTGGCTTCTCTGTAGGGGAAGTAGGGTGAAGATCACAGTTCGGTGAAAGTCTGATGTTAGATATCTCCATGCCATCTGGAGTTCAGCATGGGAATGAAACCCTGAAGGGATGCTAGAAAAAGATAGTGAACCAAATTTTTAAGTTTTAATATCATGACTTAGAGGTAAGTAGCCTTCCTATGAAGATGGATTTATGGAGGTTCAATTAATTTTTTCTCACTGTGAAATGGGACCAGGGCTCCAGAATCCTAATCCAGTTCAGCCCTATTCACAGAGAACATCTTCAGAGTCCACATTCCCATACTGCCTTATAGTCATTATGAAGTCATAGGCTAGAGTAAGGAAATGCTGCTTGATCACATGTAGAATATTAAAACACTGTTAGACTAGGTTGTCTGAAGTACAGAGGAATGAATTTAATATTCAGAATTCTTCCCTGTAAATTTTTTTTATTTATTGAAACTTTCCTTGAATTTCCAAAACTGGATTACATAAGACAAAGAAATAAAATTATACTTTGATTAAAAATTAGTCCACAGACTGTGATGAAACCACCACCCACAATTATATGCTATGATTATTCATTCTCCAAACATTAGTCATCCACCTTCAAAGGACTGGCTTATGCAAACAGAAGCTCACTTTAGTATCATTATTTTTTTTTTTTTTAGTTTTATTTTCTTGGAATGCTTAAAGCTTTCTCCAGTAAGTAAAAATAAAACACAAAAGCCATCTTGGCCTAACAATTTTGACAAAGGGAAAATGAGCCAAGATGCTTAACTACATTATCCAAATGACATTAGTAGCAAATCTTTTTCTGAGTGCCTATAAAGACACATTTGGTACCATTCATCAAGTCACATGGTATTCACAATAACTTTTAACTTCTGCTTCTTCAAAGTTTAAAAGAGAACCAGAAAAATATTTATTCAGTTCTTTTGTCTAGTGCCAAAACATATCTTGGAATTTCAGGGAGCTGAGTTAATTGAATAAAAATAAAAGATCAAAGACAATGTTTAGAATCTTGGTAGGAAACACACTAAGGAAATTTAAATAATATCCAAAACAAAAAAGTAAGAATTTTTGTATAGGACACAAAAACACAGACTGAGAGTTCTAAACACTGCAGGGACTGTGTGTAACCAAATATTCAAGTATAAATAATTTCACTTGATCCTCTAAATATTCAAATATGAAGGAGACCATTTATACTTGAATATACACATTGTTGGAACTAGGTCTAACCAAATTCTCAAATGCAAAAGAGCTCAGAAGTGTTCTCACAGGTGCACAGCTTATTTCTGACCACCTGAGGCACTTGTTTCTTTGCTTCCAACTTGCAGTCCCAGTTCCATCACGCTGCAGTAACTGGGGCCTATCCCTTTGGCTAGAAACAGGCACAACACCTGTACCATGGTACCACTGATGCAGGCTGGATTGGTGGGAGCTGCTATCCATTGCTCAGACAGTCTAGCCCATAGTCCATGACTCTACTGAGGTCTCAGCAGCACGATTTCATCTTCCTTTGGGATCACCAACTGAACCTGGCAAACCAGGCATACATTGATAAAGGTGCATTTATTAAATGTAATTATGTATCAACCTCAAGTGATTTTTCAGGAAAATTGTGCATATCTGTTCAGATGTTCATTTGAACTCAAAGAATTCTTCAAGGCAGCTTTCATTATATGTTCTACTTTGTTTTATATTAGTTTATTTATGTAATATTTCCAACTAAATATTAAACTAATTTGAGGGGAACTTCTACAGAATTCACATATATATTCTCCACAGTTGGGGGCATGATTCTTTTAGCTTTCCCAGGTATTGTAATTGGCACTGAGGCAGGGGTGGAGAGGCTGGGGATGTGAGTACCAGCAATGCTAGAAGCCTGTTGCCTAGAGGAGAGGAAGTGGCCAAGCCTGAGGAGATGAGAGTCAGAGCCAAGAAAAAGACCCATAAGCTTGTCTACCTATCATCAGATTAAATATAGTGAGTATAAGACCCCAGTCAAGAGTTGAAGAAAGAGATGCGAGCTGAGGATAAGGTTGTATGGAAGGAAAACTAACAACTAAAACTGGAAATAAAGCAAAGAGGCTAGATGGGAGTCACCAAGTGGTCAGATAAAGAAGGCAAGCTATCAACTTAAAGGTGCAGGGTTAGGGCAGCCAAGGATGGTTTGTGCCTTTTTGTACGTATATAATGAGTTTCTTTTGAAGAAATCAAAGTAGTTAATGGTATATTCTGAACAGAACAATATGAATTAGCCTAAAGGCAAATCTTACGTTCTTAACAGAGTGAAATAGTTGTATATATTTTTCACCATTAGAGAGGGGGTTTGAGTAATATTCAACCTAGAAATTGTTCACATCATACCCTGACTCAAATTCATGAAATTTCTCCTGGTGGAGAGAAAATGTTTGGCAAGAACAGCTTTAGTAAAACTTTATAGAACACCAATTCTGAGAGTGCTACTTCTGGAGTTACCTTCATGTGTATAGTCAAATGAAAAGCTGTTTTCTCCTAGGATGGTCTCTGTGATGCAGCCCATCTCCAATGCAATGTCTGCACTGTGAGATCAGCAATGGTCTCATTAATTGGCAGGGTCCATGTCGCCTCTCTTTGAATGGGGAAGGCCTCAAATGACATAACTGGTATAATGAAGATAAGTGTTGCTCCTATGTCTTTAGAGGCATGGCTATCAGCTAACCATGCACATCCGCACTGTTTTTCAGACCTCCAAGCTCAGAATTCAGCCCTTGTGCTGTTAGAAACTTGAGCAGCCGCATGAAGGTCTACATGAAGGTGTTCTGGCCAGTTGCTGTATGCATCCAGTAGCCATCCTTGGCCTCTGGATATGTGAGTGGATTTGCAGATTGTTTTAGCCTCCAAGCCATCTCTGGCTGTCTTGCCAGTCTAGCTGGTAGAGCGTTAAGGCTGAGATACAGTGATCTTTGCTCACATTTCATGCTTGTGAGTAAAACACGTGATTTTTGCTGTTTTGAGCTACCAAATTTGGAGTAGTTTTCAGCAATAGACTACTACAATTCACAAATAGAGACATATATGGATTGCATTATATAAGTACCACTTTAATAAGGACATTTTGTCCATGGCCATGTTCAGGAACCTGGTCTCATCTTTCTCTGTGCTTTTACGGAGGGAGCAAGATCACCAAATGAGTGTAGTGCTTTCTCATATTTGATTAGTTTGATTTCAAAATTCATCAGCAATAAACTTATGTTTAGGATGAAAATTACTACTAAAGTAAAAAAAATTCATCTAAAGATTATGGAACATATTACATTTAAGATAAAAACAACATCTTAGGTGCAGTTTTGTGTGGACACTAATAAAATGCCCTCCCTAAGCTCTATTTTTCCCTCAGAAATACAGTTGCTAATGTATAAATATCAGAACAAAGTGACTGTTAGAAATGACAGCTAGTAATTCAATGCAGCACTAATTTTAGTATTTAAAAAACTTGATTTTTCATTCAAAGGAAATTTCTAGTTTCTGCAAATGTCTTCCATATCAAGAGAAGTGAGCATTTTCATTATAACAGCTTAGACTTAAAAAGGAAGCACTTAGCATTTATATTTTAATCGAGTTAAATGCCTAAGCCTTCAATGATATGCATGTTAATTTTCCAGAGAAAATAAAAAAATCTTCAGATGAAAGAAGTGCTAATAAAGTTTGCTTAAAATATTCCTGAAGTAACTAGGCATTGTTGTGCATCTGAAAAATTATTCTTTAGAAATGTGAAAGATTTTCCATTTCAAATTGCCTGAAGTGACAACTGAAAATGACTGAAGCTTCTAAAACGGGAAATAATCAAATGACATTGGAGAGACGATTAATAATGCTGTGTGTGTGAAACACACAGGCTGCGATTCTTAGCACAGTGTGGTTGGAGCGTGTGGGGGAGTGCAGGACCTGCATAAACTCATCCCCCCCCCCCCAGCAACGGAAGCGGAAGCGCATTGCTCCTTCCCTGCCACCACAGCTTCCCAGCTTCTCAGCCGGAAATACGGAGAGGAAAGAAGTCAACAAGGAAATCTGAGTTGTGAACACTGGCAGAGTGTGCTTTTTACTTGACTGTGGTGATCGTAGTGAGGATTTAGGTGAACAGTGTGAGAGAAACAGTGATAGACAGCGCATAGACATGGAGATGATGGAAGAGGGAGAATGCTGCTGAGCTACCTACGCTACAAAACAACCTTTTCACCCAACCGTAACTTGTTTAGGCTTCAGGAGTTACATCTGTGAATAGCAGTTGACCTCTTTTCAGTTTCAATGAAGCCTGATTCATTTTCACATGAGAAGCTCAGTATAATTTTTGTACAGATTTTTTTTAATGTGGACTTTTGCTATTGAAATGAGTCATTGTCCATTGACATATAAATTGTTAGTTTGGGGTATAAGAAATAAAATTTTAAGTGTTTCTAATTTATCCTTGGAAATATTCTCTTTAATAAGTTAATTGGTTCTTATACTAAAAATACGCTTAACTTCTAAAAAACTTCTATGAGAAAGCTAATAAATGTTTCTTTTTAGGAAACAGTTATTGAACAGATTGTCATTTGCTCTAGTACCTTTTTGCTACCTATCCCGTCTTTGATGCTTTTGATTTTTATATTTGGGCTTTTTTTTTGTTGCACGACAATTTCATACATGTATAGAATGTATTCTGATTACTCTCTTACCACCCTCTTTAATTCCCTTCTGTGCCTGCCAACCCCCACCCCCACCCCCATCAGTCCCTTTAGTAGGTTCAGGACTTTTGGTTTTCTCGATCCATTTAGCTTAGGCTGGGCCAGCTGCATAAGTATTTGATTGTGAATGTCCATTGGAGCCTGGTTTGTGGGTACACAATTGAAGGCAGTGATTTCCCAGTTCCCTGCAATCCTTCTTAGCAAAGAGTTTGGCAGTGAGGGGTAAGGCCCCTGAATTCCACTCCCCCCATGATCATCTTGACTATTTCAGTTTCTCTTCCTTTCCCCACTCATCTTTCTCTCTCCTCTTTCAGTCCACTTTTTTGTACTCATAATCCTTGACAACTGACCAATAAACACACTGGGGATACTTGGACAAATACTGACGGTGGCTTAACAAGGGTCCCTATCTTCCTATTTCCTTCTAGTGTAAATAGCTGAATCTTTTCTGATAACCGTGAGCTCCAATTATGGGCTATGTTCCCAGTTGGAATTCAGATTGAAGTTCATAAATATCCTTTGCAGCCTGGACAAAGAGGCACATTCCAGGCAGTGAGACAAATATATACAAAGCTTTTCATGGGCCCCTTCCATGTGTGCTTTATGGCTTTGGAGAGTTTTAAAACCCCACATTCAGAGAAGGGACTATGTGATTAGATTCTCTAACTTTGGCCCTAGTCAATGTTTCAGCCTTAAATAAATCTGTCCCCCAAAGAAGTGCTGAATCTCTAAATGTCAAAGCTTTCTCCTTTTCTGAGAGAACAGTTTCTTTTGTGTACAAAAGGTCTTCCTCCAACACGCTCAGAGTGTTCTCCTTAGCATTAAAAAATAAACAGAAGCGACATATCCTTAAAATAACTATCTGAACTTGAGTCACCTGTGCCGCACTGAAGCTCTCTAAATGAATGAACTGTCAAACATCACACAGAGGTGGGAATTAAAACTGCTGAACTCAAGGTATTAGAGACAATATCGCACTTCTTCAGGGCAGCATGTCTGCCAGAGTTCATGCAGCTGCTTTGACACTATGTTTCTCCCAGTGTATTAAAACATTCCCTTTGAATCACACAGGTTCTCTGCCATATAACTTAACCTCCAAGAGATTTGGGACTTCCAAACCGTCATCCAATTAGAGCTGACACTCACATAGTTAGCTACTGCATTTGAAGAAGAACCAATGCAAAGGGAATTTCAGAAAAAAAGGAAAACAGTTTGCATTGGCTGGAGTCATGGACAAAACCTAATCAGGCCTATTTT
>NW_008340588.1:1219450-1234580 GCF_000622305.1 Nannospalax galili
GAAAAGGCATTGGACCTTTAGGACAATATTTCTCATGGTAATATGGAGCTCTACAACAGTTCAATTTTTTAAAAAATCAAAGCCTTTTGAGGGACTGTTAGCATTTACTAATAACATTTTTGTGGGATGCAATTTTTATTTATTGATTGCTTAAATGTTGTAGTATTGGTTTCTAAACTGTTTATGTTACAGTGGCAGGAATGTATCTAACACTCCCAATGAAAGCACATATTTTAATAAACCTTAGCTGTAATTGAAAACTTATGGTTTGAATATGAAATGTGCCTCACAGGCTCATGTGTTCCATGCTTCATTTTCACCAGGTGGTGCTCTTTTGGGAGGTGTTGGACACTTTAGGAAGTGGGCCTTAGCTGGAGGAAGGAGGTCACAGGGCACATGACTTTGAAGATGCTACCTCCTCCCTGCTTTCTATACTCTCTTTGCTTCCTGTCTGCCATGAGGTGAACAATCTCCTCCTCCACATCTTCTGTTGCCATGAACCAAATGATGATGGATTGGACCCTCTGAAACCATAAGCCAAAATAACTGTCTCTTCTTAAGCTGTTTTCCTCAAGTATTTGTCACAGAGTGATAGAGTCAGACTAATCCAGTTACTTTTCACAGATTTCTCTCCTTTACATTCTAAGGTGTGACCAGTAACCAGAGATGCCAAAGCCACTCTTCTCTGCCAAAGTCAACAAATAAATGTGGTGGGATATCTAACTTCTCCCTTTCTTTGATATTTTAAGTGAAGACTTAGGACTGTCTTAGAAGGAAGCAACAGCAGTTGGAGTTCTACCTGCTTGTGCTGCCTTTATATACTGGATCTTCATGAAAGTCTACACAAATCAGGCTCAGGGACGCTAGTCTTTTCATGGTAGGTAGGTTTGTGTCTTCACTTCTCTCTTAGCTGACAAATTTAAAACCTTGGACTTCAGTTAAATGAGTGCCTGAGGTCATCTCTGTGGTATGTCACAGGCTCATAAAGGGGTTCTAGTCCCTAAGAAATGGCCAAGTTGATGGTTTCAATCTCTGATGAACTTTCTAGGGCCTTGTTAAAGCCCTTACACAGCTATTTCATTAACACATCTTGCCAATACAAACATCTGTTTTTGAACAATGCAGCTTGTCCAATAATGTAAATAATTTTGTTCCTTTCCTATCTACACTATTGGCATTTCCCTTGTTCTTCCAGGACAGCAGATCCACTTGATTGGTTTTGGACTCTACACTGGTTAGTTTTTATTGTCCACTTGAAAAACTAGGAGTCATCTGGAAAGAGGGAACCTCATTTGAAGGATTACCCCTATCAGATTGGCCTGTGGCATGTCTGAAAGGCATTTTCTTGATTGGTAATTGATATGAGGGCCCAACCCACTATAGATAGTGCCATTCCTGGGCAGGTGGTCCTGGGTTGTATAAGAAAGCTGAGTGAGCATAAGTCAGAGGGATCAGGCCAGGAAGCAGTGTTCTTTGGTGCTTTCTGCTTCAAGCACCTGCCATGACATCCTACCTTGACTTCTCTTGATGATAGACTAACTAATAAGATGCAATAAATCCTTTCCTCCCCAAGTTGCTTTTGGTCATGGCAGCAACAGGAAAGAAAATTAGGACAGGTTCTTTCATACTCCTTTTAAGATGAAATGATATTTTGTGAGCAAAATTTAAAAAATAGATATTCTCTTTGCTACTCAGGAAATCCTTCCTAGCTATTTAAATTGTGACTCAGACGAGATAGAAAAGAAATACTTGTTTATTTCATGATCCATATTCTTATCTTTCTGTAGTTGACCTCTCAATTTCTATTCTGAGTTGATGAGTGCTTACTGCCTCAGGAACATGCTCAGTTTCCACCCACGAAATTGGCATTTGTCTTACCATTCCCCTGCCTTCCATATTCAAATCTATCCACAGCAAGTTTCCCTCTTCCTTACATCTGTTCATACTCTTCGTGCGTGTCAGAATCTCACACAGTATAGCTCAGCAGGAGTTTGGTTCTCACTCTGTGTTAACCCATTCACGTGTTGTCATAACATACCACAAATTATGAGGCTCAAACAAGAGAAATTTACCTTCCCACAGTTCTGCAGGCTCAATGTCTAACGTCAAAGCTCATCAAGGTACAGTTTCCAGTAAGATCTCTCTTCCTGGCTCACAAATGGCCAGTTTCTTACTATATCCTTGTAGAGCTATTCTTCTGAGACATGTGGGGTCAGGAAGAGGGCTACCTCAAGTTTTCTGTCACTAATCCTAATAAGATCAAAGACCCTTGTTCACTGTAATAGACTTTACAATTTCTTGGGGAATTTTTTCTCCCTGTGTCTCTCCCTTCCTTCCTTCCTTCCTTCCTTCCTTCCTTCCTTCCTTCCTTTCTCTTTCTCTCTCTCTTTCTTTGTATATGTCAGAGAGAGAGAGAGAGAGAGAGAAAGAGAATGAGAATGTGTGAATGCACATGGGTATGTGTGCATGTGTGTAGGTGTACATGCCTGTGCATGTTCACAGAGACCAGAGGAGGACATCAGGGCCCTCCTCTATCTCTCTTCACCTTATTCTTTTGAGATGGGGTGTCTCCTTGAACCTAGAGCTCATGTTTTTAGCTAGGTTGGTAGCCAGCAAGCCCCAGAGTTACTCCGGTTCCAAACCCCACGGCATTGGATTACAGGCATGTGTGAGAACATACCTGGCTTTTTCCATGGATGAAGTCGTGTCTTCATGTTTTCCTAACAGATGATCTTACCCACTGAGCCATCTCTCTGGCCCTCATATGTGTTTTCTATGTGAAACAAAACACTCAATCTTATCCTCTCTTCTTTCTTTCAAATTTTCTTCAAATCATGCTTTCCGATTGACCAAATATATTCAAATACAAGTCATTCATACTTTAACTTCTATTTTTACTTTCCAATACATGTTATTTGATAAAACCCCTTATAAGGCTGCTTTATAATTCTAGATTCTTTAGGAAATAAGAATTATTGGAAATTCCTTCTGTGAGGATTATACTATGAATTCTGTATTTAATTAATTAAAATGCTATTTATCTAAAGGTAAAGGCTTAATGCTGTCAAGAACCTATTTTTTAATAGAAAACATAGTTTTGATTTGTGCAAGGAAAGAGATACAGATATAATTTCATTCTTCTACATGTACCTCCAGTTTGACCAGCACCATTTGTTGAAGATGCTGTCTCTTCTCCTATGTATATCATGGATCAAAGACCTCAACATGACACCTGATCCCCTAAATCTGAAAGAGAAAGAAGGGAACACACTTGAACTTACTGGCATAGGAAAGGACTTTCTGAATAGGATCCTGATAGTGCATCCATTAAGACCAACAATTGATAAATGAGCTCTCATGAAGTTAAAAATCTTCTGTACAGCAAAGTATACCATAATTTGAGTAAAGAGTTAACCTACAGAATGGGAAAAAGTTTACCAGGTATATAGCTAACAGAGGGCTGTCATCTATAATGTACAAAGAATTTTTTAAAAAATTAAACATCAAGAAAACCAAAACCCAATTTAAAAAATGGTCATGGAACTAAACAGAGACGCTCAAAAGATGAAATACAAATGGATGAGAAATATTTTTTGAAAATGGTCAGCATCCTTAGCTTTCAGGGAAATGAAAATTAAAACTATGTTGAGATTTAATCTTACCCTAGTCAGAATAACTAAGGTTTCTTTTTAAATCGACAACAGATTTGGTGTGGATTAGGAAAGGAGAACACTTATGCACTATTGGTGGAGGTGTAGACTGCTGCAGCCACTATAGGAATCAGAGTAGAAGTTCCTCAAAAAGTGAGAAGTAGATCTACCACATGATCCAGCTATTCTACTCTTGGGAATCCTTATCCTACTATATCCTACCTGATGATCCACGTTCACTGCTGTTATATACACAATAGCCAGGAAATGGAAACATCTAGATGTCCATCAGCTGAAGAATGGATGATAAAATTGTGGTCCATTTACTCAATGAGTATTATTCAGCTTCTATGAAAAATGAAATTAGGAAGTTCATAGGAAAATAGATGAAGCTAGAAACAACCATTCTGAGAGGGGTAACTCAGACCCAGAAAGACAAATGTGACATATTGTATTAGTTACTCTTATTGCTATGATAAAACATCATGCCCCAAGTGATTTATAGAAGAAAGTATTTGACTTACAGTTCCAGAGGAAGAGGTCATAATGGTAGGGGGAGGCAAGGAGGAAGGTGGATGGCACAGGAAACTAAGAGATCCCATCATCAACCACAAACAGAGCAGAGGGAGCACACTAGAAGTGGAATGAGGCTGTGAATTCTCATGGCCTGCTTCAAGTGATGTACTTCCTCCAATGAAGCTGCACCTCCAAAACCCCCCTAAATAGCAGCATCACCTGGGAACCAAGTGTTCAAATACCTGAGCCTATGGGGGACATTTCTCACTCAAAACATTTTTTTTTCTCACTTGTGAATGTTAGCTTTGAATCTTTAGATATGTATGTTTCATTTAGAATATTCATATAGGGGATGGGTTAAATGGGGGGATGGGAGGGCAGGGTAAAGGAATGAATACAGGGAGGGATAACACACTAAAGATTTTTAAAGTCATATGGAAAACTGCTACAGTAGAAACTACCTAAAAGATATACATACCCATATATTTAAAAAGTTCAAATGGAGCTACACTATAATGGAACAACAGTGTCACCACTAGACATAACAGGCTAACAAATAAAAAGTCAAGTGCTTGCAGACATCACATGCTTGAGCTATTAACCATGGAGAAATCAAGCTAGTACTGATCTGGAAGCTTCATGCTTTCTGGCTTTCATGGTGCTGGAAGGTGCTATGCACTCTATCAGAAGAGAAAAGTAATAATCAAACCTACCCAGTTGTGAATCCTGTCAGATACAATAATGACCTTCTTGTCAACGCAAGACATGTCCATTGGAATAATCGTGGCCAAATGTCATAGAAGCAACCATCCACTTACATTGGATGTAAGGCTCTTCCACAAGGTGAAGCACATACCTGACACTGTCATTGAGACCAATAATTTGTGGCTAGAGAGGTTGTAGGACCTAGGGGAGAATTTACCACTATTTTTCTGCTAAATGGATAGAGAATTAAATTGACTTTTAATGACTTGTCATTATGCCCATAGAGTAGTGCATCTCTTATCACTTATCAGAGAAGCTTTTGCAGTAGATGGAGATTAACACAGAGTCTTACAATTGGTCAAGATGCAGAAAAGAAGGGACTGCAGATGCTCTGTCCTAAATGGAACACATATCACATCCTTTCCTCTAAGGGCTTAGGGAATCACTGTGGAAGAGAAGGCAGAACGATTCTATGAGCCAGAAGTGTTGGGTGATTACAAGGAAACATTGTTAAAGTGTTTTCTGAACTCAACAGAGCAGATGCACATATAAACTCACAGTGGTTGTGACAGCATGCATACGACATGTGAAAGCTCAGGCAAGACAAAATCCAAGAACAATGGGAGGAGATGGGCATGATGTCCCACCCCTAGCTGAAGAGCAATTGGCAATTGATAGCTACTTGGGGAGGGAGAGTCAGGTTTCTTTAAGGGAAATTCCTCTGGTAGATTGACCACATGAAGTTGGGTTGGGAAGGGAAGGGACAGTGGACTTGGGAACTTCTTAGATAAGAATACTTTTCAGAGTCACCTGAGAGACTATCATGTGAGTTTTAAACTATTTAATAAAATATACTTCATTTAAAGATGCTTATTTTAAGAAGAAAAATAAGACTAAAGTGAACATTTTACATAATGACTCATCAAAAGACGATTATAACATTGCAAACAAAAAGATAAGATTGGCAATTGCCACTTAAGCTGTTCAGAATTTTAAAAATTCTCAGCAAGAGCAATACTTTGTGTAAGCTACAAGGTCAAGTCTCAACTGATATAATATTTGTTTAAAAAAATTTTTTTGGTCTTTTTGAGACAGGGTTTCCCTGTAGTTCCAGCTGTCCTAGAACTCACTATGTAGACCAGGCTGGCCTTGAACTCACAGAGATTCGCCTGCCTCTGCCTCCCGAGTGCTGGGATTAAAGGTGTGTGCCACCAGGCCAGGCTGTTTAACAATTTTTAAGCAAACTCCCGTGACTCCATTTTATTTCTTTCTAAAATTTGTATTGCATCTTTGTAGGAAAATAATTTATAGAGATTCTAGAATGTAATATAAGACACCATGTTGCTGTTGTTATATATTTGTGGCCTTTAAGGTTTCCTAGGAACCAAATCTCTCAGAAGGAATGCCTCTGAACCTGGAGACAGAATTAATATCAGCTCTGTCTAATGAGTTCATATTTGTTTCAAAGGATGATACTGTTTATTTACTATCTGCCAAGAGTCACTAACGTTTAATTTGGATTTCACTATATCAAAAAGTCGATAACCAATGGACATTAATTCATCCCTTTGTAGCCATAGGAGACTGATTTCAGGATCTCCACAGAGAGTTATATATGTGATTGTTCTAGTCAAGTCCTTTATATAAAAGGACACAACCTGCATCCTTTCATAGACTTAAGACATCTATAGATTATTGCTATATACTCTAATATAAATGCTGTGTAAAGATTTGTGTGAACTGCTCTGTGATAATGGCAAAGAAAAAGTCTGTGCATACTTAGTACATACACATGCTATATTTTCGCAAAAATTTTAAATTCCAGCTTGAGTGAATCTGTGAATTTGAAGCCCAAGGATACAAAGGATAACATCTATAAGATGTTAAGTGTCAGGAAACAGGGATTAAAAATTTCCATTTGTAGACATTTCTGTAATTAATACTGTAATTTTATGTACATTATTGTTGGTTTCTTTAAATTGACAGGATTACAAAGTACAAAGTATTCAGCACTTACAGACTGAGAGTAACAAAAGACATATGCAAACATCACTGTGACTATAAGATATTAAACACAGAATTCTAATTACTGGACATGATAGGGGAAGAAATCTGATGGAATAAAAAGTAATTATTATAAAACTGTTGATAGTGTAGGTAAATGACTTATCCCTAAAATTAAAAAGTCAAACCTAGTTAATTCTATCTTAGCTAATAAAAATTACAGTGATAGGGTTTATAGATTGGAAAGAAATTAATTAACTCTTTAATGAATTTTTTAGTAAATTATATAAGTCAGAAGTAACTTAATAAGAAGCCTGAAAATGTTTAGAAGAGATTAGATTTACTGAGATATGTAATAATGCTGGAAACAATGGAACTCCATTTTCCATAAAGGAGTGCTTTAAAATTAAATCTGCCTTACTGGATTGCATTTGATTGTCTAAAATGGTGTAGCACAAAGTAACATTTAATAAAAAACTACTTGCCTGAATTAGTATTAAAATTTAGACCATGTATTATGTGCATGTGTGCAATAACTCTGAGGGCTATTGGACACATTTCAAAGTGGTCAAATATGTTTCCTCTATTATTTATTGTAGACTGCTTTCTTTTCCTCCTGAATTAATATATTAGTGCAGTCTTTAGCAGTTCAAAGCAACAATCTCCAAATCTACACACTAAATGACCACTAAGAATTCATTTTTTCCTGATGAAGTCTCACATTGCTCACTTAAATTTCTCTCCTTTTGTTTACTCTGCTTAAAATAGCCATCAGAGTAGTTGAATTCCATGACAAGGTAACTTTTTGGTTATAATTTACAGGACCTAGTTTAATTTTTCCAGTCTATTTATGTATTTTGGGGTTCAATAAAAGAAAATGCTTTCCTCATTATGGGGTGCTAGAATGTTTTCCAGAGTCTAAGCTAAGGCTCTAGTGGCCTTGGATGTAATTGCTCTCTCACAACACTGATGCTTGCTTTCCAGTAGCTGCTATTGAATCTCTGACTTTGATATTCTCAGAGAAATAAAACTGTCAGTTGCATGAACAGATTTATTTGGCTCTCTACCAAGTACTGTTTATTAGTCAGTAATTTTATGAGTGGTTATAGAAAGGCATGAGCATTGAATTTTTGCCAATAAAATTCTAATCAATTTCAGCACACAAAGGCAAATACTGCAACCAGCTCTGAAATCTGTGGAAAGAGCTATTTGAGATTCACCATAATCACATGCAGAGCCATCAGTAAGTGAGGTTGGAAGAGCTAGAAAAGCTAGCAGCTGAAGTGAGACATGGCAATCCTGAGGACTAGTCATGTTCTTCAAAAGAAAGGGATTTCAATATCAAAGGATTAGGAGCCCTTTTGGGAAAACGAATCAGCCTTTGTGTAATTTTGTAAGAAAACAATCTTCCTGCTGAAAAGTCAAGCTGGAGATAAAGGGTATCATACAATATAATATGAAAAATAAAAAATAATCGCACTTTGGTTCTGCTGTGCATGTTCTTTTCTTTTGAAATTATAATAATTAAGACATAGTTATTAATATAACCTTTATGCAGTACACAAAATTAAAGATTTTAAAATTTTTATTATTTTTGTTTTATGTGTTTGCATGTATTGCCTGCATGTAGGTAAGTGCACCTGTGTCGTGCAATGCCCATGGAGGACAGAAGAGGCTGTCAGATCCCCTGGAACTGGAGTTATGGATAGTTGTTAGCTTCCATGTGGGTGCTGGGATTCGAACCTGGGGTTAACTGGCCTAGCGGTCTGTCAATCTTGTTTATCTTTTCAAAGAATCAGTTCTTGGATTTATTGATTCTTTTATTGTTTTCTTTGTTTCTAGTTCATTAATTTCTGCTCTTATTTTTGTTATTTCTTATATGATGGGTTCGGGTTTCATTTCTTGTTGCTTTTCAAGTTTCTTGAGTTGCAGTGTTAAATTATTTATTTGTGTTCTCTCTGGCTTTTTTATATTTTATTTATTATTTTATTTTATGTATATGCCTGCATTGCCTGGATGTAGGTAAGAGCACCTGTATTGCACAATGCTCACAGAGTACAGAAGAGACTGTCAGATCCCCTCTGGAGTTATGGATAGTTGTTAGCTTCCATGTGGGTGCTGGGATTCGAACCTGGGTCTTCTTCAAGAACAGTCAGTGTTCTTAACTGTTGAGCCATCTCTCCAGCCCAAATTAAAGATTTTTTAAAAACTCACTTAAATTGTTTTATTTTTTTCTGATATATTTAAAAAAAAATGAAACACAATGAAAAGTTTTAAACCTTAAGTTTTAAAGTAAAGGCCATTCATTCCTTGTCTTTAGTTTATAAATTTATAAAAAGATACCCTGATATTAAGTGGACTCAGTAAAATGCCCTTTCCCTTAGGTGTTAGAGTAATATTGAAGTTCCTAGATATGTGAGCCATGTGTGTGCATGCATGTGCACTGATCCCAACATTGAGAGACCCCTTCCAAATTTTGAATTTTATGTAAAGTCTAGCATAATGTTAAAAATTACTGATGTACGCTACTGATGCAGACAATATATTGTTTGTAAGCCATGAACACTGTAGGGCACACAATAGGCTTTTAAATCTATGTCCTTTACTTCTAGTTTGTCTGCGTATTTGATCTACCCTGTCTGAAATGAATTGGGTGCCTCTTTAAAAGAAATTTTTCCAGGCATGGTGACACACACCTTTAATCCCAGCACTTAGGAGGCAGAGGCAGGTAGATCTCCATGGGATTCATGTCAACCTCATCTATGTAGTGAATTCCAGGACAGCCGGAGCTGCAGGGAGACCCTGTCTCAAAAAGACAAACAACAAAAAAGAATTTTTTTTTAATTAAAAAAAATTATTATTTTTTATTTCATTTGTTTGTTTTGTCTGTATGTATTTAAGTGAAACTATGTCTCCTAATGCTTGTGGAGACCAGAAGAGGGAGTTGAAGCCCTTGGAACTGAAGTTATGGAGGGTTGTTAGCTGCCATGTGGGTGCTTGGAATCAAATCCAGGTCCTTTTCAATAGTAGCTAGTGCTTTTAACCACTGAGTCATTTTTCCAGACCAACTTTAGCTGTAGTGTCAAAAATTCTTAAAAATGTTATTAACCGCTGCCCCCCCGCCCCTTTTTGAGACAGTGCTACACTATGTAGCCCTGGCTGGCCTGGAAATTGCAATGTAGACCAGGCTGCTTTAGAATTCACAGAGATCCTCCTGCCTCTGCCTCCTGCGTGCTGGAATTAAAGGTGTGTGCTACCACACCCAAAGTCTCTGTTTTGTGTTATGTCCCTGACATATGTGTATTATGTTTTTAGGGGTTAGGAAGTATAGCCTAGACTCTCAAGGGGTGAGGGTAATGAAGAACAAGAAGCTTGATCTTTCATTCCAGGGCTGACTGACTTGCTTATTTGGGGTGTGGGGGGTGTGCAACTGCACCTCTCCTGGTTGTCCTCTCCTGGTTGTCTGTCATGCTAGGAAACTAAAATAATATGATTTATTTCCATGAAGTATGAAGAATTGAACATAATTTTAAAAGACATCATGGTGTATGTGATATCCTTGCCATACTGTAAATAGCTAACTCCTCAATTTCACTACTTTAAATAGAATTTGCAAATGCACATCTTTGTGTAGAAATAGTTTCTTTATTTGATATGCATTCCTAGAAATTGTGACTAAAATTCAGAGTTATACAGTTTCTAAATGCTGGTTATGTATATGAAGCATTCTTGTGCCAGGTGTGCCTGTGTAAGCCTTTAATCCTAGCACTTGGGAGACAGGCAGGCAGATCTTTCTTACTTGAGACTGAACTCAGGACTTCGTATATGCTAAACACTTGCTGTACCATAAAGCTACACATTGGTCTTACAAATTGTATCTTATTTTTCGCCAATTATGTATTATATCATGAAAATTTTCCCACATTCAGATTTTTTTAAATTCGATTACATTATTAGTTACTTTTCTTGCTTCTGTGACAAAATACTTGGCAGAAATTGTCCACTGGAGGATTTATCTGGGCTCCTGATTTGACAGGGTGCAATCTGTCATAGTGGGGAAGCCATGGCTGAGTTCATGGTAGGTGTTAGCGGGTGGAACTCCTCCTACTTTAGTGGATGAGGTCGGGGGGAGGGTAAGGAAGGGGAAAGGAGGGAGGAAGAGGGAGGGAGGAGGGAGACTGACTCTAGTGTGAGGCAGGGTCAGACTATAACCCCAATTCAACCCCAAAGCTCATTTTCTGCAGCTGAGCTACCTCTCAGGAGTTGAACAGTCTCCCACCACATTCCCACCAACTGGGGACCAAGTGCTCAGATACACAGGGAACATTTCAGATTTAAACCATAACAATTGTAAAGACTAACTTTATTTTACTGAATTGATTTGTAAAAATTTAATCTTCTTTCCTTTATTCTGAATTCTTAGGTTATTTAACACAGCATTGAACCTCTATTAAGGTAAGTTTTATTTTGCATATAGTCATTTTTTTCTTTAAATTAAATTTCTGGAAATGGAATGCCCAAATCAAAAAGTGTATATTGTTTTGCTAGGATGCTTTCAGAAAGTTAATAGCAATTCTTCAGTCCGTGCAGCAATTTAGGAGAAGCATGGGTTTCGGTTCTTGTTCCTCCCCTGTTGTTATTGAGAATTGCAATGAAAAGTTTTGCAAGTTGCATAAAGAAAACTAAGATTTTTATTTTAATTTCTTTATTAATGAGGATGAACTTTTCATTTAATGTTTATTAGCCGTTTATGTTTCCCCTTGTGTGTTCACTGTTCATACTTTTGGCTCATTTAGATATTTGATGCATTTGCATTTTAAAAGAGGAACTCATTAACACAAATAGATCTCTAATTAGTTAACTTATGTAGAAAATACTTCTAAGTAGAAGGAGCTCTTTCTTATGTCTATCTTTAGAATAATATTCGATAAAGAAAGCAATGAGTATCTACTTGGTATAAGAAACTGTGGTATGGCTCAAGGAAAATGTTTTTGTGCCCCTGTATGGATTGACAAAAACATTTGAGTCTACTACTCATGCAAGCTCACTAATTTCTTTCTTTTTAAAGGAATTGTGAAAACAAATAGACATCTACTAGAGAAAAAACATAGACAATAGCAAAAAACAGGGAAAAGTTATATATCATCACTTTCATAGTTTTTGTATAGATTTTTTCTAGGCATTTGAACATAGGTTTAATCACACACTATATAACTTCCTAATTTGCTCTATTTACCCAACATTATAGCTTAACCTTGTTAGTAGAAGTCTTTAGTCTAATGCCCGAATCTCTCTACAGTTTAATCTTGTTTTTTGAGCATTTAGATTTTCCTTTTTCAGTACAATTCCTTTAGGTCTGTTCTATACTTCTTAGCAATATTTTTTTCCACTGAACAATTCATCACAGGTATATAATCAGTTGTTTTCAATACAAACATATTAGGAACAATGGATAGAAAAGCTTAGGGAGTAGAAAACTATACTGTGATGGATAACCGTACCATATTTGTCAGTAATAATTTCTGAGTGGTTTCCTGTGGACCCAAGAGCGCCCCTCACTAGTTCTTCTTTGCACCGTACTAGAAAGAACAAGGTGCAATATCAGAAAACGTGCCTCATACCTCTTGAGTGATGTTGGGTAAACTATGCTTTTAGATCTCCATTTATTTATATATAATGTGCAACATCTGAAGTATCTTTTTAGCAACTTTTTCATGGCATTGTTACAAGGATTAAACAAATCAGCACACAATGCCTCCTGAAATGTGTGATCCAAATGGGTAAAAGTTAATGTCGGATCCCTCCCTTCTTTTTCTGATCTTTTTCTTTTTTATATTATTTATGCATAAGCTTTTTTCTTTTCTCTTTGAGACAGGCTCATGTTATGTATCCCAGACTGGCCCTAAACTCTCCATCCTCTTTTCTCAGCCTCCCTAGTGTTGAGATTACAGGCATACATCTCAATGTACTGATAGCAAATGGGATCTGAATCACAGTTGTGCCTTAAGTCTTTTTAAACCCCCTAAAACTTAACAATTACTGATTTTTCAATTAGGTTTTGTTAAGAAAGCATGTGAGTGAATTTTAGTTCAAAGGAATGTTCTATGTATTTTCCTCTGGCCGACAGTGACATTGCCACAGTTCATGAACCTGCTGCTTTTGGTGAAGACAGGCTTCTGCCTTCCTGTCTCCCCCATCTTTAAAGACTTTATCTTACTCTCTCCCCCCTTTCCCCCTCCCTCCACCCCTCCCTCCATTCCCCCTCTCTCTTTCTGTGTCTCTTTCTCTTTCTTCTCTCTGTCTCTTTCTGGTTAACGTGCTGGATAGCTTCAGTTGTCAACTTGACACCTAGGTAGAGGAAATGTCAGTTGAGGAACTGCAGCCATTGGATTGACCTGTGGCCACGTCTGTGGAGTATTTTCTTGATTGTCTGGTGATGTGGGAGGACCCAACTCACTGTGGGTGGTGCCATCCCTGGGTAGTTATTCTTGTGTTTTACAAGAAAGCAGGCTGAGCACAGGCAGAGGAGCAAGCCAGTGAGCAGCGTTCTTCCACGGTCTGTGCTTCAGCTTCTGCCTCCAGGTTCCTGCCCTGAGTTCCTACCCTGACCTCCCTCAGTGATAAACTGTGATCTGGGAGCTGTGAGATAAAATAAATTTTTCCTCTCCAAGTCAGTTTTGGTCAGTGTTTTTATCACAGCAATAGAAAGTAACTAAGACAGCATACACAATAACGTGCTTCATTATGGAATTTTCATGTATAGCTTTTTTTGGTTGACCTTCTTCCTCCCCTACCTTTATCTGTTTTCTGTCTCCTTTTCCCCCTAAGTTCCCAAGTAGGCCTTTTCCTCCTTCACATCAGATGTATTCTGTTACCCTCTTTTGTTTATAACTTCCCTATCCTTCCCTTGAGACCTGCTTTTATTAAGCAAAGTAATCCAGGTTCAGAAAGATAGAGTCTACATGCCTCATCTCGTATGAGGATCTACGATTTCCATTTCTGTAGTATATGTGTATCAGTGTTTACTTTTAGTATACTTTGTTCCCAGTAATCATGTCTTTGAAACGTTTCTCTCCCATAGTCTCTTAGCACATGATTAAGATTTTAGATACAACTGGAGCAGAATTAATCAGGTAATGAATGTCACATTTTAGGAAAGTATTAGGAACTAAATGTTTGTGCTCACTTAATATTCATATATTGAAGTCGAACTCCCAGTGGGCTGAATTTTGGACTTTGGGGAGGCAATTAGGTTTAGGTGTGGGCATAAGTGTTTGACTTTGAAGATATATTTAGTGCATTTATGCAGACAGGACCCCCCTCACCCCCACATACACACATACTCCAGGAGAAGGTATCTGTCTACAAACTAGGATGTGAGCTCTCAAATCTATCACCCTGACTTCTCAGTATTCGTAACAGTGAGAGATAAATGTCTATTGTCTGGGCTACCTAGTCATAGCATTTTGTTTTAGAAGTTCAAATTGAATGAGAGAGTGAAATGAGATTCTAAAGCAATACATGAATACAAAACCTCTCCTTCTTAAAAGAGAAATGATACCTTTGCCTTCCTTATCACTGTACAAAGACCTTGCTGAAAGAAGATGGAAAGTCAATGTTCTGGAAAAATCACTTTCTGATTTAGAACCCAAAGTTAAAGAGAAACAGAGTATTTCTTTTTACGTGTAGTAAACATGTCTTTTATGATATGGCACATATTTTACTGGGAGTAAGCCATATTTTAAAACCCTCAGTTTGTCCCTGAGGAGAACAGAACATTATGCACTTGCATTCAAAAGAAACATTGTGTTTTCCAGGTAATTGTTGAAAAGTAGAGATGACATGAAATTTTATTTTTAGAAAGTTAAACATCAATAGGAGTAGTGCATACAAAGTGCAGTTTAAACTTCCCCATTAGAGTGTGTGAGTATAGTGAGAATGGTTGAAGAAGGAAAGAGGCAAAAATTATATTGAGTTGCTCAGGTTGCAAGGGTGGAGCAGGGGCATGGGAAGAAAGGGCTCGAGGCACAGAGAACAGGCAAAGCTTGAACCTGCTCGAGTTGGCTCGCTCCATATCTCATCTGTGTCCTCAACTACCTGCTTGAACTTGAACTTGGGCACATTAAGTCTTCATTATCCCCTTGGATGTGGATAATGATAAAATCCCATGGATTGCATTCAGTTCTGAGAATGAAATTACTTTGGTAGAGTTCCATACAGGTTTCCTTAGTTGCTTTTTTGGGGGGGGGGGGGGG
>NW_008340588.1:1234672-1242996 GCF_000622305.1 Nannospalax galili
TGTGTTGTATATGTTGTGGTGTTGGTGGTGTGTCTCGATTTGTTTTTGTTGTTTGGTGGTGGGGGGGGGGGGGGGGGGGCTGGACAAGGTCTGTCACCGTAGTTGGTCTGAAACTGAAACTCACTATGCAGACCAGACTGTCTTCCACCTCAAAGAGATTCACCTACCTCTGCCTTGCAAGTGCTGAGATTAAAGGCACGAGAGCCACCAGCCCATCTCAACGGTCAGGGTTCCTCTAGTGGAAAGTTATTGCTATTATTAATAATTATAGTATCTCAAATTTTACTGGAAAACAATTGGGGTTAGAGATTGCTTGTACTTTGTGAGCTCAGGAAATACAGAGATATTGAGACAGAGACAGAAGAATCATGAGTTCAATTCTAGCCTGGGCTACATAGTGAGTTCACAGCCAGCTTGAGTTATATTGTGAGACCCTGTTTCAACAATAAGAAGAGAAAAATTCAAATGAATCATTTATTATTCCTTTCTAGTAAAATCTTGTCTCAACTATCGATCCTGTACCATTTTTGTGTGGGGTAAAAAGTAATTCCTAATTTACTCTGTATGAAAACAGCGATGGAAGAAGTTACTCATAGCTGTAGAAAAGTGTGCTAGGTGTTTCAACACTCCTTAGGGCCTGCTTCTTTTAAAGAGCAAATTTTCTTAGAACACTTCTGAATACTGAGACTCACTAAGTGCATTTATGCAAATTATTATTTCAAATTTTATTTATTATTTTTATTTTATGCGTATGTGTATTGGCTGCATGTATATAAGTGCACCCGAATCATGTAATACCTGGAGGTCAGCAGAGGTCATTGGATCCCCTGGAACTGGAGTTACAGACAGTTGTTAGCCACCTTGGGAACCAAGCCTGATCCTTCACGAGAACAGCTGGTGTGCTTAACCCCTGAGCCATCTCTCCAGTCCCTATGCAAATTATTTCTGTCGTCTTCATTTTTAATTCCACTGGAAAGGACTGGATGAAACTATCTGGAGAAAGAAGCAAGAAAATGAGGTAAAGAGGAAGGTGGACCGTAAAGGTATGTTCACCACACAGCTTACAATTTTCTTGAGAACAATCATGTGTACGATAAATATTTTGATTGGCACTTTTCTATGATTTCCTTGAAGTGGCTCAAGAAAAATGTCACATAGATTGTTCTGGAAAACTTTTAGAAATTATCATTTAAAATTAGCATGCAGCTATGCAACCATCGCTGCTGAGTCTAGCACTTGCATGGATTAACCACCCACGCAGACTGTTTTCACTTTTAGTTGAAATGTTTTAAGTTTTGGAAAGAAATTAGATATACTAAAAAGTGTAAAGAGAGGACAGAGGCCTGCACAAATTATTCATTCAGCTCCTCCTCATGTTAACATCTTACATAATCATGGACAATTTGAAGGGATCAGCACTGGTACAGTACCACACAGCTAAGCTCCAGACTGTATTCGAATTTCAACATGCTTTCCACTAACAGTCCTTTCTTACTTCCAGGATTTAATCCAGGATATCAGACTATATTTAGTCTCTTCTGGACTGTAATAGTCTTTTAACCTTCCTGTGTGTCTTAGTTACTTTGCCTGTGACTGTGATAAAATACCTTAACAAAATCAATTTATTTTGGCTTTCAGTTCAAGTATATAGTCCATTTTGGTGGGGAAGTCCCAGTGGCAGGAACTGGTTGTGTTTCATCCACAGTCATCCAGCAGAGAATGATGTTTGCTGGTTCTCAGGTATCTTTCTCCTTTTTATCCAGCCCAGGACCCAAGTCCAGGGAGTGGTGCTGCTGATGTTTAGGATGAGTCTTCTTATTTTAATTCACCTCATCAAGATAATTTACCACAAGCATGGCCAGAAATTACCTAATCTAGATAATTCCTTACAACTCTTCCCCAAGATTTGTGTCCTAGTTGAGTCTAGATCCTGTCAAATTGATAATCAGCATTACCTACCACACCCTGTGTATTCATTTCCCACTGATCTTACCAAGTAACCACAAACTAGGGACTAATACCAACACAAATTTATTATCTCACACTTCAAGAGATCAGAAGTCTCTAGGCTAAAATCAATATGTACTACATTTGGATTTATTGATAGGGAAGTCATTAGTAACACCGTTTCAGAAAAATGTTGAGAAATAAAATCTTGGAGAAGAGATTCAAAAAGGGAGGGGAGAATTGGACAGAGCACATATAAGCCACAAGAGGTTTTTCATATTTTTGATGCTTTCTTATTCTTTTAGCCTTGGCTCATGGTCTTCCTTGACTAGAAGATCTATCCTAACTGAACCACTATCTTTCTGTGGTAAATCCCTCTCTTTATATCTTGTCTGGTTCTCAGTCTAAGTTGAGTTCCTGCCACCTGGACACTTAGTATGTTGTATAATATTCTTTTTTTTCTTCATTAAACTCTTTGTATGCTCAGTACTTAACAGCCTGCTTAAAGGAAATGAGTCTAAAAAGGTTTTATTGAACTAATAGTTATTGGGAAGATTCTTGCACATTGATAAAATAAGTGATTATAAGATATGCCCCCTTACTCTGTGAAGTTTCATTATTTCTGTTGGTTAGGTACAGCTTGGTAGTTATGTTTCTATTCAAATATTTGGTAAGATAAGCAGAAAGATTAACCAACAGAACAAATATCCATCAAATTAGAGCTTCAGCATATACAATCTATTTGCTTATGTGAAACTCTTTTCCAGGGAAATATTTGTACATCATTATTCTAGGTTTCAGAAGTAAATTTCTAAGTAAGTCCCCAGTTATATCTTTCCATGGAAAGGGGAAAAAAGGTATTTATATAACAATGTGGAGTTGTTTAAATTTCAGGAAGGAGGACGCTAAAACAGAGTATAAACCTTTGAGAGCTTAAACACACACAAACATGGGAACAGAAACTTAAGCCAATTAGAATCATCAGGAAGCAAACCTTACTTAAATAAACAGAAAAAAATGATTTAGGTTTTAAGGTGTCATTGCATTTTACATCTTTGAAGCCAATTTACTTTTACAGTTTCTCATGTGTTTGTACAATCCCCTCTTCTATTTCTCAGCAACCCACCTCTTTAATAGTCAAAATTTCCTAGGGCTTCTGAAACCACACTGTTCAGCTAGTTTTTCCTGCTTGCTTCCCATGCACCAGTTCACACACTTTGGTTTTTCATTATCTGATAGGCACTGAAATTTGCTTAGAGTAAGCAACCTCGTCTTACATAACCAAGTCTTTCATCTTGCTACCACACCCACCTGAAACAATGTGGAGGGAGGAAAAAAACAAGGACACTGTTACAAAGACTAGACCCTATAATATAGCATTTCCTCTTTGGAATGTCTCTCCGATGTTCTCTCAAAGCTGGCTTCCTTTGACACTATCTGTTTGTTAGTACGTCCTAAGGACCTCAGTGAATGGTGTCATAAAACAGCTACTACTCATGATGTTATGATCCTGAGTCACAAGTACAAGAAAGCTCATACTTTTTAAATCAGGATAACTTAGAACCTACGTGGGTAGTCCATAAAGAGAAAATGTCAGCTCTTAGGGTGTGAACTTCCTTAGTTTTAAAAATACATGTTTGTGGAGCATATTGATTCCCAGTAATACAGAACATGTTTTTAATTTCACCTACCAGTAGTATGTCATGGCTTTTCACTTACTTTAAAAATGAAATGTGTTCATTGAGCACTTTGGATATTACTGAAGAATCACTAGGGCATCAAAAAACCTTTGGAGATTGGTTTGTTACAAGAGTTGTAGAAAAGAAGTGTGGATGATATGCCACAATTAGCCCAGTGGGCTGTGAATTCAGAGGCTTGGGTACAAATTGTTCCTTGCCCCTGACAGACTGTGTGGACTTTCACTCTCTGTTTCTTCGTTTGAGAAAAGATAATATAGTTATCTCCAAATGTGAGACTGGGGATGCAGAAATAATCACAGTGTTTTTAAATAGGCTCAGTTTTACCAGTGTCTGAAATCAAAATGATCAATCTTAGCACTCTAATAGAAATTAAAAATTATTCATTGGGAGAGAACTTAGAGACCATCTAGTTCAACTTCACCCAGTGTAGAAATTCAAATCCCCTGACAGTCATTTAATATCTGCATGGGGAATTCAGGGAAAGAATCGACTGTTTTGGAAGCCTGCCTTAGTTTTGTTGTGTGGCTCTGTGGGCTTCTTGCTTCCTCCACTTGCCCTTACCTAGCTTTTAAAGAAAGTGAATTAAAATATTCACATGTACTGAAGGTAGATTATGTTCCAGGTGAAGAACTCTATACCTTTGTCATTGTTAATCCTTGTGAGAGCCCTATAGAACTGATATTCGAAGCTCCATTTTAGTGATAAAATGTTGAAGCTTAAAAGGTCAAAGACCTTTCCTGACATCATATAGTAATAAGGTCTAAAAATGACGAACTATTTTTATCAGCAATAGCCCTTTATAATATTTGAAATTATGGATTAGTTTTCTGTAAGCTCTCTTCTCTACAGCAAGCAATCCTCCAGTAATTCATTACACGATATAAAGAACGCACTTCTAGCTGTCCTTGTTCTCTGAAAACAGTTTGTAATATTGGTCTTAAGTGTGACACTCAGGGAAGAGTATTTTTCTACTGATAGACGTTGTGATTTCCACGTACAGCCTGGCTCTATTTTTTTCTCTTTCTGCAGCTGTATCAAAATGTTGACTAATGTTCATCCTGAGATCAACTAAAGCTTCTGATTTTTTTTCTCTCTCATTAAAAATATCTCACACCTGCTCTCTCCCATCCTGGACTCACGAAGAGGATTTGTGCGTTCATTTGTTTGTGTTTTTAATCATAACATGTCTGTTAATTTCATTTTATGGGCTTCATCTCAGTGTTCTGCCTTGTCAAAATCATTGTGAATCTTAATCCTGTCATACAGCACATTTGCTCTGCCTTTCAATTTACTGTTATTTTTTAATTTGATAACCAAGATTTCTATGTCTTCATCCAAGTTGCTGATAAAAATATTGAACAGGAAAGGACAAAGATACCATCTAGCAGCTCAGTACCAGAGACATTTTAGGTAACGATGCTTCGTCTAAGTGAGTAATGGACTAGCAATAAGAGAGCATGCAGCCCTGTTTGTGTAGTATTGAATAGCTTCAAAGTCATATTTTTTATCATATAATATGTTATTGTGATCTAATCCAGTCTGACTTGGTAGACAGAGAAATTAGATTGTAAGAGGGGTCGCAAGTTCCTGCTGTGTTCTGAGATTTTAGAGGCTCTGCAAAATGGCATCATTTCCAGACTCTCCTCATTCAGTGTAGTGCTACAGTGAATCTGAACGAACTTTAGTCTTAGAATTTAAGTAAAACAGAATTTTGTATTAAAAACATTAAGATTTTTAATCACATGGAACACTGAACACAGTTGTGCAACACCCCTGCACAAGGGGCCTCGCTGCTCCTCTGCATTGCTTAATTTTAGTGTGCTGAAAGCACTTTTGTTTCCCTTAAAATGTTATACTTCGTATTGTTTTTCATGAAAACATTTATCATCATGCCATCTGTGTACTTATTATCTTGTTTGTGGTCTGTCCCAGTAGAATGTAGAGTATGGAAGGCAAGGATTTTTCTCTTCTGTTTGCCCACTTTTATATCATAGTCTCAGAATTCATAGTGGGTGGTCTATGTAAGTACTCAGACATCTAGAAATAGATGATTGGAAAAAAGTGTAAAGTTTATGGGTCTGTGAAGTTTTCATGAGTATGACTGAAGCTTTTGAGGGGAGATTTGATAAATTAAGCCGTAAGGCAATGAACATATGTGAACCAAGTGAATGTTAGCTGCCTGCTACTGCCCTCTGCCTTCACCCCTGTGTTCTCTGCTATCTTTCCTGTGTCACTGAATCAGATGAAAGAGGTTCCCTCCATGCTCCTCAAGGATCTTAGCATCTCTTCATGTGGTCCAGGTCTAAAGGTCGTGTTTCACTCCAAACCCAATTCTAGTTTCATTCCAATGTGCATTCTAGCCTCGCAGCTTTGTTCAAATCAGAAACCCATTCCTTGGGATAGAAATTCCAGATACTGAGTATATCTGCTATCAGTTCCCATATTGCCTATTTGGATCTTTGGTGGCTTTGAGTCTTTGATGGAGACTGCACCTTGTTCAGTTGAGGTTGCAGTGTGCCGCCGGCCTCAGCTTCACTGCAGATGCCTTGAGCTTCCAGGCCAAAAGGAAGTGCTGTGCTGCACTGGTGCTGACCAAGCACTCAACTCTTAGTATCTCCCCATGCCATATTCCTCTGCAGTGACCCCAAGGTATTACAGACAGGCAGCCCAGGAGAGATTTGATACACCCAAGAACTAACAACTCTACTGTCAGCTGATTTTGCACTATTCCTGAAATTCTTCGTGGGCCCCTTCAAATATGATTAGATGTGCTTAGGAAATAAAACACAGTACATAAAACACCAAAAGGCTTTTTTCTCATTTTATGCTAGGGAAAGAGAAGTGACCTAATTACTGTTTTCAACTACATGATGGATTGTATCCATCTGTTTTTCTGCTCCGCCAGGAATAGAACTACAGGAAACAGGCTTAATCTGTTGCCTGAGCTTTGTAGTTTAAACATAAAGGAGAGTTTCCTGACAGTGACTAGTGGATTATGGAATTTGTACCTTATGAGATTTAGAGTTCCATCTGGTCAGGATAGGATGTGGGGTTTGATATAGTTATCTCTAAAGATAGTGGACATGGGCCTGCATGTAGGTTAAGCAGCCTTTTGTTAAAAGAATCACTTTTATTTTTATACGTTTATATGTGCGTTTGTCTGTGTGAATATATGTCATATGTGTGTGGGTGCACACAGATGCCAGAAGAGGGCATTAGATCTTCTGGAGCTGTAGTTATAGGAGGCTGCGAACTGTCCAACATGGGTGTGGGGAATGAACTTGGGTCCTCTGGAAGAATTGAAAGCACTCTTAATCACTGAACCATCTCTCCAGCAACTAAATGGCCTTTTAAAGATTCTCATTTCTAAGAATCTGGGATTTAAGTTTTGAAAATAATGAACTACAGTGGTTTCAGGCTTTTCATGGAGGAGTACATTTAAAAATAATCTAAAAAAAGAATGTTCTGACATTTCTAGAGTGTAGGAGGCCAGATCATAAAAATTATTTTGCATTTACTTTTCTTTCTTTTCTCTTTCTTTCTTTCTTTCTTTCTTTCTTTCTTTCTTTCTTTCTTTCTTTCTTTCATCTATTATTAATTATTTATTTATTGTGTGTAGGTGCCTGTGTACTATAGCATGAATGTGAAGATCAGGGAACTGGTTCCCTTCTTCTACAATTTGGGTTCCATGGGTCAAACTCGGATTTCAGGTTTGGTGGCAAGTGTCTTTACCCGATGAGCAATCTTGCTGGCCTGAGAGCAGATCTTTGAGTTTGGAGAAGTGTGAATATTGTTTACTGAAGTGCATTTTGAGGCTTGCTGTACATAGAGGTATTTATTCAATTGCATTCTGCATTTGTAAAGTTGTATTTGAATTTGAAAGTAATGTTTCTTTGTGTGAAAGTATTTGATAGCAGGATAATGCTTATAATCTTCATCAGTGTGCTGGAAGTACTAGTTAAATGACAAAGTTACGAGTTAAATGACAAATCATGACAATAGAACAAAAAACAATCTAGTAACTCAATGAATTTGAGCTCTCTGAATTTGAGAATATTTTAAGTAGAAATAACTAGCAATGAATGAGGAAAAGAAGATGAAATCTAAAGTGACATCAGGATTGTTTTAGAAATCTTATAAATATCAAGCTACTAAAATTCTTCTCAACTCAATAAAAGCACCTGTGTAAGCCTGTTATCTCAAGTATAAGTACAAAATGTTAATGGCTTGAACTTTTTGATCTGACAGGAAATGTTAAGTGTTAAAAGTGGGTAATTAGGGAGGAGGCTTTTTGATAGTAGATTGACTACTAATAACCACTTTAAAATCATCAATAAGAATTCTGTGCCTCTCTAACAGAAAATAATGACTGCTTACCTTCTTGCTTCTATCAAAATTTGATTTATGAAAATGGAGAAAAGATTGATTTAGTTTACGCTAACAACAGCCTTTAATGTTCTAAGAAATTTTGGGGGAGTGGAGAGATGGTTTCATGGTTAAGAGCACTGGTTGCTCTTGCAGAGAACTTGGGTTCAGTTTCCAGCACCCACATGGTGCTCTTCTGACTTCCGCAGGTATTGCATGACACGAGTGCATTTACATATGTGCAGGCAATACATTCACACACATAAAATAGAAACAATAAATTAAAAAAGTAAAAAAAATATTAAATATTAA
>NW_008340588.1:1243186-1251688 GCF_000622305.1 Nannospalax galili
AAAAATTTCAAAATTATGCTAAGAGGACTATGATAAATGCTGATATTTGTTAAATAATGTTGAAAACTTGAGTCAGTGGAATTAGTTTTTCCTTAAATATACAAATGCATATAAAAGATTTTTCAGACACATCTAGAACAGGCATACTGTTGGGTACTTTAGTAGGGTGCTGGGACTCCATCAGGACAAAGAATAAGCTAATATTTTGCTTTAAAAATACAAATTAAACTTGAGAATAGTTATGTAGTTTTAAGTGTGAAATAAGCCCTTAAGAATCTCACAACTCCAAACAACATTGGTGAAGTAGAGGCAAATCTACAACTTGCATTTAACTGAAATTTCTGTCACCTTGGGAATGATGGTTTTTCAGTTTGCATACTCTCCCTCCCTCATTGCTTGGGTTCCACTAAAATTATACGTAGCCTGTTTTACTTTACTCAGTGTGATAGGGTTTACTGAGTATCTTGGGTAGAGCTACACACTCCTTCTAGAGTTATTTTCAGAGCAAATAACAAATACAGAGAATGAGGCATCTACTGCTCGAATAGAATATTCTGGGCTTTTTGTGAGATCAAGACATTTTAGGAATTCATGAGGTAGGTATATTGCCCTACCTCATGTGTTTAAGAAATTATTTGTATACCAGACTCTTTGACAATTCATCTTCTCTTCTTGAAAATGAATCATATTCAGTTGGGTGTGGTGGTGCATGCCTGTAACCCCAGAATTTTTACACACTACATTTAAATTTACCCATTACATCTTACTTTTTTAAAAAATATACAGCATTGCCTATATTCTAACCTATGATATTATATGAAAAAATGTTTCAAAATAAGGTGAAATGGAGTGAGATGTTAACTTGTTTTGATAAGGAGAGTTAATAAGTATTTTCTGTATCCCATTTGATACCCCAGGAGGTTGTTCTATACAAATTATAAAAGTAGACTTCAATGCCTTTTGCTTTTTGGTTGAGTTTGACCAACAGGGAGTCATAGCATATGTTCAGAGGTAGGTAAAAGAAGACCAGCTAGTTAATTCTCTGGCTCTCTCTCAATGAAAAGAAGTTGGACTGTTTTTACTACTCTAAATAAAGACTTTTTTTTTCCCCCAACGTATCCTCCTCTATATTTTGTCTATCTTTTACAGTAACTGTTTCCTCTCTTTTGATATTAGTTAACCGGGGCTGCAGATCCATCCTTTGTGGCTCCTCCTACCCTGTTGATACCTTTATGGTCAATTTGTGTCTTGAGTATTAGGATAATTTTCCCTAAGTTATCTGAATGGCCTGTTCCTATGGGAACCTGACTAAAGTACTATTATCCCACCATTCTTCCCTTCCCTTCCCTTCCCTTCCCTTCCCTTCCCTTCCCTTCCCTTCCCTTCCCTTCCCTTCCCTTCCCTTCCCTCCCCTCCCCTCTCCTCCCCTCTTCTTTTCTTTCCTTTTCTTTTCTTTCTGGTGCTGTAAAGGGAAACTAGAGCCTTGACCATGCTGAGCAAATGTTTTACCACTAAGCTACATCCTATCCCTCTTTTTCTTTTTTACTTTTTAATTTTTAGATGGGTCTCAGTAAGCTTCCAAAGATGGGTTTGATCTTCATACTTAGACTTGAAATTCCTCTGCTTCAGACTTCCGAATAGATGGGATTATGGGTATTTACTGCCAGACATGGCTTAGTATATCATTTAAAAAATTTAATGATATCTGAATGGCAGAAAAGTTTTGTGAGCAGTTTTAATTTTATTTTTATGAATGCAATATTAAAACTTAATGAAATTCAAGGGAAAGTATGCAAGTTATGTCCTAGTTAACTATCCCTACACTGCAATTATTTTATGAAAACTGACTTAAGGTTTTATAACCTCATAGCTATAGAATAAACTTACTTAACTTACAGAGAATTTGCATGGGTAAAACTAACCAACTAAGCAAAGAAAACTTGTAGCAATAACCTTGAAAACTGTCTGTTCAAGGAACTGATAGCTCATGATGCTTAGTGGTCCCAAGAAGTAGCAGTTGAAACAGTTTCCTTGGGAAATTGTCTGCAGTGGTCCTTAAATGGTGTGCACCAGTAGTTTGTGCAGTTGGTTTTATTAGCATTGGATTAGTCAAGATTCTCTTAGTCTTACTCAAATTATTCAAGCTAAACTTGACAAAAAGGCATTTAAAAAAATCATATAATTAGGAGATCCAAGGCATCTTGGTTCACATTTTTTCCTTTCTGTTGCATTGATATTATCTTTTTTTGTGCATTGACTTTATTCTTTGGTAATTATCTTCTGGATGTCAGGAGAGGCAACTGCTGATAGTCCTAATCAACACACATCTTTACAATTTAGAATTTCAGAGCCTAAAGCCCTTACTTATCAACTACAGAGATTCAAATAAAGAAGAATTATAGAGAAACTTATAGCTTCTTGAACTAAACAGACACCTCGGAAAGTTGGAAAAAGAATAATAACAACAACAAAAGAAAGTGGAAATTAACATAGCAAAGGAAATTAAGAAAACAGATCAAACATATGCTTTAACAGATTAATTTAAACTTATAGATAGCTATAAATGGCAAAGACACAAAGATATATAGACAGGTTTTCCCCTACAAAGGTAGAGTTTTAAATTAATTTTTACATTTATCTCATATTATCTTCAGAAGAGTCACAATTTTTTCAGTTGTTTTAGAGATTCTCTAATTCAATTACAAATGTGTCAATTTGTGACCTGAATCTTCCTATAGCAGCAACAATAAAATCATTATACATGTTATTTTTGTAATTTATATATAAATATATGCATACATGAGCATAACATCTAGATTAATTATGGATGGTTTCCTAAAAGCAAAATTAGGTTACTTTTATCATAAAAATGGTAGATGTTTGGTGGGTCACAGGATCAACTAAGGCCTACTGTGCAAAGCCTTCCTCTGTAGAGATTTCCTTTGTCCTCTGTTGACTTAAGCACTTATTCTCTTAAGAAAATGAAGTAGAAATGGAATAACATATAGAAAAATATTTTAAAATATTGCCCTAGGAATTTGATCCACATTTACTCTTGAGAACAGTGCCTGGCATGGTCTTTGGAAGAATGAGCTTTTTATGCTCTTTGTTATTTGACAATGAAGGAATCCAAGATGCATCTCACACTACGTTCTCCTTGGTAGAGAATGATATCATGGCAAAAGCTTGATGTTGAATGATAAGACTTGAATGTCTTTCATTGGATCAATCTAATGCAGGGGATATTAAAAGTAGATCTCTTTCATAACTCCAACAGCATATGTCAAGCAGTCCTTTCATATGGTTAAGGTAAAGGGAGAATAGAACAAATTGAAATTCCAAAGCCTCAGCTCTGAAGAAAGACACACATGGACTTATCTTTCCCAGCACTGAATTCTGTGAAATGAAGCTATTAAGTGATCTGGGTAATTCTACCACCTTAAAACTCATCCAGTTAGTTCCCTTCCATTTATAATATTTAAAATCAGAGAAATAAGAAGTCATAGGTCTTGTTCTTTAGCTAAGAGGATTCTTTACCAAAGGAAAAGATTTTGACTTTAATTTTTATTAGCAATTTTAAAATCTTCAACAGCTTTTGGTGTAGAGTACCTTATCACTCTAAAAGCTGGGTGATTTTTACATTAAGAGTCTTACACTAATTACTTTGTGTCACTGAGACAGAATACCTGACAGAAACAGCTTGAGAGAAGAAAGGTTTATTTTGGTTTATGGTTTCAGTTCACCACAGCAGCAAAGAACAGTGAAGAATCACAGTCCATGGCAGTGGGGGCATGTAGCAGAGGCTGTTCACATGATAGTCCAGGAAGCAGAGAAAGTGAGTCTCCAATTGCAGGCTGCATGTAACCATCAAAGACTCACCACTCATGACCTACTTCCTCTAGCTAAGTCTCTTCTAATGCTTTCACAGCCTCCTTCTGGGGAGTTAAAACATGACCCTGTAAGAGACACTCCAAATTCAACCCATAACAGTTTCAACAATTTTTGACTTACTAGTAGTTATTTCACAATGGAAGCAAAAAAGAGGTAAACTACTATGAAATGACAGTATAAAATTATATTTAAAAAAGATCTCAAACATTTCTGCTGTTTGAAATAAGGAAGGTAGTTTAGCATCTCAGATATTTGAGGGACTATCTCATGTATGGGCATATTTCTAGTACATTCTAGAGGACAAACTGTGTGACTTGTAAACATAGAACCTATCTGACAAATAACTCAGAAAGTCAAATATGGAGATGAAGTCGAGGTCAAATCTTTGTCTTTACCCCACATGAAAACTGGACATAAGTGGGAACCCATTAGAGAGGTTTTCATCGTAGAACAGTTAACTTTGAACTGTGCAAGGAAGGACAGTAAAGGACAGTGTAAGTTTATACTGATTTAATGAAAATAAATTCACAAGCAACAGATACAATGTAACTAACCAGGTGAAAAAGTCAATAGATTTTTTTGGAGGTGCTTTCTTCTCAGATAGGCTATGGAGAAATCTAAAAAGTGTTCCCTAAAATGTACAAAAGTGAGGGAAAGAATTCAGATGCTGTGAAGTAGTTGTGTTGGAGAGAGGAGAAAGGTGGGTCTGATAGTTCTGTCTATCCACGATGTAGGCAATTTGGCAGATTTTTCTTAAAAGGTGCCCTTTGAGAGAAAGTACTGGAAGCACCAGGTGAACCCTCTCACAATTAGTTTTTTGACTATTGTGGAAAGAAGGCTAGGAGTTTTGAGAAAACCTTTTTCTTTCCTTAAAAGTTTGGGAGCGCTTCATAGCCTTCCACTGCTGTGACATGTTCCTTGGTTTAACTGACCTTTCATTTTCTTTTCAGCATTCTCAGCATTCAGGGATGGTGTAACCAAAATAGATGCCAATAGAAGTTATTTACTGAAAGAAAGGAAAGAACTTGTATTTTTCTTCTCTAATGAAGAACTCAGATGATGTTTTTGATGAAAAATCCTCTTATTATATAACACATGAATCATTAACGGTTTCCTCACAGGATGATCCCAGTATTTAACAATTATGCTCCTTTTCCTCAACACATAAATTGATTTTGTGTACTATTTAGGGTAGTGTAAAGTGTGCAGAAGGTCGTTGTATGAACCCAGGATGGGGTTGTTGGTTGAGTTGTTTTTACTTGATTCCCTCTGGTTTCAGGATGTGGTAAGTATAACCAAGTCCTTTAAATTCACCAAGAAATCCTTTCTGTTAAGTAGGTAGGAGCTGGGACATTATTACAGGAGTCCAATGGAGTCTTGTAGCCTGCACGAAGAACCTGCTTAGTGGGAGTAGAATTTAAGAAGCTCTGGAAAATCCATTTTGCTGCAATATTGTCTTTCAGAAACAATCCTTGCTAAGAAGATGCAATTGTGTGGAGTTTAAGAAACCCCATGTGTTTGTTCAACACATATCTTGGAAGGTGGAACATACTTCATATAGGAAAAGAGGTTAATTTGGGGGCCTATGAATTTGTATTTCAGTAAGTGAATTGAAATTATTTATAGTCAATCTCTGTTCAGTATAATATTATATATGAAAGCTCCATTGTTCATTTCTGGCATATTTTTCTATTTTAGTGCAGATTACACAAACTGTAAAATGACGGAAACATACATCTGTTGCTTTCTCTGCTTTCCTTTCTGGGTGGTTATGACCTCTCCTGGTTAAATGACAGTAAGGGACTAAGGAAGGTGATAAAATTAATGTGGGCAGGCTCTGTTCTCCACTTGGCCTTAGCACAAATCAAAGAAGATGAATGTCTTGCCATTAAAAAGCAATTAAAACCCAGTGCCTCTAGCTGGGGATGTCCCTTGGTGGAAGAGTGCCTGTCTCTAATGTACATGGCTCTAGGTTCAACCCTTAGCAGGGAGGAAAACAAAAAATTTTGTCTTTGAACCTCCCTATGTATCACTAAGAACACTTCATTTTTTTCCCTCTTTGCTGTCTACTCACTCTGAGTTGGTTCTCCATATTGGTTCTGATTTCTTTTTTTTTTTTTTTCTTTCTTTTTTTTGATAGAAGAAGGTTCTGGAGTCTTCTGAGGGAGGGTTGAGATAAGGAATTGAGGAAAGGATTATCCACCCCCACACACCTTTTCTAGTTTTCAGTCTGCATTTGCAGTGGTCAGTTGTTTGGGTGGTTACCTTGTCTGCCTGAATCAAAAGCCTCTGGTTATGGGTATTTTGTTATTTGAAACTCTAGTCTTTCATCTTTTCTGAACCTTCAGTTTTAGTTTTTCATACTAAGCAGACCTCAAATGTGAATCTATTTATATACTCTTAGCTCATAGTCTAATCTATATGGTCTCAATACCTCTACATAATAACTTAAAAAATAGAGTCTTATGTAGTGCAGACTGGCCTCAAATTTTCTATATAGCTAGGTTTTATAAAGCTAGGCTATCCTTGAACTCCGATCCTCTGCCTCAGCCTCTGGAATACTGGTATTGCAGGTGTGGGACACCAAAGTCTTGTGTTTTTAAGAATTCATTGAAAATCATCAGAAATTGATACCTGTTCTATGACTAGATTAGGTCAATTTTAGAGAATTCTGTGGCATGTACACAATAGGTTTTTGGTGGCTCTTCCTCCAGTTTGATTCTGAATAGTCCTTCTTCCTCCTTTAGTGCTCTTTCTAGGCACCTAGTAGAATTGGTCTTCAGTCTTGACCTCCATTTAGATGTGCAACATAATATGCATGCAGCCACTACATACACATGCACATATATACACACATGTGCATAAATAAATAAATGTTTTTCAAAAGATAATTCTGGATGATCAGGTTATGTTTATTTTCAAATGAACATTGAGGACAGCAGAAATGCCTCAACAACAGCCCACGATGTATAGTATACCTGAAGGAATAGCCTCCATGTACACTGAATAGTGTACCTCTTACCACTGTTTTTCATCTCATCACCTTGAAATCATTCAACCCTTCTGTGTGTTCTTTTCAGGGCATGGAAGGTGGTCTCCATGGGCATTATATTCCTTCTGTTTTGAATCCTTATGCTATGTCAATGATAAGAACCAAATCCTCTTACGGTTCAAATGTAGTACCTCACAGACTGAGTTTACTTTTACAGTTAGATCAGCTGAGGATGACGTACAACAATGGGTGCTCTTAATAAAAGGACTTTTAGTTCTTCACTGATAACTTCAGATGAATGTTTTCTACTTAAGACTGTAAGTCAGGAACTTAAATGTGTTTAACTTTTTTACATAGCATTTCTCATTATGACTAAATTCAAAAGGATGTTTAGAAACAAACTACTTGAGAGAAAGACCAAGTAGCAATTATTTCTGTAACAATTGCAACTACATTGAAAAAAATCTAGCCTATGATTTGAACATTTACTGGAAATTTGCTTTATGTGTTTTTTGACCTTGTTACTAAATCTAGGCTCACAATAGACCAACGATTATGTGGTTTCACCTTTGGAACGGACCTAAGTAAAATTCTTTTGTTAGCATAAAATTCATATTGTATTAATTTTCCATACGGACAGTCACACTTTACAAAGGTTGAATAGTCCCTGACGTCAAAGGAATTGTAGTTACAATGTTCCACAGAAAAGGAAACTTTGAACACTATTATTCACATGTTTTATGATTCAAATTTTTTCCATAATGCAGTGAATGAAATTCAGCCATCATTTACCAAAGTGTATTGCCTGGGGCTTAGAGCATTCTTGATATTTAGCAAGTAGGAAAACTACACTGAAATCGTGGTTTATGAATAATGAAACGGACAAATGTACTCCCTCTGGTGAGATGGAAATAAATACTGTACACCTTTTCAAATATTTGTTTATTTGTCCGTTTTACTCACTTCTGACCCTACGATTAAGTTTTCCCCTCCTTTTTAAATAAAAATGACTAGAAAGTGCTCCCAGTTGAGAAATATATTTTCAGACATACAATATTCTTATTTCACTTATAAAGAATATTTGCGGATTATAATTATATATGTATTTAAATACATATATATTTGTATATGTTTTATAATTTAAATACAAAACAAATAATACCCAATAAGGGTTACTAACAGAATCAGGCATCTGAAATGGGAAGATATTCCCAAATTAACACCAGGCCTATTCAGAAATTGACTTGGTCACTGAAGTGACTTGGAGTGCTTTGAGATATCTGGGCCTTGGCTACCCAAGGGAAGGTGGAGAGGTTCAAGTTGTCTTTGATTTGTCTTTATGCTCAATTAACAAGTCCCAGTCTAGAGGCTGTGTCTGATCTGTGACCTACCTAGGTTCTGCCCTCCACAGAGGTTTCCTGGGGAGGCAGAGGTACGGGTAAACATCAGCCACTCCAAAGCTTGCATTATTCTTTTCTTATATATCTTTCTTGAAATGTTCTGGTGGCCATGTTGTCTAAAAGGCAGACTTTCAGATGTGTGTGTGTGTGTGTGTGTGTGTGTGTGTGTGTGTGTGTGTGTGTGTTTATATCGCTATATGAGGTCTCTAGGTGGTCCTT